>NC_136272.1:103722965-103880465 GCF_964187855.1 Myxine glutinosa
TCTGAATTTCGAACTTTGCTATGCATGTGCGGTGGCTGTCCTGGTCAGAGGGTGCTTCTGAGTTCTTCCGGTATTTCGTATCAAATCGCTTCCTGTGTTCGTGTGATTGCTTCTGGATCAAAATTCTTCCTCTGTGGGCCTCCTTAAATGAGTGAGGGAATGGAGCCTGTATTGGGCGATGATTAGAGGGGCGGCGGTACAAGGAGTCATAGAGCTTCTACTTCCAGAGGTTCGGGCATGAAGAGGAGGAGACCTGGCCAGGAAAGTAGTGATTAATCGGACTTGTGAAATTAGGTCAAGGGCCATGAGGAATCTGGGGATAAATTCCCAATCATAATTTCGGTGCTGGATGGCTCCAAATCATTCATGGACGACAACTCGATTAAAATGGCTTCTTTAATCGGGGAAGAATGTGGTGACGTTCACAGTGCCAAAAAGCTTAGATCAGGTGATCTGCTGATCCAGTGCAAATCGGTAGTGCAGCGAGAAAAAATTCTGAGATACTCCCTTTTCTGTGGCGTCCGCGTCTGCCCTCATTCCTCGTTCTCTGAGGGAAAGTCGGGGAGTTATTTATGTGGTATCTCCTGCCATTGGTATCGAATGGAAGGTATTAAGTGCCATTTGGTGGATAAAGGTGTAGTGGACGCCCGACACCTCACTACGGTTAGAAATGGGGTGAAGGTTGAGACCACGTCAGTTGTGTTGTCCTTTCCCAACACTTCACTACCCCCTAAAGTGTTCCTTGGGTATCAATAATTTCCTGTCTGGGATTTACATCCTTCCTCCTCTAAGATGCTACAGATGTCAAAAGTTCGGACATACTGTACCATCTTGTAGGGGCAAATGTCACTGCAGTAAGTGCAACGGGAATCATGAGTACGGTAGTTGTCCAACCTGAAAATGTGTTGTGCCAATTGTGGGGGTGACCATAGTGCTGCCTACAGAGGGTATGTGGAATTTCAAAGGGCTGTCTGGATTCAACAAGTTAAAACTACATGGAAGCTCTCATACGCATATGCTGTTCTCAAAGTCGCTAAAATTAAGCCGCCGACCTATGAAACCAATCTGATCACTAATCCCCGGCCCAGGCTCAAATACAGGCAAAGTCGGTGGGTTGTCAAACCGAGACTATAGACCCGGAATGCCAAACCGAGGATACAGGTGGTGGAATGGGTTTTAACTTTTCCAAAATGGGGTTCATTGGATTTGTCATAGTGGTGGTTAATTGTGCGGCTCAAGTTAAAAGGAGGTCGGAGAAAATGAACATCATTTCTTCGGCTGCCTGTAAACATTTGGTGTGGGAGGACGTCTCCTCTGGGGAGATTAATAAGATATTTAGCAACACAGGGAAGAAAGGTCACAACTCTGGGGCCAAACAGTCTCAGGACTCTTCATGTTAGCAATTCAATGGAATGTGAAAAGTCTAGTGGCCCATGGGTCTGAATCTAAAAAGTTTATTCCTGAATTGCCATCGAAACCTGATGTAATTTGTTTACAAGAGACATGGCTCAAAAGTTACAATCAATTTCAGATTCCGGGGTACACCTTTATACATAGGGATAGAGTTGGTGGGAATGGGGGTGGATGCGGGATCCTTATTAAACTTGGTATTCCCTTCACAGTAATGGAATGCGGGGTTGAATTTGAGGGTAATATGATTTCCATTCATGGCACAAGGCGAAAGATTACAATTATAAACTTTTATATACCTTGCCAACAGTTGGGGATTAAGGCATTTCAGGAGATTTTTTAGGAAGTGTGTTGGGGTGGTTTTCCTTTGTGGTGACTTTAACAGCCATAACATTCTTTGGGGTTCCAGAACCACGGATAGAAATGGTGGATGCATCGAGGAGTTAATGGACGAATTTGATATGGTGTTACGAAATGACGGAGCGGGGACTTGTATCAATCCATCTATGGGGAAGTTGTCCCCTTTGGACCTCACCTTTATGTCGTCCTCGGTAGCCGCGAAGTATCCATTCACGCAAAGTGAAGGGAGAGGAGGGCCACCCTTAGAAGGTTAAGGAGAACCCTGGGGTTGGAGGACGCCTTGGAATATAAAAGGAAAAGGGGGTGTGCCCAACGGGTTATCAAGCGAGCCAAAATGGCCTCGTGGCGTGCATTTTGCTCTTATATTAATCGGGATACTCCTCTTAAGGTTATATGGAAAAGTGTCAAAAGTATGAAGGGATTCAAATTGGGGTGAAGTCGATTCCGGCTCTCATTTTCCAGAACAAGTTTCTTTGATCAAATGGGGACAAGGCAGAGGCCTTGGGCCAGCATTTCTCTGGAAGTACTGCTGAAGATAAGAGGGAGTTCAAAGGGCAAAGGATCCAAATTGCAGAGCATCACCTGGACATCATCAATGACGAGTGGGCCCTCTTAAGGTTTATGCATCATCAATCTGGACATCATCATCATCAATCACTTGACCTGGATTTTACTCTTTGGCAGCTGAAGCAGGTTGTTCCGAAGGCTAAGAATAGTGCCCCTGGTCCAGATCGTTTGACGTACCTTGTGGTCAAGCATTTGGATGCCAGGGTTTATCTCCTTTCGCTATTTAATAAGAGTTGGGAGTTGGGGAAACTTCCCTGTGATTGGAAGCACTTTATTGTAGTGCCTATTCTTAAAGATGGGAAAGATGGTGCAGCCCCGTCCTCATACCGTCTGATCTCCCTCACTTCGGTCATGTCCAAATTAATGGAGAAAATGGATCATAATCGCTTGGTTTACTTCCTCAAAAAGAACAACCTCTTCAACAAAGGTCAGTGTGGATTTAGAAAGGGACAGTCAGCTATTGACCACATCACTACACTGGCTAATTTGGCCAGGAAATCTTTGAATAATCAGGAGTCACTTCTGACGGTTTTTCTTGATATCCACAAGGCTTATGATTTCGTTGGGAAAGAGGTCCTCCTCCATTAGATTCACAACCTTAGGATTAACGGCAGAATGTTTAGGTGGATTAAGGATTTTCTGTCTAATAGATCCTTCCAGCTTAGAGTCGGTCTTGGCCTCTCTTCGGTTTTTCACGCAGATAAGGGGATTCCCCAGGGCAGCAACCTGAGCCCAGCACTCTTTAATATCATGATTAATGATGTAGCTTCCCATCCTTGGCTCCATAGCAAGATCCTTTTGTTTGCAGATGACATTGCCATGTGGACCTGTGGTAAGAACGTGGCCCATGCCAGGAAAAAAACTTCAGACTGATATTGGTTTAGTGGAGCAATGGGTCCATGTCTGGGGGTTCAAGCTGTCTGGGGGTTCAAGCTGTCTGGAGACAAGTCCAAATTTATCATTTTTTCCCGTAAAATAAGGATAGGGGACATATTGATGGTAGTGAACGGCATTTCCCTTAAAGCATCGTCCGAGGTGTCCTTTTCAGGAATCGTTTTCGACAAAGGATTAACATGGACCCCTCTTGTAAAGAAGTTGGCTGTTAAATGTGCCAAGGGCCTAAACTTATTGCAGTGCATATCTGGTACTGAGTGGGGAGCACACAGGGAGAGCCTCCTCCTTTTATATAAGGCTTTGATTTGATCCCATCTGGATTATGGCTGTCATTATTATGACTGTCAGGATTATGGCTGAGCAACCGCCTTAAACTGGAGAGCATCCAGTCTAAAGCTCTCCGTGTTTGTTTATGGGCTTTCATTAGCCCCCAGTGACAGCACTTTGGGTGGAGGCAAGAGAAATGCCCTTGGCCCTCTGTTGGGAAGAGGCCTGAATGAAATACTGGGCTAAAACCATTTCATCTGGAGATAATCATTCTGGTAAAGCCATATTTTCAGATTGTCTACATCTCATCCCCTAGGCCTAGGGCTAGCCTGTATGAAGGTTGCCAAGGACATGGGGCTAGGCTCTCTTCCTATCCCTTTCCCCTTCCCTTTCATAAAGTTCCAATCTGGCCTCCCTGGACTCTCGAAACCCCCTGTCTCCGCCTGGAACTCTGGGGGAGATTGGACAGGATTAATCCCGTGGCATCTTGCAACCTGAGCGCCACTTCCGCATTCTGAGCTGAGCGCCACTTCCGCATTCTCATGGATTACATCAAGGAACTATTTAACTGAAACGACGAATAATGTTCGACTTTCTACAATTATACAGGGTCGATGGGTCCTTGGTGGTTGTAATAATACAAACTGAGATGATTTCATGCTACATCAATGGCCGAAAGATCCGAAGATTGCCAGAAATTGGACGAAGTTTGTCTAAAATACCTGAGTGTGGTTCAGTTCTACAAAATGTTCGCTTTTGTGTTTTGTAACATTTTACAGAGAATTGTTATGAAACAACAGAGATGTCTTATAGATGTTGTGGTTATCCTCCACGACTGAGAGGATGCGATCCACACGATTAAGTGGGAGAGACAACCATCACTCGAAACTAACACCATCTCTACCAAGCTACCAGCACATGGACACGAACCATTTGACTAGCGAATCGAACACCTGTGTTTCTCTGCCAGCGACCGATCTCACCTCGCTAGATGTGCTGGCTAACATCGCCACCACCTTTGCCGACACATCTGAAGAGCTCAAAAACCCAAGGCACCAATAGCCATGACCACCCCACATCCCCCTCTCCCTCTCCATCCACCATCTCCACACAATACCCACAACCATCCCACACGAACATCCGGACAAACCTGATCATTAAACTGAATATCTATTCACATAGTCATGGTGGAACCAAATTTTAATATGCCTCTAATAGTCCTTGAGCCAACCGGCCATATTTTGAAGTGAATGCTCCGGCGGGGGGAGTAATTCTCATTATGATTTTCCATTAGACCAATGTCTCAAGTGTCAGAAAAGGTGTGATGGACATCTGAGAACGGTAGCTTAGTGCCCGGATGGACGCCATCTTTGAAACCACCCAGCTCGAAAATGCCCATTTGGTGGGGTACATTGTTGCACGTGTATCTGGACTTCTATACTAGCTATCGATGTGCGGTTGACGACTAAATATACGTCCGATGCGTACCGTCTAAATAAAAAATAATATGAAGCATTTTGTTTTAGATTAATTATTATAAAAATCAATTATCGAAAAAAAATCATATATTTTTCAATATTTTATTATTAGACTTGTACTTTTTTTAGTGAAACAACACTGGTATGATTTTCCAAATTATGCATTGTGCTACACCGTTTATCTGTCTATAAAAATAACTCAAAAACTAAAACATATCATCCACCACGAGTGTACACAAAAAATATATGAAAAGGCATGCACTTTCCACAAACCGAAACTATGTCAGTTGGAATTTCCCGCCGATAATCAACCCACAGAACCCAGTGCCGAAAGTGACGTCAGTCTATTCTATATTCTATATTCTATATCTCAGTCTGAGATTTGTTGCGGTGACCTGATTAATTTCTGAGGGGGGGGGGGGGGGGGGGTGGGTGGCTTAAGAACTAAAAGTGAACATGTTAGATGGCGCCACATACAACTCTATTATAGAGTTGTATTGTGGCGCCATCTAACATGTTCACTGACTTGGATGAGTATGTCTATGTAAGCTGGCGAGCTTTTCGGATATCGGAGTAATCTAACGTCAGTCTTTTTGTTCTTTCAGCTGAGATGGCCGGTGTCGAGGCGAAACGGGCGAAGATTGAACCTGAGTCCGGAACGTGCATCCTGTGCAGCAAGAAGTCGCCACTCTCTGAACTAAGCAAGGCAGCGGGCAACAGTTCTTGGAAGACATTGTGTGACGCAGCCGCAGTTAGAAACTTTTATCCAATTCTAAAGCTAGTCCAAGAAGGTGCAGTTGAACTTCCTAATATTCCAATATTATACCATAGGGCTTGTAGATCAGACTTCACTCACAAAAACCACCTAGCTACTTTGACCAATGCAGCTAGAAGTTCTTCAGTTGATACTGGCGATGCGGTGCGACGGCGATCATCACGGGAAGAGACAGGATCAACTTCAACGGTCTACGATGATAAATGCATTTTTTGCCAGCGTGCTTCAAAATTCATAAAAGGCAGTCGTACCCGTGAAACAGTTGTCTTGGCTGTTGAACTTCGAGCAGATAAGACAATAAGAGATGCTGCGACAGCTCGCAATGATGAGAGAGTTTTGGCATTGACTACACGAGATATGGTTGCAGCTGAGGCTTACTACCACTTCTCCTGCTATAGAAACTACACACGGCCCCAAAAACCTCAAGTAGAAACTGACATTGAAGATAATATCGAGAAAAAAGAAATGATACGATGTATATTCAATTTCATTCGCACTGACTTGTTCTTGAACCCGAGGATTGTTCCAATAGTTGATGTTGCAACAGATATCCTGTCTTCAGATACATTTTCAGTTGATGTTCGTGACTCCATCAAGAAGAATCTGCAGCGCACATTACAAAGAGAGTTTGGAGAATCGCTCATCTTCTTCAATGTGAAACACCGTGTATACTTGATGCCCGATAATCTGACAAAGCGAGAGATTGCTGCAGAGTGCGTAAACCTGAAAGCAGAAGTGAAAGCATTTGAACGAACGGACGGTGAAAGTAACATTGTGCGTGCAGCTACTTCACTGCGACACCAGATCAAAGATGCTCATTACAATGAACGTTGGCCGCCTCAGCCAGCAGAACTCACTTCAGATTACGTGAAGATACCAGATTCTCTTCGTGTATTTCTGCATACTTTGATTTGCGGGAGTGGGGGTAGCTCTGCGCGTGCCGACACACTGGTATGGTCGATGGCTCAAGATATCATCAATGCTGTACACCGGGGTACCATCAGAACATCGAAGCATGTCCTACTTCCGTGGGTCATGAAAACGCTCACCGGTAATACAGAGGTCATCAGAATATTGAATCGACTCGGGCACGGATGTTCGTACACAGTTCTGGAAGAAATCGAGACAGCGCTATGCATAGACAAATTAGCAAGTGTGGAGAAAGATACAGTACCACTTCCGTCACATGTGCACCCTTCGGTCCCGACTGTATTAGCATTCGATAACATCGACAGGCTAGAGGAATCGCTGAGTGGTGGCGGAACATCGCATCGCGTCAACGGTATCATCGTCCAACCGAAGTCGCAGTCGTGTTTGCCGCCCCAACCTCCATCGGCAGTATCCAAAGCAGATAAGAAGCGATCTATCCCGTCATCCAGCGATTTAGTTCCAATATACAGCGGTGGGAAACGAGAGGGCCCACCTGCAATCAAGCCTGCAGATCTTTCTGACACTCTTGCAGGCGCAACATCCCTTGCGCAGCGCCGAAATCACGTATGGATAGATTTCGAAGAAATCACGTATCAGAAGAAACAGTAAACAAAGATACGCAAACAGCTGGAGGAACACGAGGTTTTAGTCTTCGACAAGGGGCTGTGTCACGATACTATCTAACTGCAGAAAATCGGGCTACTGCACTGAGGCAACTACGAGAAACTATCCTTGTGAATGGCAGCGACACATCTCACGCCAAGCACCCTGACTTGTCTACTTCTCGCATCAAACGTGATGAGTCTGGCGTCACAGCTATCTGTGATCTACTGGAAAATGACTGGACCAATCCATTCGCCGATGATCCGTCATGTCTTCTCAGTATATCTACCGGAGCGGCTGCGAGGGAGGACGTTTCTAATGACCTACTCAACACCCTGCAAAAGGGGGAAGCGGCGTATCAAAGCTTGCAGAAACGTCTTGAAGAGGGAACAGGCTTTCATGACACATTGAACAAGCTAAACTTGAAGACCTTTGGTAAGATCAAGCAGAAAGTTGTGAAGGGCACAAACAAGGAGATCGTCCTGAGAGCTGACAGACAACTGTTTGCCACCATGATACTCATCGCCAAGACAAGGAACCTCGACATGCAACTTGTCCTTTGTCACCCACTAGGGCCGTTACCATGGTCTTTGGCAAACGTTGATGGGTCAATGAAAAAAACGAACAAAGCTGCACTTGCGAAACACATGGAAGGTCTTGTGGAACCAGCCGAGAACGTTGACAAGCGAAGTGCAACAATAATTGATGCGATGGCTCTCATACAAAAGATGCATGGCGAGAACGACACGTTCGAAGAACTATCTGACCGCATCCTTGCTGCAGCGCTTCACGCTGGTCAAGGCAGTGAGCGCATCGATGTTGTCTTTGACACATACACAGAAGAATCCATCAAAGCAGCTGAGCGTGTGAACCGCGGTTCAAATGAAGGCATCAGTTTCAGCGAGATCAGACCCGCACACAAAATCATGAACTGGCGGCGTCTCCTTGCTTGCAGCCAGACAAAGGAGAAACTGGTTGTGTTTCTGGCGGAGTCGTGGAAACATGAAACAAATCGCGAAAAGCTAGGCAACAGAACACTGTATGTCACCTGTGGTGAAAAATGTCTGGTACTGACCCGCGATAGGTGGAAGTTGGTGCAAGCACTCGAATGTAGCCACGAGGAAGCAGACACGCGTATGTTTCTCCACACAAAGCACGCCGCTACCCACTACAAGACGATCATCTTAGTGGCAGATGACACCGACGTTCTGATCATCAGTCTTCATCTCAGCAGAACCATCGATAGTCAGCTCTTCATCAGACGAGGAACAAAGGTTCGAGTCAGAATGATCGACGTTGGAAAGTTGGCTGCGGTATTGGGGTCTGGAGTTTGCAGTGCATTGCCAGGGCTTCATGCATGGAGCGGGTGTGACACTGTGAGTGCTCTGGCTAGCCAAGGAAAGATAAAGGCTTTGAAGCTTGTGCAAGCGAATGAGCTGTATCTTCAAGCATTCACAGATCTGGGATCTTCGTGGAATGTACCAACAGACGTCTTCAATAGCATTCAGGCCTTCACGTGTCAGCTGTACGCCAAGAACACGAAGATCGTCGGTGTTAATTCGCTCCGTTATCACATGTTCTGTGCAAAGAAGGGCCAGATCGAATCTGGACAATTGCCGCCTTGTGAAGACTCCTTGATGCAGCATACGCTTAGGGCCAACTATCAGGCGGCTATCTGGCAACGCAGCCTTGAAAACCTACCAGACGTCCCAACACCATCAGCAGGACATGGTTGGGAACTCGATGATGGCGGTTCGCTCACAATCCGATGGATGGCGGGTCTACCAGCTCCAGATGTCGTCTTGAATCTAATCTCATGCACATGCAGAAGGACGTGTCGACCGTCAGATTGCTCCTGCATACTGAATGGGTTGAAGTGCACTGTTGTGTGTAAGCTGCAGGGATGCTCCAACATGGTGCAGGATGATGCTATCGTGGCTCAGGATGCCAATGACTCTGATGGCGACTCTGATGATTAACTTTGTGTGCACTGTATATTGTATAGCATATGTTGTTCTCTATTATAATGCAGGCCAAATTGCCTGAAAATCTTTATAGACAGATAAACGGTTTAGCAAAATGTATAATTTGGAAGATCATACCGGTGTTATTTGACTAAAACATGACATGTTCAATGATACCTCCGCTTGCTTATTAGGAATATACATCGTATGGTGTTAAAATCAGCTCCATACGTCTTTCCAAACTCTAGTAATGAATAATTAATATAATTGGCGGCCATTTTGAAATCCAAGATGGCCACCAAAGTGCAGATTTCCTATGTAACAATTTCCACCTGCTTATTAGATATCGTATGGTGTTAAAATCCTCTCCGTACGACATTCCTAACTTGCGTTATCGTCAGAATAGATAATGCCAGCGGCGGCCTAAGTCATTTTATGCCTCTTTACATTTATTTGTTGTAAACTCGTGGTGGATGATATGTTTTAGTTTTTGAGTTATTTTTATAGACAGATAAACGGTGTAGCACAATGCATAATTTGGAAAATCATACCAGTGTTGTTTCACTAAAAAAAGTACAAGTCTAATAATAAAATATTGAAAAATATATGATTTTTTTTCGATAATTTATTTTTATAATAATTAATCTAAAACAAAATGCTTCATATTATTTTTTATTTAGACGGTACACATCGGACGTATATTTAGTCGTCAACCGCACATCGATAGCTAGTATAGAAGTCCAGATACACGTGCAACAATGTACCCCACCAAATGGGCATTTTCGAGCTGGGTGGTTTCAAAGATGGCGTCCATCCGGGCACTAAGCTACCGTTCTCAGATGTCCATCACACCTTTTCTGACACTTGAGACATTGGTCTAATGGAAAATCATAATGAGAATTACTCCCCCCGCCGGAGCATTACTTTTGGTCTGGCTCAAGGACTATAACTAGTGTGGCATACACCTAACAGGTGGCATTAGTCGAAAAGACGATACCCATACTGCAAAGCGTAAACAACATGGCAGAGGATCACTTGATGTTTGAACAATGCAAAGTAATTTTGAAGTGATCGGCTTGTTCTTGTCACCAACCCGACCCATCCACCAATTTTTGTCATAACCCATCCCCAAATCTTTGAAATATTGTTTTTGGCCCTGTCAATTACGAAGAATTGGTTTAAAAAAAAATTAAAATCCTTATATCCACATCAAGATCCGTATCTTCAGCAAAATCGAATGAACGCGTCTCTTTCACACACCTAAACCGTCCATCAAATTTCATCCGAATTCGTCCGTAACTTTTGAGATATGTTGCTACATATCGTTTTTGGCCCGATCTCAATAGTGAACAATCACGTTAAAAAATTATAGTATCCGGATCTGAATTTTCACCAATATCTAATCATTTCATCTTTGTCACACACCCACTGTGTCCACAAAGTTTTGGCCAAATCCGTCTACAACCTTTCGAGATATCCTGCTCACAGACAAACAAACAGAGGTGAAAACATAACCTCAGTCCACTTTCGGTCAAGTCAGTGTCAGTGCTTGAATAAGCTAGAACGGCACTTGGTAGAGCACATCCCTCTGCCAGGCTGAACAGTTTATGGTTTGTATCCCACTGATAGGCCGGATCTGGATTTGGACCTGAACCAAAATCTAATCGGCTTGTTCTAGTCAACTAACTAACTCGTCCACCAAGTTTCGTCCAAATCTGTCCATAACTTTTTGAGATATTGTGCTATGTAACGTTTTTAGACCGATCACTCAATGGTGAGGAATCACTTAAAAAATTAAATAATTCTCGTACCCAAATCCATATTCAGATCTTCACCAAAATTGAACCAATTCTTCCTTGTCACACACACAACGTCTCCACCAAGTTTCGTCCAAATCTGTCCACAATATTTTTGAGATATCCTGCTTTACGTCGTTTTTGGCCCCATCTCCCAATGGTGAAGAATCACTTTAAAAAATTCTAGGAGCCGGATCTGGATCTTCACCAAAATATAATCATTTCGTCCTTGTCCAAACATATGCTACCTCTGCCAAATTTCGTCGGAATTCGTCCACAACGTTTTGAGATATCTTGTTCACAAACGCACAGACAGGGATGAAAACATAACCTCCATCCACCTTTGGTGGCGGAGGTAATGAGACCACCACGTACTTTAGAAGTTATTTTGGTAAAACCTAAACGGTCATGGACACTCTGTATCAATTTTCCCGATATCTTGATGGACGGCATTATGTTTGAACAAGGAAAGGTAACGTCACACTAAAACAATTGATCAAATTGATGTAAAAATATGAAATAACAGAAATTTAGCTGATCGATTTGGCTTTGGCCGATCGTTCCATCCGTCAGGTTTCCCCTTGGCTGGAAGAATGGGAAGCTTGGCTTCCGCCTTGGCATTGAAATGTGATTCTTTTTTGGGAATGAAACGAATTGCATTAAAATATTAATATTCCATCTGCAGACTGAAAATTAATACACAAAGGGCCCATGGCACCTGCGTGATTACATACATACATACTGTTTTCAATATCCAATATTGAAATTTTCCAATATCCGAAAAAAGTGAACTTAAAAAAAAAACTTAAAATTCAACTTCAAAAACTTCAAAAATTGAACTTCAAAAGAATAATACAAAAAAAATACTCCATTCAAACCTCCCGCATTCAAAAATAGCGTTCAAGTTTGCAAAGGGTGTCGCTCCGTAGTCTGTTGCCTGTTTGTTTGAACCTGTTGTTTGTGTTACTCCGTGCTTTTCCCTCGGTTTTCTTTGTTTTTCCCTTATTCTGCCTTCATAATGTCCTCCAACAGATGTCCAAGTGATAGTGCTGAGTCTAGTGGTGTGAAGAGGAAGCATGTTACACTTACAATTAAAGAGAAAGTTGAAATTCTGCAGAAATTAGGTAAAGGTGAGTTAGTGTGGAACCCGAGGGAATGCTATGGCGTTGACACCACTATTTGTGATATATAAAGGCAACGTGATAAGCTGTGAAAGTTTTGCCCTCATCGTGATTCAAATAAGGGCATTGCTAAACGGAAAACCCTGCATGATGGACCGTTAAACAACGTAGCAGTGAAGATGTAACAATTTCTGGGCTACTTTTGTGTGAAAAGGCTAAACAATTTCATCAGGACCTTAAAATTTGTGAGCCTTGTGAGTTTTCACCTGGCTGGTGCCAGAAATTTGCAGTGCCTTCATAAAGTATTCATACCCCTTGACTTTTTCACATTTTGTTGTGTTACAGCCTGAATTTAAAATGGATGAAATATAATTTTTTTGTCACTGATCTACATATAATACCTCATAATGTCAATGTGGAATTTTCATTTAGAAATCTTTACAAAATAATTCATAATGAAAAGCTGAAATGTCTTGAGTCAATAAGAATTTTTTTTTTTTTTTTTTTGGTATACAAGATCGAGGCTCGTGAAAGAGCTAACATTAATCACACAAAAAGACAAACCGACACACAAAACACAAAAAACAAGGGGAGCGGCAGACAAGATGGGGAGAGAGGGGGAAGGACACAAAAGAGAGGGGGAAGAGGGGGAAGGACACAAACACAACATTTGAGAGCAGGGACATCGGGAGGACTTGGGGGGAGGTGGGAGAGGAATAAAACATATGAACACTGCAAGGACTCTGGGGTGAATTACCGGGGGTAGAAAAGATCAAGGTTTTCGATGGGGGAAGATAAGAGATGGTGGTGAACATTCAACCTCTTTGCTAAGACACTCCAAATTGAGATCAGGTGATGCCTCTACAACTTGGATGGAGTCCACCTGTAGCCAATTCAATTGATTGGTTATGATTTAGAAAGAAGCACACCTTTCTACAGGGTGAGTCAAAAGTAGCACCCGTTTTTTATTTTTTATTTTTTTCTATTTTTGTATACAAGATCGAGGCTCGTGAAAGAGCGAACAATAATCACACAGAAAGACAAACAGTCAAACCGACACATAAAACAAAAAACATCGGGAGCGGTAGACAAGATGGGGAGAGAGGGGGAAGGACACAAACACAACATTTGAGAGCAGGGACCGAGAGATATGGAGACATCGAGAGATCTGTGGGAGGGAGAGGGCTTTGGGGGGGAGGCATGGGAAGGGGGGGGGGGGGTGGGAGAGGTATAAAACATATGGACAGTTGGACACTGCCAGGACTTCCAGGAAAGAAGTTGGAATTTCAAACAAGGTGGATCTGGGGTGAATTAGTGGGGGTAGAAAAGATCAAGGTTTTGGATGGGGGAAGATAAGAGATGGTGGTGAACAGCTGTTTTAAAGACCTGGAGGGAGGAGTGGGATTGAAGGGAGTGAGGGAGTTTGTTGCAGAGGCGGGAGAAAAGAGGAATGAAAGAGTGAAGGTGAGCAGAGAGCCGAGATTTCGGCAGTTTAACCATCAGAGGGTTGCTGGCAGATCTTGTGCGACCTGCAGGAATATTTGGGGGACAGAGCACAGAGAGAGCTGGGGGAGCAAGGCCGGAGAGGAGTCGGTAGAAGACAGAAAGACCACCTACCTGCCTGCGGTGAGTGAGTGATTTCTGTTTTTTCCGCTGTCAGATTCTTTCTGGGATGTCATGTTGTTAATAATTGACTTGCAGATTATTAATTTTCTTAATTTATTTATTTATTTCTTTGTTTTGCAGGTTATTGCTCAGAGTTTGGAAAGTTACTGAAGTTGCACCAAATTGAAACATGAATTAACTTTCAATGAATCAACGCATTGCGGCCGTGAAACTACTACAAATGAAATGAACAACCAACGATGGCGGCACGCCTTTTGGCACAGGAATTCGATATTAACCCACCCCAGAGAAGAAACATACGATTGATTGTCGAGAAATTTGAAACAGGGTCGGTAGCCATTGCAAAAAGTCCGGTCGCCCGAAAACGGCAACGAATGTAGCTAAGGGTTTCCCCCGTAATAATTTTCCATAATAATTTTCCCCCGAATAAATGGTTAGATAAACATGCCATTCATTTATTTCTACCTTCTTGTACACTGTAATACAAATGGCAAACAAACAATCAACTGATATATATATATATATATATATATATATATATATATATATATATATATATATATATATATATATATATATATATATATATATATATATATATATATATATTAGGGTGGTCCTCAAATGTACACCAAAAAATAAAATTGGACTTTTTTCAGGTGCTTGTTGCTAAGATTGTTCCTTTTTGTGAAAAAATGAAATGTCCCAAAGATGGTTTCTATACGACTTTATTTACGACTGTCACACATGGGTTGAAAATTACAATGTTTCAGTATCGACACACACAATTGTTTTTAATAAACTAACACTCAGATGTAATCCCAAATCAGTAAGAATGTATGACAATCATCATAAACACACAGAGAAAGAGTCCTCCAGACCATTGATTCCTCATTAATAAGTTCTGTGGTAAATTATTTCCTTATTATCTTCTTTGCGTCGGGGAACTGATGGCGATGCCACTCAACAACTTGCAACAGGTACTGGCGCTGCTGTTCATCCTTTGTCAAGACTTGATTGTAGTCCTGTATTAATGCTACACCACGTTCTGCAAAGTCGTTGACAGTGGCAATACCGCGCAAGACTTGCTGTGATGACTGAAATGATGGGTCATCGGCCCACTCACCAGGGTCCTTTTCTAGGAAGTCAGTATTGACTTTGAATGCAGTAAAAATTCGCAGTGAGGCAGAAGTAACAAAATCTGCAACAGTCTTGGCAGCGATGGCTTCTTTTGCTGTAAGATCCACATGTACCTGTGGTTGAGGATTCTCTTGGCATTCTTCTTTAAGAGCAGCTACTATCATTCGCTTGACATCAAGTTCAACACTATCGTCAAACAGAGCAAGTCCTGCCAGTTCTTCGCTGAGGTACCACAAGTGATTGGAAAGCTTTTTGCTGGTGGCTTCGGCAATCACTGAATCAGGATAGAAAATGAGTGCTTTTAAGAGAGCTAGGTCTCCAGCGGGAGCACCAATGGCAGATGAAGCGCTGAACCTGGCTTTGGTATACACTGCTCCAACAAATGCTGTAAAACGCTTTATGCCAGTGAGTTCCTTTGGGGTCAGTCGAAACTGATCACGGAACAAGTAGATCTTGATTCCATAAATCACACGGGCCATCCATCTTGCCCGATGCATGGCTCCTGGCTGCATGAACCTGAATCCTCTTGGAGGACACTCACCAAACAGAATAATAGTCAACTCAAGAAGTTCACGGTAGTCATCTCGTAGTTGGCCCGATTCCAGTTTCTGGATGCAGAATGAAACGACATCTTCTTTGCAACTTAAAAATACACTTGAAACTACAGAGTCCAGGTCATCAGGCATCATTGGCTTAAACTTGCTTTGGTCAATGGAATTCCAGTTTGACTGGAAACGCTTGAAGACGGCTATCTCAGGTCCTTTTGATGGACCAAGAAATGGTTTGAATGCTGCCATTGCTGCCTCTACCACTAGTTCCAGAATGTGATGCCAGCATGCAAAATGTAATAGTGGTCGTCCAAGCTTTTGCTGCAAAATAGTGCATGCACCAAGTGCTGAACCAGTGTTGCTGGCTGTCGTGTCAAAGCTCATACCTGCCACCATGTCTTGCAAATGCCATTCTTTGAGGCATTGCATAACAGCAGCAGCTGTTGCTAGTTCAGTTCCTGCTGGCAGCTTTGGCACACCCAGAAGCTTTCCAGTCCTTGTGGGTCACTGACAATGACAGGAAGGCGATCAACTTTTTTAGTCCCATCGTCTGGAAGGAGCTTGCCATCCCAATGAACCACCAGACTTGTGTTTGGAGCATAGGATGCCTGGATGTCACCTGCAATTGTCTTCCATTGGATCCGCCTGGATTTCCTGATCGATGTGCGGTTGATGGCCAACTCTGAAGGGTCGTGTCCCAGAGCAGAGGCTGCTGCTGACAATATGTGAACAGCTGATCGATCGCTAACCTTGGTGCGGTCGAGAGCTGCTGTTAGGTCCGGTGTAACAATGCTACTTGCACGCTTTTGGCTCTGCCTCTTTGAAGCAGATAGAACAGCAGAGTCGTCATGATCACTGGCTTCAGCACTGCTGTCTGTTGATGATGCTAGCTCAAGAGTCTCCTCTCGGGCTGCTTGCTTCTCTTTTTCATGCTGCTCTCTTTCAGTCAACACCTTGTCGCGTTGATGTGTCTGCTCCTCTTTTCCTGCTAGCACCTTGTCAACACCAACCATAAAGCCCCGTCGACCTGGCCCCCGTTGTGCCTTAAGGAATTCACGGTCCTCTGGTATTTTGATCAGATCAAGGACATCAACATGAGCAATGTCAAATAAGTCACGGAGACCGGTTTGAAACTGCTCTTCTTTCCTTATCTGAGGGACAGATCGCCGGCTCTTTCCTTTCAGGATGGATCTGTATTGTTCTACTTTTCTCTCTAGTTTTGCAATGATATTCCGCTCATCTGCAGTGGGGATCCGTGCTTTCTCCCAGATGCATAATGTCTCACGAACAACAGTTGTTGCGGCACTGCTTATGTCCAATTTCTCAGCATGATGTAGCTTAAAGTATCGCTGCAGAATCTCTTGCCAAGATGGGAGCCGAGTTTCTGGTAGTTTTTCAATATGGCAGCCTATCAGCCACACATGGTTCTTTTTTCTGGTTGCTCTTCTTGAAGTACTTGCACTCGCCATCATAACTGAAACAAACCGAAATAATTTCTGTATAGTGCTGATTAGCAGATTAGCAGGGGCCATGTGACAGTGGTAAAAGTTTTCAAAATGAAATGAAATTTTACCCAATTTGTTCTCTCTGCAGGTGTAATAAAAAAATGGAAAAGCACTTTAGAAAAGTTAATGTTTACATTTGAGGACCACCCTAATATATATATATATATATATACGTATATATATATATATATATATATATATATATATATATATATATATATATATATATACTGTATATATATATATATATATATATATATATATATATATAAATATATATATATAGATATATATATATATATATATATATATATGTATATATATATATATATACATACATACATACATACATATATATATGTATATATATATATATATATATATATATATATATATATATATATATATATATATATATATATAAACAGAAATCGGGCGCTACTTTTGACTCACCCTGTATATAAGGTCCCATAGTTGACAGTGCATGTCAGAGCAGAAACTCTACCATGAAAATCAAGGAACTGTCCGTCGAACTCAGATAGAATTGTGAGGACGTATAGATCTGGGGAAGGGTATAAAACCATTTCTAACCGAGTGTTGAAAGTTCCCAAGAGCACATTGAGCTCCATCATTAGGAAATGGAATGCATCAGATGTGGCAATAAATGCGAATTGTTGCTCCCAACTTGCCGGTCGATGACGGAAGATAACATTTGCATTAATGGCACATCCATCCCTACCCCGTTTGTAATCTCACACAGGTACGGGCAACTTCTTCTCGTTAGAAGAAACATAGGGGCAATTCCCCCTGGCACTCAACTGGTAAAATAAACAGTATACTACACTGACTAAAGGTATTTTAAACCTATTTGAATGGTTGCTAGAAGACAGAGCAGTGGAATCATAAAAACATAATCAGAAGACTTTAAACAAACAAACAAAAAAAGACCTATTTTAAGGGGGCAACCCCTAACCCCTCCTCCCCCCTCCCATCTTGTATACCTCCTCAGACCCCAATTTTTCTAATGCCTTGAACAAACATTGGTATGTCACGGGTGATGAAGGTTGTGGTGAAGTTTCATTGAAATTGTGTGTAGTTTCAGAGAAAAGAGCAAATACCTATTTTGGGGGGAAACCCCCTAGTAGTCCCCCTAAGGGGCAGATTTTTAAAATACCTTGAGCAAACTTTGGTACAGCATGGGTGGTGAAGGTTGTGGTCAAGGTTCATCGAAATCGTGTGTGTAGTTTCAGAGAAGAAAGCAAATACCTATTTTGGGGGGTGAAACCTGGACCCAATTTGACCCCCCCGTATTCCCCTTTAGACTTCGATTTTCTTTGTGCCGTGAACAAACTTTAGTCACAACACAACAGTTATCATTTGTGCCAAATTTGGTTGCAATCCCATCAGCGGTTTCGGAGAAGAAGTTTCAAGTGTTTACGGACGGACAGACTGACAACGTGCCATCGCATAAGCTCCCCTGAACTTTGTTCCAGGTGAGCTAATAATATGGACCATCTATCTATAATTCCAGTAATCTCTGTCTGTCTGTACGTTTGTCTGTGACCGCTGTTTCTCGACAACCACGGGTCCGATATACTTTTAACTTGCCAGGTATATTGCTGGGGACCCGAGGATGTGCCTTTTCAAGGTTTCATATTAATCGGACAATTACTTACCGAGCTATGTCCAAAAAACGATTCAACCAATCAGAGAGCAGCGAACGATCGCGTGTGCCGAACGTGGAGGACACACTCTGCCTCGGATGGCACATTTGAGAGCGTATTCATTTATTTCACGTTTGCAAACTATGTTGGTGTTAAACTATGTTTTAAAACTAATAAAACCGAATTTGCGATTCATTCGCTTTCCTGCGCGTTTGTGCACGCGATGGCGATTTCTTTACCAAACTCCGGAAGCCGTTCGCTTTGGACCAAACCATTGCATGTAAATAGAGGGGGGGGATTGTCACCACTCGCAAGCCGTTCGCTTTGGACCAAACCATTTCATGTAAATAGAGGGGGGGGGATATAATTTTAGATATAGATATAGTACGGGCAATGCCCTAGTGTGTTAAATTAGGGTAGCATTACTCTTGTATTACATATCGTTTGAGGTAAGTTGTATGGTTTAGCACCATGCACCGAGTTGGTGAATATAAACCTTTAAGCCATTGTTATGTAAAACCTCCTGTACTGTCTTTCCCTCCTGGTCCCCCTGTGCTGTCTTTCCCTCGTGGTCCTCCTGTGCTGTCTTTCCGTCGTGGTCCCCCTGTACTGTCTTTCCCTCGTGGTCCCCCTGTGCTGTCTTTTCGTCGTGGTCCCCCTGTGCTGTCTTTCCGTCGTGGTCCCCCTGTACTGTCTTTCCCTCGTGGTCCCCCTGTGCTGTCTTTCCCTCGCGGTCCCCCTGTGCTGTCTTTCCGTCATGGTCCCCCTGTGCTGTCTTTCCCTCGTGGTCCCCCTGTGCTGTCTTTCCGTCGTGGTCCCCCTGTACTGTCTTTCCCTCATGGTCCCCCTGTACTGTCTTTCCCTCGTGGTCCCCCTGTGCTGTCTTTCCCTCGTGGTCCCCCTGTGCTGTCTTTCCCTCGTGGTCCCCCTGTGCTGTCTTTCCCTCGTGGTCCCCCTGTGCTGTCTTTCCCTCGTGGTCGTCAGCTCTTTCACGAGCCTTGATTCAGTATAAACCTCCTGTGACAGGTGAGGCCAGGTGAGCATTTGTGGCACCCACTACACTACTTAAAAGGACAATGCACGTGCCATTTGGCCAGAGGTCTGCAGGCCATGGCATTAAAGTCAGCTGTAGGGTCCTGGAGTGAGACAGAACAGCGAAAGAGACAACGCTGCCCATGCGTGGCCAATGGTGGCACCAAATGAATGCTGGGAATGAAATCCCAAAGGTGTTGAAGGCTATGGGCACATATGTGTGCAGCGGTTTGTCTGACCTTTGGAGAGACAACATCTTTCTCCTCTCTCTCTCTCTCTGCTTCGTCAACTGGCCGGAAAGGATAATTTTTGTGAGACGCAACCTCAATTGCCATCTTCTCATCTCCGGGCTGCGGGATGCCCACTCATGTGCTGTGCTCAGGCCAATGACATGATTTCCAAACAGCTGGTGGAGCAAGTCAATGGTTTCGCTTGCATTGTGCGGTGGGGCACCGTCCTGCATGAACCATGCAAGTCTGAGATGGTTGGAGACAGTAGTTGAGCAACATCAGCGTGGAATTGGCGTAAGACCTCGCGGTATCATTCACCATTGACTGTCACCGTCTTACCATTGGCATCCTCAAACGTATAAGGTCCCAGCATACTCCATCTGGCATTGAATGCACAGAAGCAAATGGACTTGGGGCCCGTGAGAGACATCTTGGACATCTCAGGAGGTTCAGCACCCCAGAAGATGATTGTGCAATTGTTCATCGCCCCATTCAAATGGAAGTGTGCTTCATCACTGAACCACAAGGAGTTATTAGATCCAATTTGGGTACCTTTCCATTAAGTCACTGAACCAATCGCACATTGTTACTTGTCTTGCCATGCTGTTCAGAGTTAGCTTATGCCTTCCAGATATGATGTTGAGGTAGAGCTTGAATTCAGAAGTGAGTGCGCCACACAGATGAGGTTGAGATCGCCAGTTCTTGGGAACATTGACGGTGGGATTTCTTAGGACTTTCGATCGCAGAATTTCTCAAGATCACTGCTCGCTGGGTCCTTGGTAACACTTAGTGGGCAGGCACTGTTGCCTCTATTTTGATTTTTCATGTACTTGAGGTGCTCCACAAACCGCTGAATGCTCCCATTGGAAGGTCCATTACAGGTGTGAACATTGTCATACTGACAGTATCGTCGGCGCACGTGCACGTCGGATTTTGTCTCAAACCCCAAAGTCACGATTTTCACTTTTTGTTCCACTTTGAACACCATAGTTGACGTAGGGTCCCACTGTCTACTTCTTACTCGTGAGAAATGGCATACCACCACCACCATCACCTGCATGAGAGAAGGGTATAGCATTAGAAACGACAGAATATCACTCTGCTCAAATAATCCACTGGTTTTTGAAACACCCTGTATATCTAGGACTTGCAGGATGACCCAGTGGTACACACACTCCCATCTAAGCTGTCTACCCTGGGATTGAATCTCGGCCTAGCTATAAACTGTGATCCAGGTCTTTCATAGGCAGGGTGATTCATCAGTGTGTGCGGTTCATCAGATGGACGTTTAACTGGGTGTGTCTGCTGGCATTAGTTGATGGACATTAAATATCCCACGGTATTCCTCACCAAGATTAGGTGAGCTGTCCCTGGCACCATGGTCAAATTCCTGCCCAAACTTGAGTCAAATATTAGGCCTGGCCTGCCGGTTCGTGAAAGACTTGGGCCAACATTCCCAACAATAATTGAATTCCAAGAATAATTGTTTCTCTTAAAGAAGAGATATATATTTTATATATATATATATTTGGTATATAAGGTTTTGGTATATATTGTTACGGACGCGGTTAAAGATGTTATTTACCGAGCGGTTGGTATTACCGCGACCGAACAGTTATTCCCCGACTAATACCCGATTTGCCCCAAACTTTGGCCGGATCGCGCCACCGCTATTCAATCGGGAAAACTCTAAAACGACCGAATGCAAAGAGGAAAACGAAGGCAAAGAAAGGTTTGGAAATACTACTAAATTTATTTACTATTCACACACATAAGCAAAAAGACAGCAGTCACGTTTATTTACAAGCACATGAGACGCAGGTGACACAGTGAAAATACTAGCTTATACAGACTTATTGTTACTACCCAGGGACAAGACAAAAGACAGACTACGAGCACACTTACACGGGGAATGATGATAGGGATGGCAGGTGGGTGGCTGGTGGATGGCTGGCGGGATAGGGAGGTCCAACTAGTTCTGCAGCTGATCGACTCGTGGGCAGCCGCCGCTCCTTCGCGGCCCTGCTCCAAACTGCCGTCCAGGCCTCACGCTGCTGTGGCTGCAGTTTCGGCGGCTCCAGCTGCAGCAAATGCAGTTTCAGTGGCTCGAGCTGCAGCAAGTGCAGTTTCGGTGGCTCGAACTGCAGTGAGTGCAGTTTCGGTGGCTCGAGCTGCAGTTCAACCCTGGACTTCTTCTCGTCTCTCTGTCGTCAAAGCTCATCTCCCTTGTCTGCTGCTGGGAAACGCCCTGCCGTGGGTTATATAGGCCCCACCCCTCAACCTTCGCGAACCTCCTTGATGTTTCTTTCCACACCCTCTCCAAGTCCAACCCCTTGTTCGTGGTTGGTTGAGTGGGGCTGACTCACTCCTCCCCTCTATGACGAGGTGGGGACCCGCCTTTCTTCCCCAACCCTGCCTCGTGGTCAATGGCGGCAATTGTTGGAGCGGAGGTAGTTTCCAATCGACGAAAGGGGGAATGGAGGTTTTGGGAGTGGGAATGAAGGGAATCTATCTCTTTCACTGGTGCAATGGAGTATTTCAATTAATGGGAGACACAGCCTTACCCTAAAACACATAATAAGATATAAGCTATCGAACAGGGGTATTCTATGATTAGCTGTGGTGTGGATGCTTTATGGACTAATTATGGGACGCCCTTTGACCTTTACACAGCTCCGGAGGCAGGAGGCGCAGAATAACAATAATAATAATAATAATACACACAATCAAAAAAATACAGTCCTCATATCCACAACACTGCACCCTCCTCCTCTTAGGCACGGCCCGGGCCTACAACTTTTATTTAGTGTGACACGTAGGTGTAGTTCCCTCTACTTTTAACCTGACCCTGAGTGCGACAGTTTTTAAAACATAAATAAATGTGTCCCGCTGCTCCATTGCACCCTGCCTAACAGACTTACGCCCACAGTTAACCGAATTGCGGAATGGTCTTCAAACTATACATTGACGGTGGGGAGCATTATTTACAATGACTCTGCTTTTATTTACAAGACTAACCCAGGACCTGTAATTGTTCTTTCTGGGGGGGAGACAGTCTGCTCTGCATCAATGCACCAATAAAGCACCCAAAAACGCACCAATACACACCCAAGCACCAATCGGTGCAGTCACCATTGTTCAAGAAAATAAAACCAACAACCCCTAACCCTGCAGGTGGTCTCTTGCTCTTCGGCTCCCTCTGCCGGCTATTATTATGTCTTCCAGTTGTTGTCATTCTCTCTCATTTTCTTACTGGTGGCCTATTTGCAATAAAGTGTGCCCAACGTGTCCATTTTATTTTCTTTATTTATGGCCCACAGGGCCGACTACGTGTGGTTCACCTGTGGGGCATCGGTGCCCTGTGGCCAAGGTCCGCCAGCAAGATTTCGGGCCCTCATGGCCGGTTCCAGCAGAGGGGCCATGCCCCAACCCATGGGGTCCATCAGTGGTGCTCGGCCACAGGCATGTGGTCCATAATGTGGTGCATCGATGCAGACAGCTGGTTCTGGGAATTCCGGGCGCACAATGGAGGACTCACGCACGCTCCCCTCGGCACCCAATGGCGCACAGGTCATGTGGGAGACAAAAGAGACAAATGAGCGAGGGGTAAGGTCACAAGGGTACACATCAATAAGGCAATGCAAGGCGAAATGCGTACGAAGAGCGAAATGAGAAAGCTCGTCCCTACCGTACGTCACCCCCCCTGTCACCTACACTACCCTTGCCCTTACCCCATATTTACAAAATCTACACATTTACAAATTCGTCGCTAATGTCTCGTCTCCCCATATTTCTTCTACACCAAATTCGTCTCCACAATCCCTATAGCCAAAATTTGCCATCATCAATTCATCATCAATCCTCATAAGGAGGAAGAGATGGAACACAAAGCACAATGTCACACCCACGTCATGATGCGTCTCACAATCCAAAACATTTGCATCATAAAAAATAATTAAAACATGGCATGGTGTAGAGTACCTGTCACCTCAGGTGAGTGGATGCAGATGGTGTGAGGAGACTCCAATCCTAACTATCCTCTAAATGACATTAACACACTTTACACTACCCGGGGTCTTTCCCTGCCAATCCATTGGCCACTTACACTATGGGTTCTAATAACCAATTCCCATTGACCAAACTGTGGTGCTGCTCAATTTGGGGTCTCACTCCCCCGATTCATCTCCCGGTGCCCTTGCACAATTTCTGGGCTGTGACGTGTAGCTCTCCCAGCAGGTCTACCCACCTGCACACCTCCACAACTGCAGTTGCCACCCGAGCTTACCTAGCTCCTCACCCTAACCTAACTAACTGGGGAAGGCCCCTCCTGGCTCTGTCACCCCTCTGGTGCCCTCTGGCACTGGGCTACCCGGGTCCGTCCTCCGGATCCTTGGGCCCCATCCACAACAACTACCGGCTCCCAGTGCCCACCTGCGGCCTCACCTGGCCGACATCCTCACAGTGGTGGAGTGCCCAAACCAACTACACACACTAACAGGCTACACACCCAGCCATTTCCACAATTCGCTCTTCGCTCACAATCTTCGCTCTTTCACGAGCCTCGATCTTGTATACAAAAAAAAAAACAAAAAAAAAAAACACTAATGCACCCATCCAAATACCGTTCTTTCACCTCGCACCACAGATGCCAATATCCAACCACAATTTACCTATACCCTCTACCTAACACTTACACTACCCGCCCCGGGTATTCGTGATGGGGGTCCACTCTTCCCCCATTCACACCTTCGCACCATCCACTCCACTCCACAATTTCCACCATACTCACTCCACGACCATCCATTCCAATATTCCATTTACTCCACACTCCATGTATTCCACACACCTGTTGGTGCACACCTGTGCAATCATACCTGGTGCCACCTGCACCCTCCTCCTCTTCCTGGACCAGTTGGTCAACACAACACACCTCACCATTACCATCACTCAAACACTGCTCCATACACCTGTTCAGTTGCACACCTGTGCAATCACACCTGTTCAATCCTCACCCACACGGCATCATCTCAGCTAACTACTCCCCTCTAACTTAGTGCTCCCCATCTTCCCTTTAAACTAAGCACATACCACGTCATTATCATCCACACTAATCTTCCTGCGTCCCCACTACAGGTATCCTTGTCACTAACTAACCTTAACGTTACCTAATGTCAATCTCTAGGTCCCTACACACGATATATCCTAACCCTCCCGGGCTAGTTTTCACTGCCATCAACCCCATAAGCTAGTGCTCCTTTGCCCCCCCCCCCCCCGGTGGTGTGAGGGATGACAGAGTTGCCATCCCACCACATCGGGGAGGTCCCTCTATAAATTTTGCACACCTAATCCAACAAATCAAAAATTTGCCAATCATCTGCCAATCACTGTACCATTACCAATCATCACTCTGCCAATCCTTTGCCAATCATTAAATTTTGCCTTTTTCTAATTTTGGGTCCAAAACACTAACCTCATTACCCGTCTACTTATTAGATCCTCTCGGTGCGCCAATTCACGTCTACAGCCCGGCTTCGTACAGCCGAGCAATGAACGCGGGTTCTTTGGTGCCGGCGGCTGGATGCGTCCGGCACTCGGTGCAGGGACGGGGGCTTACCCGTGCCGAGATCCCACGCACCACCTCGGCGCGGAGCCATGCAATTGCCCGATCTCGACCTGCCGGAACGTCTCAATAAAAAGTGGTCGCCATGACGACCCTTCCTATCGGGCTGCCCGCTCCGCCTAGTGGAGCACGGACGCGGCCGTTCAAAGCGAGGCCCAGCGTGGATCGCGTACGGCGGTCCTTTCGAACCCGCCGTGGCTCGGATCCCCGCTGGTTCTCGCGGCACGCGACGCCCGGCACGCACCGAGGGCCCGATTCGGCTAAATGTCGTTCTAACCGCTAACCCGGTTACCGTCGATGCCTCACCTGCATGCTTACACGCATACGCTACCCCTTTCTTGCTCATACCTCCAGCTGTTCCCATGCTCCTCGTACCTTTCCTTACACACCTCGGTACACTCATTCCGCTCACAGACTTGGTCACACACCTGACCACCGAACACCTTGGCACACATTCGTCGCTCGCACACCTCACCAACACACCTCTTCGCGCCCCTCCTCGGTCACCTCCTCTGTGACAATCACAGGTGTGCTCTCACTCGCACACCCAACCACGTGCCTCACGACCAACTCAAGTGTGCATTCCCACACATGCTCTTCCATTCCAGGTGTGCATCCTTCCATTCCAGGTGTACATCCTCGCTCACCTGTCACAACCAACTCACGCTCCGTGTCACTCTCACTACTTTCACCACCACTCTTGACAGCGCACTCACCCTTACTTTCGACAGCGCACTCTTTCCCCATGCACCCGTCCGTTACACACCTTTCTCGCGCACACTCTTGCGCACACTCTCTCGATACTTCCTCTGTAACACTCACCACAGGTGTGCATCCTCCCTTACTCTTGACAGCGCACTCTTTCCCCATGCACCCGTCCGTTACACACCTTTCTCGCGCATCCTCTTGTGCACACTCTTTCATTACTTCCTCCGTAACACTCACCACACCGCGCTTCCATGTGCCCCCTCGCACACGCGCTACGACCGACTCACTCTTGACAGCACACTCACTCCTTGGCGCGCACCTTTTCCTCACACACCCCAGAGTCGAACATTCTCGCACACCTCCTCTTTCCACACACTCCGGACCAGTCATACACCTCACCATTGGTCCCTCACGAACACCCGGGTCTAAATCAACCCCCAAGCCGACTGAAGCTCCCCTCACATCATATACATTTCCGAATATATCGCCACTCACCTTGACACCTCGTCTCCACACCTCCTCTGCCACCTGCAAACTCTTTATTTGGTTAGTAAGCACCTCATCACGATTCGAGCACAGACCTTGTAGCAATTCCATCACCTCCTCCTTTATTTCCTTTTTAATTTCCCTTCGTCTCTTCTTAATTTCACTCACCCCTTCTTCCACCTCCTCTAATTTTTCCTTTACCTCCTTCATCTCCCTGTGCGCCCCCTCTATCTCTTCCTCTAACGCCACTTTAACCGTTTCTATGCGCGTCCTCACCTCTCTGTCCTTTGTCTCCATTACTTCTGTCACCTCCTCCAACTTCTTCGTCAACCCCTCATGTACCATCTGACATTCCTTTTGTGTCGCTATTAATTCGTTCTTAATGTCTTTTTGTGTCGCTTTTAACCCCCCGAATATTGCCGTGTTCTTTTCCACCTGGTCCACTAGTTCCTTTTGTCCCACTGTCAGCTGTTCTACTCCCTTCGTCAGACCCTCTATGCCCCCCTGTAACCTAGCCGTATTATTCCTCACCTCTTTCTCGATACGCTTTTCGCCTCGCTTTACCTCCTCGCGTACCCCCGAGACCTCCTCACTTACACCTCGTCGTATCTCCTCTTTCATCTCCTCCCTCTCTTTTGTAGATGCTATCCTCATCTGTCCCAATTCATCCCTCTGAGCATCCAGTTTGGTTTCTACCCCGATTCTCACCTCCTCTATCTGGTTCCCCATCTGTTCGATTTCCCGGGCGGATTGCTCCCCTATTTCCCGCAATTTGTCTTCCATCCTATTTTCTAACCCCATTAACCCATTTTTCACCCCCTCTAACTGATTCTCCTGGGCAGCCATTCTATTTTCCACCCCCGTTAACCCATCTTTCACCCCTTCTATCCCATTGTCTAACCCCTCAAATTTCTTGTCTAATCCCTTAAGATTATTGTCTAACCCCTCAATTTTAGCTTCTAGCCGTTCCCCCATTTCTCCCATTTTGCCCCCCATTTCTCCCATTTTGCCCCCCATTTCGCCCATTTTGCCCCCCAATTCGTCCCTCATTGCTCCCATTTGCTCACTCTGAACATCCATCCGGTTCCCCATTTGTCCCATACTGCTTTTCAACCCTCTAATTTGGTCTCCCAATTGCTCACTATTCTTTTCCATAAGGGCCTTCATTTGCATCATAAAAAGGTTCAAATCCACCAGTGGCGCTGCTACGGTCACGGGCGCGGCAAAATTTGGTGCCGCTACACCCACGTGCGCGAGGACGCCATTTTGTGCGTCTGATACTCCCTCAACCACATTGCCAATGTTCTCCTCTACTTCGTCCCTCTGATCCTGGGTTACTCCTAACCCCTCCTCTAGCTCACCCACCGGCATCCGATCGCCTTGACCAGCCATGGCGCGATTTCAAAATTCGGGTTTTGCTTTACAACACAAATTTCCAGCAGCTTGTAATTTTGAGCGCGTTAAGCGCGCTTCGGGTCCGTATCTCACTCCTCGACACCAATTGTTACGGATGCGGTTAAAGATGTTATTTACCGAGCGGTTGGTATTATCGCGACCGAACAGTTATTCCCCGACTAATACCCGATTTGCCCCAAACTTTGGCCGGATCGCGCCACCGCTATTCAATCGGGAAAACTCTAAAGCGACCGAATGCAAAGAGGAAAACGAAGGCAAAGAAAGGTTTTTTTTTTGGTTTTTTTTGTATACAAGATCGAGGCTCGTGAAAGAGCGAAAGTGAAAGAGCTTTCCAAACTTTCGTGAAAGAGCGAAAGTTTGGAAATACTACTAAATTTATTTACTATTCACACACATAAGCAAAAAGACAGCAGTCACGTTTATTTACAAGCACATGAGACGCAGGTGACACAGTGAAAATACTAGCTTATACAGACTTATTGTTACTACCCAGGGACAAGACAAAAGACAGACTACGAGCACACTTACACGGGGAATGATGATAGGGATGGCAGGTGGGTGGCTGGTGGATGGCTGGCGGGATAGGGAGGTCCAACTAGTTCTGCAGCTGATCGACTCGTGGGCAGCCGCCGCTCCTTCGCGGCCCTGCTCCAAACTGCCGTCCAGGCCTCACGCTGCTGTGGCTGCAGTTTCGGCGGCTCCAGCTGCAGCAAATGCAGTTTCAGTGGCTCGAGCTGCAGCAAGTGCAGTTTCGGTGGCTCGAGCTGCAGTGAGTGCAGTTTCGGTGGCTCGAGCTGCAGTTCAACCCTGGACTTCTTCTCGTCTCTCTGTCGTCAAAGCTCATCTCCCTTGTCTGCTGCTGGGAAACGCCCTGCCGTGGGTTATATAGGCCCCACCCCTCAACCTTCGCGAACCTCCTCGATGTTTCTTTCCACACCCTCTCCAAGTCCAACCCCTTGTTCGTGGTTGGTTGAGTGGGGCTGACTCACTCCTCCCCTCTATGACGAGGTGGGGACCCGCCTTTCTTCCCCAACCCTGCCTCATGGTCAATGGCGGCAATTGTTGGAGCGGAGGTAGTTTCCAATCGACGAAAGGGGGAATGGAGGTTTTGGGAGTGGGAATGAAGGGAATCTATCTCTTTCACTGGTGCAATGGAGTATTTCAATTAATGGGAGACACAGCCTTACCCTAAAACACATAATAAGATATAAGCTATCGAACAGGGGTATTCTATGATTAGCTGTGGTGTGGATGCTTTATGGACTAATTATGGGACGCCCTTTGACCTTTACACAGCTCCGGAGGCAGGAGGCGCAGAATAACAATAATAATAATAATAATACACACAATCAAAAAAATACAGTCCTCATATCCGCAACAATATATATATATACTAGCTTGGCTCGGCTTTTTACGCTCGCCTCACCACGCGTCGTTACAGGGGAACGGGCTTATTTTAGCTGAGGATAATGACTGTACCTGAGTTGCTGTGTTGTCATGGTTTACACCAATCATAATACAAACAATTATTTTGCACAATGTATTTGTAATATACGTGATATTACATTTTATAAACAATTGAAGTTGAAGATTTAAGTTTTAAAAAAAGTTTAAAAAAAAATTAAAATAAAAAACTTTTTTTTCAAAATATTTCAAAACAAAGACCCTTAGGACATGCACACGGGAGAGATAGGTGCATCCCAGGAGTTTGGTACGATTTCACAAAAGTGTGAGGGAGTAGTTCAGTGACAACACAACACAGACACTGCACAGATAAAATACATACATTTATGAGCAGACTCGGTGGTGTGATTGTTGAGCATCCACTGAATTTTGGAGGTCGGTGGTTTAAACTCCAACCGTCATACCGAATATTTTAAAACGGCACGTGCTGCTTCCTTGCTTGAAGTTCAGCATTTATAAGGATAGAGCATGGACAAACAATGCTGGGAAGACAATAGCAACCCACCTAGTAAAACCCCTGCCATGAAACTGCTTCGGCAGCACCGGCACTCTGTAAGGAATATGGTAAATCAAATCAAAAAGGAAATTGAAAAAAAACACATTTTGTTAAAACATTTTTGAACTCTTAAACCTGTCTTCTTCCTCCTAATCCTGGTGGCGTCTGGTCAAATCTTTTTCTGGTGTTTGTTCCCCCTCCATCCCCTCCTTTACCTCAAACGGCTACACGGTTGACACCACACGTGACAAAGCCGAATGCCTCAACTCTGTGTTTGCCTCAAAATATTGTGTCCCAAACCCATTTCTCTCTGTACCCACCTTACCCAGTCGAACCCAGCTGCTCCTGGACTCTGTGTCCTTCTCTCCTGACAAGGTGGAGAGATTTCTGTCAAATCTCGACTCTGATTCTGTAACTGGTCCAGACGGCATCAGCCCACGGGTCCTAAACTGCTGCTCTGCCGCTGTATCTCACCCTCTCTCTGTTCTTTTCACCCTCACTTTTGCTCTAGGTCATCCTCCATCTGCTTGGAAATCAGCCAACATTACCGCTTTACACAAAAAAGGTGCAAAAACAGATCCTTGCAACTACAGACCGATCAGCCTGCTCCCAATAATCAGCAAGGTCATGGAATCAAGCATCGCATCTGATATCAAATCCTTCCTCTTCTCCAATGGCTTCACGGATCATCAATTTGGATTCATACCAGGCCATTCTACTCTAGACATGCTGCTTCTGCTGTCTCAACAATGGATGGAGGTCCTCAATGCCATACAGGAAATCAGAGCTGTCTCCCTTGACAGATCACGTGACTTCAATACAGTCTGGCACCCCGCCCTGCTCACCAAACTCTCCTCCGATGGTATCCATGGAAATTTCCACGAATGGCTTGCGGACTTCCTCTCTGGTCATAGTCTACGTGTGGCCCTGAATGGGTTTCTCTCATCTCCCCTTCCTGTTCAGGCTGGAGTTCCCCAAGGCAGTGTTCTGGGCCCTGTGCTTTTTCTGGTCTTCATCAATGATCGCTCCGACTCTCTGGCAAATCCTCTCTATCTCTTTGCCACTCCCTGCCGCTCCATACCTCATCCCGCAGATTGGCAGTCTGCAGCCTCCTCACTCTCTGCAGACCGAGACAAAATCACAAACTGGTCAAACAAGTGGAACATGTCTTTCAATCCTGACAAATCTCACACTCTCACTATGTCTCTCCGAAAAGAACAACTGGACAACCATCCCATCTACTTTCTCAACAATCCTCTCCAAGAAGTTCTGTCACTCAAGCTTTTGGGTCTCACTATCTGCCATGATCTTTCCTGGGAAAACCACATTTCCAAGCTGGCCTCCAAAGCCAGTCGCCGACTGGGCATCCTCCGTCGTGCGAAGTCCTTCCATGGCACACCTGAGCTCCTCACCACATACAAGGCTTTCATCCGCAGCTCAATGGAGTACTGTTCTCCCCTCTGGGGTGGTGCTCCTGCCTCACACCAAGCTCGGCTTCACGCTGTTGAAACCAAAGCGTTCAGAATAGTTGGAATCTCCCGCGATGAAGCTGGTTCTTAGGGCCTTTCACTCACTCACCGCAGGCAGGTTGGTGGTCTTTCTGTCTTCTACAGACTCCTCTCCAGCCTTGCTCCTCCAGCTCTGTCTGTGCTCTGTCCCCCAAATATTCCTAAAGGTCGCACAAGATCTGCCTGCAACCCTCTTCTGGTGAAATTGCCAAAATCAAGACTCTCTGCTCACCTTCACTCTTTCATTCCTCTTTTCTCCCACCTCTGGAACAAACTCCCTCACTCCCTTAAATCCCACTCCTCCCTCCAGGTCTTTAAAACAGCTGTTCACCACCATCTCTTATCTTCCCCCATCCAAAACCTTGATCTTTTCTACCCCCTTTAATTCACCCCAGATCCACTTTTTTGAAATACCGATTTCTTTCCTGGAAGTCCTAGCAGTGGCCATGTGTTTTATACCTCTCTCTCACCCTCCCCCCTTACCGTGCCTCCTCCCCCCAAGCCCTTTCCCTCCCACAGATCTCCCGATGTCTCTGTTCTCCACTGCTGTGCTTCCCTCTCCCTCCCCATCTTGTCTCCCGTTCCCCTTATTATATGTTTTATGTGTCCGTTTGTTTTTTTGTGATTGATGTTAGCTCTTACACGAGCCTCGATCTTGTATAGAAAAAAGAAAGAAAAAAAAAGAATAATTTATTTACAATTGTAAAACTGAGCCCTACCTCTACTGTAGTAAAGCAAATGACAATGCATTAATGTAGCATGTATACTAAAGTTCATATGTTCTACACGAGCACATTACCCCTCGGGTGATTGCATCGCCCCCATACATTCACACTGATATATATCTTCGTGGCAGGTTCACCCTCCAAGCTTTCTTCCCTCCCTGGCGCCCCAGGTGGCTCTGCACTGACACACACACACACAAACATTAAAAATGTAATTGACCAGAGGTGTGTGTGTGTGACAGTGTAAAGGGGGGGGGGGGGGGGGCAATCACCCTACTGAAAATGTGCTTGTGTATCTGAAAATGTAGCATTTGGGTGAGAAAGTCAGTGGCATTGCAGACCTGCACTTTGCAAGCTGACAAATCTCGGGAGATGAGATCGAAGCATCGATTGTTCAGCCTTTCCTTGGGTTTTCAGCCCGGAGGCCTGTCAGGACGAGCCTGTTGGCTTGCAGAGTGCACAGCTATCGAACCGATACAGCAACCGATTGCCATATGGTCCACATGATGCGTCGCGCAAATTTTTCATGTATTAGGCAAATATTTGACGCCTTCATTAGATACACAATGGAAGGTCTGAAACACCGGCCTTGGCATAGCTCAGACACATGGAGCAAAACGCACCAAAACCCCTTGTACCTCCTCCTCCACCCCCACTTATGCAGCCCACATAGTGAAATCCTAGCTTTATGTTCAGTATGCTGAACAAAATGGACAGATGATGCATGTGTCAGGCATTAAAAAAGATCTAAGATTGAGAAACACTCGACCACGAAACGGCAACATTTAGCTTTTAATTGATAAACATACAGTGGGGTGTAAAAGTACGAGTCGGACATTTATTAATTGAGACGTGATTTCAAAGAAACCATTGTAATATGAACCCAAAAGCACTTTCAAGAGATTTCCATGAACTCTTAACGATTATAAAAAGCAAACTAGAACCCACCGGTAGAGCGCAAACCTCCGCCAGGCTGAACAGTTTACATTTTGTATCAAACTGATCGGTCAGATTATGGATCGGGACCTGAACCAAAATCGAATCGGCTTGTTATTGTCACTTACCCAACTCATCCACCAAGTTTTGTCATAATCCATCCACAACTTTTTGAAATATCATGCTACCTATCGTATTTGGGCCGATCACTCAATGGTGAAGAATCACTTAAAAATGAAGAATTCTCGTATCTGGATCGGGATTCGATCTTCAGCATAATTCAGTCAATTCTTCCTTAACGACATTTACACATAGTACACGCAAGAGAATCCCAATTCTACACACCCCCTGAGGGTTTGTGTGTGTGCAGCATTCGGATTCTCTTGTGTGTACTATGCGTAAATGTCGTTACAGCTGTGAATCTGGGAAGAGTTTGAAACAGCAAAGGGCGTACCTTTCACAGGTGCAGTTAGGCACCTTTCTTCAGCGAGAGGAGAATGGGAGGAGCCAATTTATTTATATAATCCCAGCCACCTTGGGTAATTGATCAGGTGAGAGCTGATTGATTATTCCCTCCATTCACATGTAAGGGATGTAGATGGGTCTCTGTTTTTCATATATACAGTCACGTGAAAAAGTAAGTACACCCCATGTAAAGTTTTGACTTTTTCAACATATTTCAACATACAGCTGTTTGATCTTCATTTGAACAATATTGAGAGATAAAGGTGATATAATACAACAAATAGCATGAAACATTTACATTTTGTAGTCCATTGTATAATTTAAATAAACATAAATGCAGATTTCGCATGTGGAAAAAGTAAGTACACCCCTACATTTATCACTACTTCAAATACCTAAAATTATAATCAGGTGCCCCAGCTCAGGTGCAAATGATAAGAACATCCTTAGAGAGGATCTTGGAGGAACCTGTCTTATTTAAACCTCAGACATTTAGTTTGGTTTGCTCTTTGTTGTTGAAGTGTGCGGCATCACCATGCCTAGATCAAAAGAGCTCTCTGAGGCCTTCAGAAAGAAGGTTATAGATGCCTACGAGTCTGGGAAGGGATTTTAAAAGATCTCCAAACAATTTGAAATCAATCATTCGACTGTCCAGAAGATCATCTACAAGTGGAGAAGATTCCAAACAACTGACAACTTGTTCAGGCCAGGCCGCCCCAGCAAGTTCAGCCCGAGAGCAGACCGCAAGATGCTGAAATAAGTCTCTAAGAACCCCATAATGTCAACACGGGACCTACAGGTAGCTCTTGCCACTGTTGATGTCAAAGTGCACGAGTCTACCATTAGAAAGAGGCTGCACAAATTTGATCTACATGGGAGGTGTGCCAGGAGGAAACCTTTGCTGTCCAGAAAGAACATCAGGGCAAGACTAAAGTTTGCCAATGAACACCTCGGCGAAGACCAGCACTTCTGGAACAATGCGCTCTGGACAGATGAGTAAAAGGTAGAGCTATTTGGCCACAGTACAAGAAGACATGTTTGGCGAAAACCAAAGACAGCATTTGACCACAAGAACCTGATACCAACTGTAAAGCATGGTGGTGGAAATATTATGGTTTGGGGCAGCTTTGCTGCATCAGGGCCTGGGCAGCTCACCATCATAGAATCCACTATGAATTCTTCATTGTACCAGAGGGTGCTTGAGGATAATGCGAGGCCATCTGTCGGAAAGTTGAAGCTCAACCGAAGGTGGACCTTGCAACATGACAATGACCCGAAACATACCAGTAAATCCACCAAGGAATGGCTGGAAAGAAAGAAATGGAGGGTTCTGGAATGGCCAAGTCAAAGTCCGGATCTAAATCCCATCGAGATTTTGTGGGGGGATTTGAAATGAGCTGTGCATGCAAGAAACCCTTCAAACATCGCACAGCTGAAAGAATTCTGCATGGAGGAGTGGGCAAAAATTTCTCCCAGTCGATGTCAGAGGCCGGTAGACAGTTATAAGAAACGCCTACTTGAGGTTGTTTCTGCCAAAGGGGGCAATACCACCTATTAGAGCCAAGGGTGTACTTACTTTTTACACATGCGAAATTTGCATTTATGTTTATTTAAATTATACAAAGGACTACAACATGTAAATGTTTCATGATATTTGTTATATTAAATCACCTTTATCTATCAATATTGTTGAAATGAAGATCAAATAGCTGTATGTTGAAATATGTTGAAAAAGTCAAAGCTTTACATGGGGTGTCCTTACTTTTTCACGTGACTGTATATATATATATATTGCTGTGAGCCGATTGTGAGCATCTCATTCATATAACTTTTTGAACATTCTCTGTATACAGTGGGATTTCCAGCCCCAACACAATTTCAGCGAAAGGGGCATTTTGCCCCACCTGCCTACATATTTGTTTCTATGTCACCTGTGCATTTGTGAAATAGTCCAACAGCATGGTGCAGCTCTCATACCTTTTATCTGTCAGGTCTAGGTTTATGATAATGAATTCCCTTGCATGGAACTTCAAACGAAGGAGGAGGCCATTTGGCCCTTTAAAGTGCTCCATGCCTCAGAAGCATGTGAAGCCGGTGTCCGGGATGTTAAATATCCCAATGTGTCTTTTCACAAAGATCGCTGGGACCCTGAGCAAATTACAAATTCCTAACCAGCTACGATGAAACATCACACCTGGCGACGAGCTCATTCATGCAACATTTGGGCCGATTGTACACGATCTATTAGCCACCGACTCCAACTTTTTGGGAAAATGGCCTAAAGAGGAGACGGAATGCAAAAATGTGATATAACTTTTAAAAAGGGGAATTGAGTTGGAGAAAAAAAAATCCATGTATGGTGTAAAACACAAAATGGCAATGCCAAGAGGTTCAAAAGAGCTGTCCGTAGTTTTGACCCCACAACATGACCTTTGCCAGATAGTTGGTCCTGCATAGGTCAAGTATGCCAGATATTAATAAACATCAACCTGCAGGGAAATGCAGCCTTGAAATTGACTTTGATACCACATGTAGCTTCTCCCAACATTATGTACGATAGCTAAGATTGTCCCAATTGCTCCAGTTCGTTATTTTAGTGCATCAACAAGTGCCTTAGTTTGGCAACACAGGGTGAGGCAAAGAATCCATTTTATGTTTTTTGTTTTGTTTTCTTTTTGACCCCTTCCTTCTATCTTAGCAAATCTCTCCACGCATTTTTAGAACATTTGTTGTGCTATATGTGTGTGCTCATTTCTTAACGAACGAGATGACCAATCGTTTGTTGAGCAACACAATTGATCAACATCTGGCATCATGGTGTGGGATGCGATTGGTGTCGTTGCTTGTGCATCTGTATCACTCAGGTGCAGGTAACATTACACACATTTTGTACATGCAACTGTGACAGAAGTTACCCACATCTTTGTTACATTTTGTTGAAGACAATTTCATGCACATTTAAAGATTTTACCATTTGCATAATTTGTTCCAGGTGCCCTTGCTCACATCAGTGGTTCTTCTCTGATTTGAAGTCTCTGATTGTAGTCTGATTCGTTTAGGATTTCTAATCTGATTAGAGTGAAACATCTGTCTTTACCCTTGCCCTCCAAGCAGAGTTAACTTGGTGTTAGTTCTCTCGTTTGTTGATGAATTGGGTAATGCAGAACTCAGTGTTGCTTTTCGTGTTTTTCGAAAAGTTGGTTCCGCAGGTCGAAGCTCATGGAAAAGCTCACAGCTGTAATTACAGAAAAACTCATGGAAAACCTGCCAACGAGAGGAGGTAGCAGTATCAGTCCCTCCCAAGACCCTTTCCTGTTGAATCAACGTGACTCTTTTTCAATTAATTTCACCAACCTTCGTGGTCTTTCTACAAAAAGTTGCTCCATTGAACATCATCTAGGAAGCACCTCTCCTAAAATCTTGCTTCTCTCAGAGACCCAAATCTCACATGATGTTCTTGTCAACTCCTTGAACATTTTGAACCACAACCTTCACTCACGATTCTGCTTCAAAGGAGGAGTCCGTGTCTACTCCAACATCAACACGCCTGTTGTATGCCTTGTGAACCTCGAATCTCCAAACTTTGGTGTCATCTGGCGTATGATTTGTCTCCCGACCATTACTATTTTTATCTGTTTCACTTACTGCTCTCCCAACTCTACAAACGTTTTAGCTTTCTTTGACTATCTTCCTGCCATGAGGCCATGACATCCGAACACCCTCAAGCAGAATTCCTCTATTTAGGAGACTTCAATGTACAACACAGGGAGTGGTTGAAATCATCCCACACGGATGTTGGGGGAGTTGAAGCTCTTACATTTTCCATTCTCAATGATTTTGGAACAAATTATCACCCACCCTACCCATATCCCAGATCGTCATGACCACTCTTCCAATACTTTGGATTTGTTCTTCACCTCCAATCTGTTGTGTTACAGCTACACAATTTCACCTCCAATTGCTTCTTCTGACCACAATATTGTGAACATCACTTTACTTGCCACCTCTCCTTCTCCTCTGACTGCTCCGACTAAATTCCAGTATTGGCATTTCAATAGCACCGACTGGACTGGTTTACGAAACTTCTTTTCTGACTTTCCCTTGAAAGACGACAGCCTCTCCTCGGCCGATGCCTCGATCTCTGCTGAAGGTATAGCTGAGGTTATCGTTGCAGGAATGGAGGCTTATATCCCCTTCTCTTTCACGTCTATCTCTCTTACCAACTCCTGGTTCAATAATTCCTGCTTTGTGACCATTCGTGCAAGGGATGTGGCATATCGGGCATGGAACAACTCTTCTTCCTTCGACTCGCATTCAGCTTTCATATCTGATAGAAATCATTGCAAACATGTTATTTGTGAGGCGAAGCATTCCTTTATCCAAAAGAAATGTGACAAGCCCTCACCCCCTTCCACTAATAGAGCTTTCTGGTCCTTGGCTAAAAGTATCTCCAACAACTTCTGTCACTCTACCTTCCCTTCCCTTCACTTTTCCGTACCGATTATACCATCGCTGTCTCTCTGACTGATAAAGCAACTCTTTCTGGTCCTCTTTTCTCCTCTAATTCCACAATGGATGACTCCAACATTCCATCTCCCTCTGATGCACCCCTTACCAATCCTATGCCATGCCACTCCCTATAATCTCTTTTCATGCAGTCAAAAAAGTATCTCTCTGGACACAAGTAACACATATGGACAAGATGGAATGGAATTCCTCCTCGTGTCTTGAAGGAGTGTGCTTCAGAACTTGCTCCCGTTCCTGCTTGTTTGTTTGTTTGTGTTTGTTTAAAACCCCAAACTTTTCCTCTTTCCTGGAAACATGCCTTAGTACAGCCTATTTTAAAGAAGGGTGATCCTTCAAACCCTTCCATATACCATCCTATTGCTCTGACTTCTACTATTTCCAAAGTCTTTGAATGTTATGTCAATTCACATTTCCTCAAACATCTTGAATCTCACAATCTTCTATCTGACCATCATTATGGCTTTGGCAAGGCAATATCTACCAGTGATATCCTTTCTTACATTACGAATGTTTGGGCCTCTTTGAGAGACCTCTTTTGAATCCTTTCTTGTTGGTCTTGATTTCTCAAAAGCCTTCGACAGAGTTTGGCATCGGGGTCTGGTATATAAGCTTCCCTCTTTCAGCTTTCCTCCTTCACTCTGCTCTCTCATATCGAGCTTTCTCTCCGACCGCTCTATCTCCGTAATTGTTGATGGTTCAACATCTCCCTCTGTCCCTTTCAACAGCGGTGTCCCTCAGGTTTCTGTCCTGTCTCCAACACTCTTCCTTATTTTTACCAATGGTCTTCTTTCTTATACAAATAACCAAATGCACTCGTATGCTGACAACTCGACATTACATTCCTCCATGTTTTTCCCTTCTACCCCATCTGTCCTCACTCGATCTACAGTCACGTGAAAAAGTAAGTACACCCCATGTAAAGTTTTGACTTTTTCAACATATTTCAACATACAGCTATTTGTTCTTCATTTCAACAATATTGATAGATAAAGGTGATATAATATAACAAATATCATGAAACATTTACATTTTGTAGTCCATTGTATAATTTAAATAAACATAAATGCAAATTTCGCATGTGTAAAAAGTAAGTACACCCTTGGCTCTAATAGGTGGTATTGCTCCTTTGGCAGAAACAACCTCAAGTAGGCGTTTCTTATAACTGTCTACCAGTCTCTGACATCGACTGGGAGAAATTTTTGCCCACTCCTCCATGCACAATTCTTTCAGCATACACATCTCGTTTCAAATCCCCCCACAACATCTCGATGGGATTTAGATCCGGGCTTTGACTTGGCCATTCCAGAACCCTCCATTTCTTTCTTTTCAGCCATTCCTTGGTGGATTTACTGATATGTTTAGGGTTATTGTCGTGTTGCAAGGTCCACTTTCGGTTGAGCTTCAACTTTCCGACAGATGGCCTCACATTCTCAAGCACCCTCTGGTACAATGAAGAATTTATAGTGGATTCTGTGATGGTGAGCTGCCCAGGCCCTGATACAGCAAAGCTGCCCCAAACCATAATGTTTCCACCACCATGCTTTACAGTTGGTATCAGGTTCTTGTGGTCAAATGCTGCCTTTGGTTTTCGCCAAACATGTCTTCTGGTACTGTGGCCAAATAGCTCTACCTTTGACTCATCTGTCCAGAGCACATTGTTCCAGAAGTGCTGGTCTTTGCCGAGGTGTTCATTCGCAAACTTTAGTCTTGCCCTGATGTTCTTTCTGGACAGCAAAGGTTTCCTCCTGGCACACCTCCCATGGAGATCAAATTTGTGCAGCCTCTTTCTAATGGTAGACTCATGCACTTTGACATCAACAGTGGCAAGAGCTACCTGTAGGTCGCGTGATGACATTCTGGGGGTCCTTAGAGACTTCTTTCAGCATCTTGCGGTCTGCTCTCAAGCTGAACTTGCTGGAGCAGCCTGGCCTGAACAAGTTGGCAGTTGTTTGGAATCTTCTCCACTTGTAGATGATCTTCCGGACAGTTGAATACTTGATTTCAAATTGTTTGGAGATCTTTTTAAATCCCTACCCAGACTCGTAGGCATCTATAACCTTCTTTCTGAAGGCCTCAGAGAGCTCTTTTGATCTAGGCATGGTGACGCCGCACACTTCAACAACAAAAAGCAAACCAAACTAAATGTCTGAGGTTTAAATAAGATAGGTTCCTCCAAGATCATCTCTAACGATGTTCTAATCATTTGCACCTGAGCTGGTGCATCTGATTCGAATTTTAGGTATTTGAAGTAATGATAAATGTAGGGGTGTACTTACTTTTTCCACGTGTGAAATTTGCATTTATGTTTATTTAAATTATACAATGGACTACAAAATGTAAATGTTTCATGATATTTGTTATATTACATCACCTTTATCTATCAATATTGTTGAAATGAAGATCAACTAGCTGTATGTTGAAATATGTTTTAAAAAGTCAAAACTTGACATGGGGTGTACTTACTTTTTCACGTGACTGTATAGTGTATACCTCATTTCATCACAGCTACCTCCTTAATTCGGATTTGGACAATATTTTCCAGTGCGGCAAATGTAACCAGGTTAAATGCTTCTAAAATTAAATTTACTCCCATCTCTCTCTCTAGAACTACTCTCAACTCTCCAATCTCCTTTGAAAGCTCCACAGTTACACCATGTGATACAATAAACCTACTAGGTATTACCCTAACATCAAATTTATCCTGGAATCCACACATTACACAAATAGCTCAGTCTTCCTTGAAGAAACCAGGAGCCCTGTTCAGATGTCGAAGATTCTTCTCCTCTCAACAGTTGCTTCAACGACATAAAGGATTGATTTCGTCCTTTTGTAGAGTACTGCTCTCACATCTGGGGAGGTTCTCGCTCCACATACTTACTGGACAGAATTTAATCCAAAGTTATCCGACTTATCAACTCTCCAATCTGACCTCAAAACTCGACCAGCTCAAATTACGTCGCAAAGTTGTCTCTCTTTCTCTATTCTACAGATATTACTTCGGTTTCTGCTCCCAAGAACTTGCTGCTTGTGTACCTCCGCCAATAGCGAGACCACGGAATACTCGATAAGCCACTACATCACATGATCATTGTGTGGCCATTGGTAACTCAAGGGTAGACCGTTATGATGTTTGTTTCTTCCCCTCCACTGCCAAACTCTGGAAGTCTTTACCTTTCCATGTTTTTCCAAACACTTATGACCTTCCTCTTTTTAAAAAAGCCGATTTTTTACTTCCTCAAAAACTCAGACTATTCTGTCTTTCCTCATTTTTCGATCAATGCTGCTCTTTTATTTAAGGCCTGGCCTCAATGAGGACTATATAGTCCGTGACTGGAGCTTTCAACACAGAAATTTTATTTTTAAAATAAATCATAGAAATAATATATATTGACGACAAACTATTTTCGTTCATTATTTGCTGTCTTTTTTTTTTTACATACAGCACCTGAGACTCATGGAAGAGCAAGGTGATCTAAAGGGGTATATCATAATGTAGGCCTTCTGATGGTGAGGCAGCAGTTGGGCACAATAATCAAATCAATGAAAAGGAAAAGGGCAGAGAGAGGAGGGGAGGAGACATCAGAGTAACCTACAAATTAATGGGGGTAGAAAAGGTAATTGGTAGGGATAGGAGATGACATGAGTGGTATAGTGAACCACTTGCTTGATACCCTAGATGCCTAGAGGGAAGAACACAGTTCCACAAACAGGAGAATAGAGGAACAAACGAGTAGAGGTGTCCTGCAAGCCTCCATTTTGGGAGTTGAATCAGGATGGAGTTATTGCTGTAGAACACGTGCAGCCTGGAGGAGCTGCGGAGGCTCGCAGGGCTGAAGTAGTAGAGAGAGCGAGACCTGAAGAACCACCTTTGGAGGCCATTTTTCCCCGCAGAGCAGGGGTTGGCCTTTTTCGGGCACCGTGGTCCCCTTTTTGAAGCAATGTTTAATGGCCGGATGCTCTTCCTGCCGCCAACCATGTTAGTCGCCTCTTGCGACACACTGGGAATTGCCAGCAAGCTGGTACTCAATTTGCCGACCTCGGAAGGATGACAGGCTGAGTCAACCCTCCTGGCGTTAATTCAGCGATCGACCGGGATTTGAACCCAGGATCGTAGGATCCCAAGCTGGAGAGAGCGAGACCAGAGAAGACATAAAAACAGAGAGGCCACCAACCTATCTTTCTTGTGAGTAAACATATATCTTGCTTCCGCAAAATATGTTTATGCAAATAAAGTTGAGGGCTTTAGATTCCAGATTCCAGGAGAGACGAATATGATTCCTCGGCGTCAAGCCCTAGAGGAGTGCAGTACCCCATGAAGCTACTGACAAAGTCCTTGGTAAGCTGTCAACTTATGTTTTTTTTCCAGTTTTTATTGATGGGTAACTTTGTATGACTTCAGCATCGTGTTTGGCCTTGTAGTTAGATGCAGTTTTATCCAATTTGCTTCCTTTTGATATAAATGAATCAAAACACCATTTGTGTGTTGACTCCACTACAATGGAAATACTTAACCTTGGACAGTCCTCATGTCGATGTTGCGCCTTCTCAGATAAAATCTGCTTCACCAGTCGTCCAAAGCACAAAAACCCTCCAACTAGTACTGATGGGTAGCTTCATAGTTTGGGTAGCGATTTGTGATTCCTGTCTGGAGAAATTGATTTTGTGCACTCAACCTCACTCTGAAGAAGGTGAAGAAGGGTCTCACTAGTAACAAAAATCTACCTGTTTGCTTGTTGTCATTTATTTATGCACAATATAGACATACATTATTCACATTCAGCCAACATGTAAGGCTAATTATATGTGGAGCCAAACACATTTTATTGTACAAATTGAATAAACAATGATAATAAACAAACCTATCGGTACTGTATGCTTTGGCTGTGGGCGACCGAATTTTCATATTAAGTGTCAGCCAAATAAACATTGACAAAAGAAAAATAAATTCCTGCCCTGAAGGCCAAGGCCTTTTTGCTGCTGCATTCTGGGAAATTTTCTTCTGACCCTCTAAATCGAAAGAAATGACAACAACAGCTTAGTTTCCAATGACAGCCATTTTGGATGCAGCATAAAGAACATTCTGTACAAAGGGTACATCTCCCAGAGCAGCGTCCAGACAATTTGGCATGAATGGTTTGAACAGAAGCTCCAAACAACTTTAAAAAATACACTTGGTGTGCAAATGGCATTGAAAGCTTCCCGTGGGCCGAGGCAGTGCTTGGGTGCCATTTGCCCATTGGTTGGCAGCGTACTAAAGTCTGAGTGCTAATATATAGGTGAGACCTATATATGTATTTATATGTATGCTGACAGAATTTGCCTACAGATGTCCACGCTCACCTCAAGCCTAGGTTTGAATCCCAACCCATCTAAAAACTGTATCCTGGTGTTTCACAAGCAAGGTGTTTCATCAATTTATGTGACGTCCTTCGCATGGACGCTAAACTGGCATTCCGTCTGCCGGCCAACTTCCAAATTCCTGCCATAAATAATGCTGCGAGAGGGATGGCAAACTGCCCACTGAGATATTTGGACAACGCGTTATATTCATGCAGGAATGCTGGAGAACACATATATATACAGTCACCTGAAAAAGTAAGTACACCCCATGTGAAGTTTTGACTTTTTCAACATATTTCAACATACAGCTATTTGATCTTCATTTCAACAATATTGAGAGATAAAGGTGATATAATATAACAAATATCATGAAACATTTACATTTTGTAATCCATTGTATAATTTAAATAAACATAAATGCAAATTTCGCATGTGGAAAAAGTAAGTACACCCTTGGCTCTAAAAGGTGGTATTGCCCCCTTTGGCAGAAACAACCTCAAGTAGGCGTTTCTTATAACTGTCTACCAGTCTCTGACATCGACTAGGAGAAATTTTGCCCACTCCTCCATGCAGAATTCTTTCAGCTGTGCGATGTTTGAGGGGTTTCTTGCATGCACAGCTCGTTTCAAATCCCCCCACAACATCTCGATGGGATTTAGATCCGGGCTTTGACGTGGCCATTCCAGAACCCTCCATTTCTTTCTTTTCAGCCATTCCTTGGTGGATTTACTGTTATGTTTAGGGTCATTGTCGTGTTGCAAGGTCCACCTTCGGTTGAGCTTCAACTCTCCGACAGATGGCCTCACATTATCCTCAAGCACCCTTTGGTACAATGAAGAATTCATAGTGGATTCTATGATGGTGAGCTGCCCAGGCCCTGATGCAGCAAAGCTGCCCCAAACCATAATATTTCCACCACCATGCTTTACAGTTGGTATCAGGTTCTTGTGGTCAAATGCTGTCTTTGTTTTCGCCAAACATGTCTTCTGGTACTGTGGCCAAATAGCTCGAACTTTGACTCATCTGTCCAGAACACATTGTTCCAGAAATGCTAGTCTTTGCCTAGGTGTTCATTGGCAAACTTTAGTCTTGCCCTGATGTTCTTTCTGGACAGCAAAGGTTTCCTCCTGGCACACCTCCCATGTAAATCAAATTTGTGCAGCCGCTTTCTAATGGTAGACTCGTGCCCTTTGACATCAACTGTGGCAAGAGCTACCTGTAGGTCCCGTGATGACATTCTGGGGTTCTTAGAGACTTCTTTCAGCATCTTGCGGTCTGCTCTCGGGCTGAACTTGCTGGGGCGGCCTGGCCTGAACAAGTTGGCAGTCGTTTGGAATCTTCTCCACTTGTAGATGATCTTCCGGACAGTCGAATGTTTGATTTCAAATTGTTTGGAGATCTTTTTAAATCCCTTCCCAGACTCGTAGGCATCTATAACCTTTTTTCTGAAGGCCTCAGAGAGCTTTTTTGATCTAGGCATGGTGACGCCGCACACTTCAACAACAAAGAGCAAACCAAACTAAATGTTTGAGGTTTAAATAAGACAGGTTCCTCCAAGATCCTCTCCAACGATGTTCTAATCATTTGCACCTGAGCTGGTGCACCTGATTCTAATTTTAGGTATTTGAAGTAGTGATAAATGTATGGAAGTACTTACTTTTTCCACATGCGAAATTTGCATTTATGTTTATTTAAATTATACAATGGACTACAAAATGTAAATGTTTCATGATATTTGTTATATTATATCACCTTTATCTATCAATATTGTTGAAATGAAGATCAAATTGCTGCATGTTGAAATATGTTGAAAAAGTCAAAACTTTACATGGGGTGTACTTACTTTTTCACGTGAGTGTGTGTGTGTGTGTGTGTGTATATATATATATATATATATATATATATATATATATATATATATATATATATATATATATATATATATATATATATATTGTTGCGGATATGGGACTTGGCCTCCATATCCGCTTGTAAATATTCCCCTATTTCCCCAATACTCCCCAACTATCCCCAATCCCCCATTCCCTAGTCCCATTGTCTGTAAACAACACTCTGTAGAACCGACCTTCCCCTTTTTCCCCCATTAAATGTCGTACCCAGGTCCACCGCATCTCATGTAGACAACTTTCGGACATCTTGCTAGTTATTCTTAGTCTATGTCAGTTAAGGACTCGTTTCCATTAATTCTGACTCTTCGTTGCACCAGAATGTGATTGTATGGCACCAGTAGTGAGTTTAGGACCTCCCCATACCTCCTCCCATCTTCCCCATGAAACAACTACAACAACAACTACAACAACAGAGGGGGGCGGCGCGGCGCGGGGAGTGTGCGTCCTCACTCCGGCTTGGTTAGCCGCCATTGCCCATGCGCTCCACGGGGTTACCACGAAGGGGCTGGCTGTCAGCTCCTCGTCAGGGGCGGAGCCCGGTAACCCCCCGCAGCCAGTGAGAAGCGGCGGGCCGATTCCATCTGGGGCGGAGCTAACGAGCCGAGGGCGTGTCACTCCCCGCCGGATATGCGCAGCCACCTACCGGACGTGAGGTCAGATGCGCCCCCAGCTTGGAAAGACAAGTCGCGACCTCCGAGCGCTGAGCGACCTCCCCGCATCTTTGGACCGGACCGGGTCGATTTTGCCCCTGAGCCAAGGTGCACCTTGAGCCATCGAATACCTGCCCCTCCTTGCCATCAATCCCCGTGTGAGTCAGTTTTGTCCCGTTTATCTGTGGTCTGTCGGGAATAAGATAAGTGTGTCTAAGTGCCTATCTTCCTATGCTGTCTCTCTCATCCCTGTAATCTAACCTTCCGCAATATTATAACCTCTCCGGAGGCCTTGAGAACTGTACCCCTGGTGTCGTGTCATTTAACCTAGCCGTTGTGTCCTTTCCTTCATTGATCTAGCGTAGCGCGACTCGGCCAACGTTCGAGTATAATCGGGTAACTTGTGCGAACACGGCGGCCATCCCGCTCGGCCCATCATAACATCTAAGTCGTGTCCGTAACAATTGGTGTCAGGAGTGTCGGATTCGGACCTGGGACTAAATTCATTTAGCCCAAATTTTGGAACACCAATTGTACCATTAGGGTAACAATTGGTGTCGAGGAGTGAGATTCGATCCGGAGCGCGTTTTACGCGCTCGAAATTATAACGGCGAAATTTGATTGTGTTTTACAAAATATAAAAACCCGAATTTTGAAAGTCGCGCTATGGCAGACCAAGTCGGCTGGGGTCCGGTAGAGGAGAGTGAGGCAGGGTCGATCCAGGACCAAATTGAGGGACATGAGGAGAGCGAAGCAGTGAGGGTAGCAGACGCACAAAATAGCGTCGTTGCGCCCGACGTTGCGGGCGCGCAAAATGGCGCCTCGCAAGAGCGCGCGGTAGCCGAGCCCGCTGTATCAACGGGCTTTAACATGCAGCCGATTGACATGCAGGCCCTCATTGCGCAGCTACAGGCAGCTGTACAGATGAGTATGGGGAGCCAAATTGAGCGATTGGGTGAGCAGTTGGGAAACCAAATTGTGGGAATGAGGGCTAATAGTGAGCGATTGGAAGGCAAATTGAGGGACATGAGGGACGAAGCGAGGGGTACCGGTGAGGGGTTAGACAATAATTTTAAGGGATTAGACAAGAAATTTGGGAAGTTAGACAATAATTTTGAGGAGTTAGACAAGAAATTTGGGAAGTTAGACAATAATTTTGAGGAGTTAGACAAGAAATTTGGGAAGTTAGACAATAATTTTGAGGGGTTAGACAACGGGATAAAAGAGGTGAGAAATGGGTTAATGGGGGTAGAAAACAGAATGGCCGCTCAAGAGAAACAAATGGAAGGGATGCAAAAGGGGTTAGAGGGGTTAGAAAACAGGATGGAAGGCAAATTGAGGGACATGAGGGTCCAAGCGGAAAGGGAAGTTAAACAAATGGGGCAGCAGATAGAGGGGGTCAGAATGGGGGTAGAGACCAAACTGGATGCTCACAGGGAGGAAATGGAGCAGATGAGGGTGGCATCTGGGCAGGAGATGCAAGTGATGGGAGAGGAGATCAGAAGAGGTGTGAGTGAGGAGGTCGGAGGAGTGCGCGAGGAGGTGAGGCACTGTAAGGAGCACGTGGAGAAGGGGGTGAGAAAAGGGACTGTAAAGTTACAAGGGGGCATAGAGGACCTGACGCAGGAGGTGGAACAACTGACAGAGGGACAAAAAGGACTAACGGAGCAGGTTCAAAGGAACACTGCGGTATTAGGAGGGTTAAAAGCGACACAAAACGACATAAAAAACGACTTGATAGCGACAAAGAGGGAATGTCAGATGGTACGTGAGGGACTGACAACGAGGTTGGACGAGGTGATAGAGGTAATGGAGACGAAGGACTGGCAGGTGAGGACGCACATGGAAACGGTCAAGGTAGCCTTAGAGGACGAACTTGAGGAGACGTACCGGGGAATAAAAGAGGTGAAGCAGAAATTAGAAGAAGTGGAAGAAGGGGTGAGCGAAATGAAGAAGCGACGGAGAGGGGATAAGAAAGAGATAAAAGAGGAGATAAAAGAATTGGTCCAAAGTCTGTGTTTGGATCGTGATGATGTGCTCATTAACCGGATGAGGGATTCGCAGGTGATGGAGGAGAAGCGAAGAGGAAGAGGACCCGGTGTAAGTGGTGACCAATATGGTCGTGCGTATGATGCGCCAGGGGATTTAAGAAGCTTGGGGGTCGAGATGGACCCGGGTGTTCGTGAGAGGCCGTTGGTGAAGTGCGCGACAGGTCTGGTGTGCGAAAAAGGAGGTGTGCGAGAAAGTCCGACTCTGGGGTGTGTGAGGAAAAAGTGCGTGCCAAGGAGTGAGGGTGCTGGCGAGAATGAGTCGGTCGTAGCGCGTGTGCGAGGGAGCACATGGAAGCGCGGTGTGGTAAGTGTTACAGAGGGTGTGACGGGAGAGTGTGCGCGAGAAAGGTGTGTGACGGACAGGTGCATGAGGAAAGAGTGCGCTGTCAAGAGTAAGGGTGAGTGCGCTGTCAAGAATGGAGGTGAGAGTAGTGAGAGTGACAAGGAGAGTGAGTTGGTTGTGACAGGTGAGCGAGGATGTACACCTGGGATGGAAGGATGCACACCTGGAATGGTAGAGCGTGAGTGGGAATGCACGCTGGAGTTGGTAGTGAGGCACGTAGTTGGGTGTGCGAATGAGAGCACACCTGTGATTGTCACAGAGGAGGTGACAGAGGAGGGGGCGCGAAGAGGTGTGTTGGTGAGGTGTGCGACCAACGAATGTGTGCCAAAGTGTTCGGTGGTCAGGTGTGTGACCAAGGCTGTGAGTGGAATGGGTGTACCTGGGTGTGTAAGGAAAGGTACAAGGAGCATGGAAACGGCTGGATGTGTGAGCAAGGAACGGGCTGCGGGGTGTAAGCGTCCAGGTGAAGCATCGACGGTAACCGGTTTAGAGGTTAGCGCGACTTTTAGCCGAATCGGGCCCTCGGTGCGTGCTGGGCCTCGCTTTGAACGGCCGCGTCCGTGCTCCACTAGGCGGAGCGGGCAGCCCGATAGAAAGGGTCGTCATGGCGACCACTTTTTGTTGAGGCAGTCCGGCAGGTCGAGATCGGGACATTGGATGGCTCCACGCCGAGATGGTGCGTGGGATCTCGGCCCGGGTAAGCCCCCGTCCCTGCACCGAGTGCCAGACGCATCCAGCCGCTGGCACAGAACAACCCGCATTCATGGCTTGGCTTTACGAAGCCGGGCTTTGGACAGGAATTGGCGCACCGAGAGGCATTAGTGAGTAGACTGGGTGATGAGGTTAGTGTTTTGGACCCAAAATTAGAGAAAAACAAAATTTGATGATTGGCAAGGGATTGGCAGTAGTGATTGGCAGATGATGAGTAGTGATTGGCAAATTTTTGATTTGTTGAAATTTGATGTGCAAAATTGGTAGTGAGCGATGGGCCCGGTGGGTAAGGGTGGGTAATCCCTGCCACCCTTCCCATGTGGGGCAAATGCGCAATAGATTATGGGGTTGATGGCAGTGAAAACTAGCCCAGGTGGGTTAGGTTATATTGTAGGGATCTAGCGAAGATGACATTAGGTGACGTTAAGTTTAGTTAGTGACTGATACCTGTAGTGGGGACGCAGGTAGATTAGTGTGGATGATAATGACGTGGGAGCGCAATAGTTTAAAGGGACGACTGGGAAGCGCAAGTTTCAGAAGGGAGTAGTTAGCTGAGATGATGCCGTGTGTGTGAGAATTGAACAGGTGTGATTGCACAGGTGTGCAACTGGACAGGTGTGAGGAGCAGTGTATGAGTAGTGAGTGTTGTGGATCAGCGCGAATGCGCTTGGGGAGAGAAGGGTGCAGGTGGCACCAGGTGTGAGAGCACAGGTGTGCAGGTACAGGTGTGTGGAGAGAGTTGGAGTAAGTGGTACGGAGTGGTGTGCATGGTGCGAAGGTGTGGATGGGGGAAGAGTGGACCCCTTTCACGAGTACCCGGGGCGGGTAGTGTAAGTGTTAGGTAGAGGGTATAGGTAAATTGTGGTTGGATATTGGCATTTGTGGTGCGGTTGCAGAATGGTATTGTGGATGGGTGCATTAGTGTTGTGGAAATGGCTGGGCGTGTAGCCTGTTAGTGTGTGTAGTTGGTTGGGCACTCCACCACTGTGAGGATGTCGGCCAGGTGAGGCCGCAGGTGGGCTCTGGGAGCCGGTAGAGTTGTGGATGGGGCCCGAGGATCCGGAGGACGGACCCGGGTAGCCCAGTGCCAGAGAGGGCACCGAGTGGGGAGAGCGCCAGAGGGCCTTCCCCAGGTAGTTAGGTTAGGGTAAGGAGCAGGTAAGCTCGGAGGCAACTGCAGTGGTGGAGGTGTGCAGGTGGGTAGACCTGTTGGGAGAGCTACACGTCGCGGCCCAGAAATTGTGCGAGGGCACCGGGAGATGAATCGGGGGAGTGAGACCCCAAATTGAAAAGCACCACAGTTTGGTCAATGGGAATTGGTTTTTAGAACCCATAGTGTAAGAGGGCCAATGGTTTGGCAGGAGAAAGACCCCGGGTAATGTAAAGTTGTTAAAGTCATTTAGGAAATAGTTAGGATTGATGAACCTGTCGCACCATACGCAGCCACTTACCTGTGGTGATGATGATGACTCCACACCTGTGTTTTCTTTGTTTTGTGTTGCAGGAAGTAAGGACTGCTGTTGGATTTGTGAGACGCATCACGACGTGGATGAGACATTGGGGTGATTCCATCTCTCCCTCCTTAGGAGGGACTGATGATGAATTGGTAATGGCAAATTTTGATGTTCAGTTGAAAATGGCAAATTTGATTGGTTAGGAGGGAGAGAAGACGAATTTGGTTTATGGGAGGAACGGGGAAGACAGTAGGGACGTTTGTTGATTAGTAAAGTAGATGTTTATGGGTAGTGTTGTGTTTTGTGGATACAGTAAGGGGTAAGGGAGGGGCAATGTAGGTTACCTGGTGGGGGGGGGGGGCGTACGGTAGGAACGTACCTGTCTCACCTGGTTCCCATGTGCCCCCAGTGTGCATCACCTTGTATTGCGTGCACTTTTGCGCCCTTGCCACCTTACTCACTTGTCTGCTTCTTTTGTCTCCCACCTCCGAGGATCTGGCTTTGGGGCAGAGAGAGAGGAGAGAGAGGTGCTGGCTCCGCAGTTGTGGGCCTGCACTTTCGCTGCTTGCTGCCTGGATCGATACACCATATGGACCGCAATTTTGGTGGCCACCCACAATGGACCGCAGTTCTTTTGCGGCCAAGCACCACCCGTGGATGGACCTATGGGTCAACGTGGCACCTATGCCATACAGGTGAACCACTTATAGTTGGCCCCCTGATGGCCACAATAAAGAAATGGACGCGGTTGGCGCCTTTCTTTATTTTTGAAAGAAGTAAGAAGGCCAAGTGCACCACACGAAGGCAAGACCAGCGGCAGAACATCGGCCGGCTGCGACACCACACCATGATTACTAAACATTTTATTGGTGCACCGGATGGTGCTGACTGTGTGATGGGGTGGTGCTTTTGGTGCTTGGAAGGGGTGCTCTGCACATTATTAAAGGCCGTAAGGCCACAGAGCACTCGTGGGTTGGTGTATCGATGCTGGCATGCGTGCTCTCTCTATGCATAACATCTGCATGTGTTCCTCCAAAAACAGGTCCTGGATCGTAGTGTAAATATCAGCGTAGTCTTGTGTAAATAATGCTCCCTACCGGCTGTATGTTTAGTTTGCGAATTCTTTCCGCGATTCGGTTATCCTGTGGGTGTGTTTCTGAGAGGAGAAGGGTGCAACGTCGCAGGGGGACATATTTACTCATTTGTGAATATCTGTAAAACTGTTGCACTTAGGGTAGAGTTAATAGTAGAGGGAACTACATCTGAGTGCCACACTAAAATAGGTAAAAATTTATCGGGTCGGGACGCCCCGAGGGTAGAGAAGGGTGCAATGTTGCGGATATGGGACTTGGCCTCCATATCCGCTTGTAAATATTCCCCTATTTCCCCAATACTCCCCAACTATCCCCAATCCCCCATTCCCTAGTCCCATTGTCTGTAAACAACACTCTGTAGAACCAACCTTCCCCTTTTTCCCCCATTAAATGTCGTACCCAGGTCCACCGCATCTCACGTAGACAACTTTCGGACATCTTGCTAGTTATTCTTAGTCTATGTCAGTTAAGGACTCGTTTCCATTAATTCTGACTCTTCGTTGCACCAGAATGTGATTGTATGGCACCAGTAGTGAGTTTAGGACCTCCCCATACCTCCTCCCATCTTCCCCATGAAACAACTACAACAACAGAGGGGGGCGGCACGGCACGGGGAGTGTGCGTCCTCACTCCGGCTTGGTTAGCCGCCATTGCCCATGCGCTCCACGGGGTTACCACGAAGGGGCTGGCTGTCAGCTCCTCGTCAGGGGCGGAGCCCGGTAACCCCCCGCAGCCAGTGAGAAGCGGCGGGCCGATTCCATCTGGGGCGGAGCTAACGAGCCGAGGGCGTGTCACTCCCCGCCGGATATGCGCAGCCACCTACCGGACGTGAGGTCAGATGCGCCCCCAGCTTGGAAAGACAAGTCGCGACCTCCGAGCGCTGAGCGACCTCCCCGCATCTTTGGACCGGACCGGGTCGATTTTGCCCCTGAGCCAAGGTGCACCTTGAGCCATCGAATACCTGCCCCTCCTTGCCATCAATCCCCGTGTGAGTCAGTTTTGTCCCGTTTATCTGTGGTCTGTCGGGAATAAGATAAGTGTGTCTAAGTGCCTATCTTCCTATGCTGTCTCTCTCATCCCTGTAATCTAACCTTCCGCAATATTATAACCTCTCCGGAGGCCTTGAGAACTGTACCCCTGGTGTCGTGTCATTTAACCTAGCCGTTGTGTCCTTTCCTTCATTGATCTAGCGTAGCGCGACTCGGCCAACGTTCGAGTATAATCGGGTAACTTGTGCAAACACGGCGGCCATCCCGCTCGGCCCATCATAACATCTAAGTCGTGTCCGTAACAATATATATATATATATATATATATATATATATATATATATATATATATATATATATATATGTATATATACTATATATATATATATATATATATATATATATATATATATATATATATATATATATATATATATATATATATATATATATATATATATATATATATATATATATATACTGTATATATATATATATATATATATATATATATATACTGTATATATATATATATATATATATATATATATATATATATATATATATATATATATATATATATATATATATATATATATATATATATGGTGTTGGCTTAGTGGTTAGGGTGCCAGCTTGGGATCCTAGAATCCTGAGTTTGAATCCTAGTCGATCGCTGAATTAATGCCAGGGGGGTTGACTCAGCCTGTCATCCTTCCGAGGGCGGCAAATTGAGTACCAGCTTGCTGGGATGAATGATGAGCTCGTTTGGTGGATGTCGGGTCTTACTGGAACAACGGCAGTGAGTTACTGCATTAACCAGCAGCACCTGTGGTATGCTGTAAAATAAGGGCGGTACACTACGGGTATTCCCTGTGCAACGGGCCAGCCGCTGCACTACACTTCCATTCCGATTGTCGGGCCTCGGCCTGCCACTGGACTTTGGGTTGTTTGGCGAGAGGGAGCGACTGACTTCTGTGCAAGGTCTGTTGCTCCTAAAAAACGTTCGCGCAGTCTGTTACCTAACACCAACGCTGTAATGGTAGGGCGACATGATATATATATATTTATTTATTTATTTAAAGCAGTGAGGACACAGGGTGCCTCTCGTGGGTGCCGCTGGAACCTGGGGTACAGTATCGCACCTGCTCCGTAGACCCCAAGATGTCCCAGGTCCCCTGCATTTAGGGCAAAATGGACCACTTCTCTTAACACATCCTTGGGGTACTGGTGAGGCGAAAACCCCACCTGAAACATTTTTTCCTCGCTTAATGTCATCCCACTTAACGTTGTTTATAACGTCTATAATTATGTTACGTTTGTGGGGGTAGACGTGAAATATCTTAGGAAAGTTTGGAATGTATAGTTTAGCATGAACATGTGGCGCGAAGAAGAAGCCCACCTCGATGTAACTAAGTAGGGAATCTGTAGAGCATAAGATCGTATATGTGTCTCCATTCGACGGGTAAAAAAAACCCAAAAAAAAACCACCTTTAGAGGCCATTTTTCCCCGCAAGCGGGGGTTGGCCTTTTTCGGGGACCGTGGTTGTTGTTGTTTTTCGGTCCCCTTTTTGAAGCAATGTTTTATGGCCGGATGCCCTTCCTGACGCCAACCCTTTTTGCCGCCTTTAACGACAAACAGGGAATTACCAGTGAACTGGTACTCAATTAGCCGACCTCGGAAGGATGACAGGCTGAGTCAACCCCCCTGGTGTTAATTCAGCGATCGACCGAGATTCGAACCCAGGATCCGAGGATCCTAAGCCGGCACCCGAGCCGTTAGCCCAACACCAGGGTCGACGGGTAGAGCTATGCTAATTAGGTAGGGCTTAAGGATAATCCCCAGTGTGTAATTGCCTTCCTGTGATTTTTCCTTATGTTTTTACATTCACTCGGCCAGCCATGCAATCGGACCCATTGCTGCAACAACATCGACATTGCCGACAGTACCCACACATTCCATCAGGCAAGTAAACAATCGCCCCACAACAGCCGACGTCATCCGAACATTCCCGAATGGCGGCTAGATTCTGCCTTGATGACTCATATCAAGGGAGAGGTTGCTTGGGTCCAACAGAGTGTGTGAGACGAGGTGGGTCGGTCCGTTAAGCATCTCCAGGATGAGATCAAGGTGACCCAGGGGATCCTCACCACAAACCACAATTGGGCACAGTAGGTTCCAAAATTGAATACCCAGCTGGGGGGTGGTTTTGGCCCCGAGCTGGATTCGGACATGGGGGAGTCAGGAAAAAGTGCCTTGGAAAAAGCAATCCCCATATTTAATTTGGAACATCTGCAGGGAGGGGCAGAAAAAAACGAAAAAGGGGTTGTAACCTGAAGCTGTGGTTGGGCACACAAGGGCAAAATTTATAAAATTAAATTTAAAATTAAATTGAAATTCAAAGTTAAATGGGAATTTGATTTGGAACAGCCTTAGAGGGAATTGGTTTCCGGGCTGCGGAACTTGGACCAACGGGGTTCATTGGGATAGGCCTCGTGGAAAATTTGGCCCTTTCGAAATTGGTTTGTGCCAAGCAGCTGAGAAGCTGCGCTGGCTAGATATGGACGTTGGGTCTGACTACGGGTGTTGTGGTACGCCGTGGGGCCCACGGGGAGTCTGGTGGAGTGTGGCGTCCCTGGTCCATCGGGGTGCTGCCCGAGTGAGTCTCTCGGGCCGGCAGGATCGCTGGATCCTAGAGGGGGTTGAGACCTCCTTGGTCCGAGGTGGTTACCCCTGGGCGCCTGGAATGGTGCATCATGACGACCACTAGGGGGAGGTGTTATAGGCCGCGCTTTGGTGGCGGCACCACGGATGGCCAATAAGGGCCTAATGTGGTGACCACCTGCACATGCGGCCTGGCAGCCTCTCTCTGAGACTGTGGGACAGCCAGCATGTGATGACCTGCAATGCTGTGCTGGTCTATGGATGCAGGTCGAACCGCATGGACCAGACCGGTATAGCCTACTGGACAACCATTGGAGCATCTGTGGAACATGATGGTAAGAGCATGGTCTTCCACAGATGTTCTGCTGTGATTTGTGGACTGAATGCTTGGGGAGAGAGAGTGCTGGTTTGTTTGGCAGATAAATTGGAATGAGCCAAGCATACAGGGCCATGCTCGGCTGGCAAGTGTGTGGAGAAGCGCCCTTCTTTGGTGGAAATAGTGAATAGTGGCAAAATTGGCACGGTTATTTGAAGGCTAGATGCAAAATTGAGGGGGAATTTTGTGAGGCTGTGGTGGACACTGGGGTCAGTGACACCATTATTAATCCAAATGTGTTAGACCAAAGTGTTGGAGACTGGGACAAAAATTGATAGAGTGGCAGGACACAGCCTTCAACTGGCTATGGTGGCGACGGACCCAATATTGGGCCGCGGGTTGTAGGGATGGAGTTTCGGGCAGTCTGGAGGTCAATGTGGTGTTATGGGTGGCCAAGGTGTGTGACCATTGTCTTCTGGGATTGAGTCTCCTGGTGGAACACAACTGTCAACTAGACCCTGGGCGAGGTCAGTTGTGGTTGGGCACTGAAGGGCTGCATTTGGTCGGACTGGGGGACGATGTTGAGGTGCAGGGGACGTGGTTGTGGGGATGCCACGCACTGCGACCGTGCCTCCCAGGTCCGAGGCCTTGGGAATGGCAGAGTTGGCAGCAGGTGCTCACCACATTGTCCAGCTTGGGCTAGTGGAGCCGTGGTCCTCGCAGTGGGCCGAAGGATTGATGGTGGGTCGCGCCCTTGTGGACACACATGGGCCTATGTTGGCGGTTCGGCTGTTCAACATATCCGATAGCCCTCGCACAGTAAAGGGGCGAAGCTGTCATAGCCAAGTGTAGTAGCATAGCAGAGGTCACCAGAGGAGGCAGATCCACATGCTTGCCAGTACGGCCGGACAAAAGAAAAATTTAGGGGAAATTGATTGGCCCCTTGGGATAAATTGGGAATTCGGCATGGTGGATGGCACTCTTGGACCCGACCAACCTGCGATGACCTGCACATAAGGTAAGATGCCTTGAGCTGTACTGTCCCATGTGTTCCAGTCTTGCTCATAAATTGGGACATGGATAATTGGACTGGGGGGTGGGCAAGAGTGACTACACGGTCGGTAAGTGGATCTGTTTGTGTGACGAAGAGTGTCTTGTGGTTGGCGTTTGTTATATGTGTAAAACGTTTTGTGTTTTTGTGTTATCGTGAGGAAAGTTGAGTTGTGGTTGGAGTGTGAATGTGGGAAATTCACATGTACACAGGCCACGGCAGTGCAGGAACACGAAAAGCATATTTTTGCACTGCAGTGTTTGAGAATTGAATGGCAGTGGGGGAGGGAATGTCAGTTTGGATTTTGTGGGTGGGGAAGGTGTGTGTGTCCGCAGGAATGGATCAAGCTCTGGCGGAGCGGTGACTGCGGCTCCCCTTGAGGTAATTTTCCCTGGCAGCCAGTGGTGTCTGGAATTGGAAACCCATCGGAGGGGGGTAGGGTTGGGCGACCAGAGTGTATGGAGACCCCCGGCGACCCGGAAGAGGCTATGAGAGCCTGAGGCCGAGAGAGTCTGGATGGTGCACCTCAACATAGGATTTAGTTTTACTTTACCTTTCGTTTTTCTATCCTTGCATTATTTTCATTAAATTCATTATTTGTTGCCCTTTACTTACTTGTCATGTCCGTTTACTTGTTGTGAGTTCGTGTAATTAAACCCAGTGGCGGCCATCCAATTAGATAGGCTTCGGGCCTTTCCCGCATGCTCGAAAGGATAATCCCGCCAAATTTCGTTATACACCTCGGAGTTAAAGCAACGTCCGGCTATCTGTCCAAGGCTGGTCTTCATCGGCTGCGGACTTGACAATAATTAGATATCAAGGCTTCGTAGAACGTCGTTATTATTTTCCCATTACTCTCTGTTACATTGTCGGTCAGAGCGAAATACTAACCTCTGCGCATTACTCTCTCCCGTGTAGAGAAGGGGGAGAACCCTCCGGGTCTCAGTGACTCGCCACCCTCCTACTCTCCACCATCCACCAGTAGATTTTTTACGGTGTAGCCCATCGGGCAAAGCCGTCTTTAACAGTGTTTGTTCGTCCGTATGTATGTATGTATGTATGTATGTATGTATGTATGCATGCATGTATGTATGTATGTATGCATGTATGTATGTATGTATGTATGTCCCCTCAAACGTATACCAATCAGAGCCGAGGATCTGGTCACATGACAGGGTGATGTGAATACGTCTGATGTCATTCCGGCGGTACGGCGGCTGATTCTCCACACTCCGGCATTTTGATTCCAATATCGTTCATGCCGAACATATCGTCGAACCTGTCATATATGACAATCGCCATGCTCTACCTTGACGTTTTTCATTCAGTGTGAAACACAAACAAACCGATTGTTAAAATGATCATCAAATATCGAAAGCATCGGCGTTACTGCTCTGTCAACAAAACGGTACGTATAGGCCTTAGGCTTCAACTTCCTTAGGCAACAAATGCCTCAACTTCAGGCCACTTCAGACAAATTAAGCCCAGGTTTCCTTAATACAGTAGTGTATCGTTTCAGTCATATCGTTTGCGTAACACGAATAATAATAATAGGATAAATGTGACCTTAACACTTTAATCCCAATATCGTGAATACAAAGTTAATGGATTGAAGTGGTGTATGGTTCATGATTCAATGATAAGCGGTGTATGGTACTAAAAAACTGCGGAAGTGAGGATTTCGCCTCGGTTTTTTGACAGCATGTTATTAACCCAACCCTTGTGGGGTATATATTGTTACGGGTCGCGGACAAGATGTTACTTTGGGCCGAGCGGATGGTCAACCGCGACCGTTACAGGATCCCCGATTAGCCCAACTCCCCCAACGTTGACCAATCGCGCCACAGGTATTCAATCGGGAAACCTCTAAAGCGACCGAATGTAAAGACGAAGAGAGAAGAAAACAGAGTACGGAGGAATAACAGGCTTTATTATACACACAAGCAAAAAGAAGGAGCGATCAAAGTTATTTACAAGCAATGGATGGAAGAAGCAGTCACACAGTGAATTGTTAGCTTATACCAGGGGTCAGGAACCTTTTTGACTGGGAGAGCCATAAAAGCCAAATATTTATAAATATATTTCATTGAGAGCCATATAGTATTTTTAACGTATAATAAATTAAATATGTCTTACTTTTAATGCGACTTCTGGTGCTGCATGGTTTTGCTGATGGCCTTGTAGTCTGGTTCATACGTGGTGAGGTTGAGCTTCATGCAGGCGTTGAGGCTTCCATCAGTTAAACGTGAGCGTAGGTTGGTCTTAATGTTCCTCATATGCGAGAATGACTGCTCACATGCATATGTAGAGCCAAACATGGTCAATACGGCAATACTCACACGCTGCATTGTGTGGTATGTCACAGGAAGCTCGTTCCAAGTTTTAAGAATCAGCTGGTCTTCAGGTTGAAGATTTTTCATTTCTGTCCACTTGTGTTCCCTCGCCAGCTCTGCTCGCTGTCGCGCAAGACTTTCCAACTCTCCATTAAGTGACTTGAACTTACTCATCCACATGTCTGATGCCTTCAGGTCAGCAACTTCCAGCTCAAAGTCTCCGATAGAGACCCCGGGGATGCATGTCAGGTCGATTTTGTCCACTGCACACTCATGTGGATGAGTGATGAACTTGAAAAGACCAGTGCGCGCACGAAATTCTCCAAAACGTGCTTTGAATGAGATTGGACGTAAAGCCAGCTAGCTGCTGGAGATCCAGATGTTGAGTGGAGTCACTTGCTAAGCATGCATCTCTAAATTGTTGCAGTCTTTCAAAGTGCAGAAGACGACCTGTTTCAATGTCCCTGAGAAAGACTTCCAGCTTGCTTTCAAATGCAAACACTGCTTGTTGAAGGGATGAGATTGTATTTCCAATACCTTGCATTTTCACATTGAGCTGGTTCAGATGGCCAGTTATGTCCACGAGATAGTGAAACTGCAGGAGCCAGTCAGTGTTGTCTAGCTCAGGATGCTTGACGCCTTTCATTTCAAGAAAAGTCCGGATTTCACTCAGGCAAGCTGCAAAACGGCTGAGCACCTTCCCCCTTGACAACCAACGCACGTTGCTGTGTAAAAGCAGACCGGGATAATGATTCCCAACTTCTTCTAACAGAGCTTTAAACTGGCAATCATTTAAAGCTCGGGCAACAATAAAGTTGACCACTCGAATGACCAGCGACATCACCTCACCAAGCTCCTGGCCACACGTCTGAGCGCAAAGCGCCTCCTGGTGCAGGATGCAATGAAAACTTAGGATGGCTCTCTTTTCATGTTCACGGAGAAGCGCTACAAATCCTTTGTTCTTCCCCAACATACAGGGTGCACCATCAGTACAGACAGAAATAAGTTTATCCATCGGTAGTTTTTTTTCTTTAGCAAACTCCATGAAAGACGTGAATAAATCCTCTCCTCTTGTTGTCCCTTTCATTGGCAAAACAGCCAAGCTTTCCTCACGCAGTGTGTCACCTGCAGCATACCTGGCAATTATACTGCACTGAGATAGATGGCTAACGTCTGTTGACTCATCTAACGCGAGAGTAAAGTATGTCCCGGCGTTTATGTCCTTAATTATCTTGCCAAAACGAAGTTTTTGCAAGATGTATCAGTCAGCTTGTATGTTTGTTTGTTTGTTATCTTGCCAAAACGAAGTTTTTGCAAGATGTATTAGTCAGCTTGTATGTTTGTTTTTTTGTTTGTTTTTTTGTTTTGTTGTTTTTTTGTTTTTTTGTTTGTGGTTAATCATTTTTTTTCCACGTTTAGATCACTCTGTAGACCACAGTTATTATTGGAAACTCCTGTAACTTCGCATATCAGAGTCCTATAGAGATACCCTTCAGCACACAAAATTTTGAAGGTCAAGGTCAAAGGTCAAGGTCACTTTGTGGTCAATCATGGAGGTGGACGAAACCCTTATTTTTTGAGTAACTTTGATCGGATCGTCTCCAAACTTCATGGGAATCTAGTATATGGTCCGGCGCTCAGCTGATTAGTTTTTGGTGGCGATCGGCCTTGACCTTCATGGTTAGCGCTGGAGGTCGAAAATTATTGACCCCAAGGTCAAATGTTGAAACCCTTATTTTTTGAGTAACTTTGATCGGATCGTCTCCAAACTTCATGGGAATCTAGTATATGGTCCGGCGCTCAGCTGATTAGTTTTTGGTGGCGATCGGCCTTGACCTTCATGGTTAGCGCTGGAGGTCGAAAATGATTGACCCCAAGGTCAAATGTTGAAATCGTAGGTACCATATCTTCGCATATCTTCGCATGTAACTTCGCATATCAGAGTCCTATAGAGATACCCTTCAGCACACAAAATTTTGAAGGTCAAGGTCAAAGGTCAAGGTCACTTTGTGGTCAATCATGGAGGTCGACGAAACCCTTATTTTTTGAGTAACTTTGATCGGATCGTCTCCAAACTTCATGGGAATCTAGTATATGGTCCGGCGCTCAGCTGATTAGTTTTTGGTGGCGATCGGCCTTGACCTTCATGGTTAGCGCTGGAGGTCGAAAATTATTGACCCCAAGGTCAAATGTTGAAACCCTTATTTTTTGAGTAACTTTGATCGGATCGTCTCCAAACTTCATGGGAATCTAGTATATGGTCCGGCGCTCAGCTGATTAGTTTTTGGTGGCGATCGGCCTTGACCTTCATGGTTAGCGCTGGAGGTCGAAAATTATTGACCCCAAGGTCAAATGTTGAAATCGTAGGTACCATATCTTCGCATATCTTCGCATGTAACTTCGCATATCAGAGTCCTATAGAGATACCCTTCAGCACACAAAATTTTGAAGGTCAAGGTCAAAGGTCAAGGTCACTTTGTGGTCAATCATGGAGGTCGACGAAACCCTTATTTTTTGAGTAACTTTGATCGGATCGTCTCCAAACTTCATGGGAATCTAGTATATGGTCCGGCGCTCAGCTGATTAGTTTTTGGTGGCGATCGGCCTTGACCTTCATGGTTAGCGCTGGAGGTCGAAAATTATTGACCCCAAGGTCAAATGTTGAAATCGTTATTTTTTGAGTAACTTTGATCGGATCGTCTCCAAACTTCATGGGAATCTAGTATATGGTCCGGCGCTCAGCTGATTAGTTTTTGGTGGCGATCGGCCTTGACCTTCATGGTTAGCGCTGGAGGTCGAAAATTATTGACCCCAAGGTCAAATGTTGAAATCGTTATTTTTTGAGTAACTTTGATCGGATCGTCTCCAAACTTCATGGGAATCTAGTATATGGTCCGGCGCTCAGCTGATTAGTTTTTGGTGGCGATCGGCCTTGACCTTCATGGTTAGCGCTGGAGGTCGAAAATTATTGACCCCAAGGTCAAATTTTGAAATCGTAGGTACCATATCGAGTAATACCTCATATGAATGCCCTTGATGAGTGCTTCCCAGATCTGTAAACAGTTTGACGCTATGACGTCATTTGATGACGTCATGACGAAAAAACGGAATTTTCATGAAAAAATTATTTCCTCAGTTCTCATCAAAATCTTTCAATATCTCGTGGGCAGACATTCCTCAAAGAGTCGCTTCTAGTGGATAGCAGTTCTGTTCACCTCAGTGTGACCTGAAGCAAGTCACTCATGTTCACATTTTGGCAAGATACGGTTCACCCTGTGGGTGACATAGGTTTATTTTGTTTGTTTTTTTGTTTGTGGTTAATCTTTTTTTTTTCACGTTTAGATCACTCTGTAGACCACAGTTATTATTGGAAACTCCTGTAACTTCGCATATCAGAGTCCTATAGAGATACCCTTCAGCACACAAAATTTTGAAGGTCAAGGTCAAAGGTTAAGGTCACTTTGCGGTCAATCATGGAGGTCAACGAAACCCTTATTTTTTGAGTAACTTTGATCTTATGATCTCCAAACTTGGTGGGTATATAGGGTGTGGTATGGCGCTCAGCTGATTAGTTTTTGGTGTCGATCGGCCTTGACCTTCAAGGTCATTTTGAAGGTCATTCATTTGTTTGTGGTTAATCTTTTTTTTTCACGTTTAGATCACTCTGTAGACCACAGTTATTATTGGAAACTCCTGTAACTTCGCATATCAGAGTCCTATAGAGATACCCTTCAGCACACAAAATTTTGAAGGTCAAGGTCAAAGGTCAAGGTCACTTTGTGGTCAATCATGGAGGTCGACGAAACACTAATTTTTTGAGTAACTTTGATCGGATCGTCTCCAAACTTCATGGGAATCTAGTATATGGTCCGGCGCTCAGCTGATTAGTTTTTGGTGGCGATCGGCCTTGACCTTCATGGTTAGCGCTGGAGGTCGAAAATTATTGACCCCAAGGTCAAATTTTGAAATCGTAGGTACCATATCGAGTAATACCTCATATGAATGCCCTTGATGAGTGCTTCCCAGATCTGTAAACAGTTTGACGCTATGACGTCATTTGATGACGTCATGACGAAAAAACGGAATTTTCATGAAAAAATTATTTCCTCAGTTCTCATCAAAATCTTTCAATATTTCATGTGCGTTGGTCATGAAGACATACTATTCACCATACGAAATTATTAAGGTCAAGGTCAAATGGCAAGATACGGTTCACCCTGTGGGTGACATATGTTCATTTTTTTGTTTTTTTGTTTTTTTGTTTTTTTGTTTGTGGTTAATCATTTTTTTTCCCACGTTTAGATCACTCTGTAGACCACAGTTATTATTGGAAACTCCTGTAACTTCGCATATCAGAGTCCTATAGAGATACCCTTCAGCACACAAAATTTTGAAGGTCAAGGTCAAAGGTCAAGGTCACTTTGTGGTCAATCATGGAGGTGGACGAAACCCTTATTTTTTGAGTAACTTTGATCGGATCGTCTCCAAACTTCATGGGAATCTAGTATATGGTCCGGCGCTCAGCTGATTAGTTTTTGGTGGCGATCGGCCTTGACCTTCATGGTTAGCGCTGGAGGTCGAAAATTATTGACCCCAAGGTCAAATGTTGAAACCCTTATTTTTTGAGTAACTTTGATCGGATCGTCTCCAAACTTCATGGGAATCTAGTATATGGTCCGGCGCTCAGCTGATTAGTTTTTGGTGGCGATCGGCCTTGACCTTCATGGTTAGCGCTGGAGGTCGAAAATTATTGACCCCAAGGTCAAATGTTGAAATCGTAGGTACCATATCTTCGCATATCTTCGCATGTAACTTCGCATATCAGAGTCCTATAGAGATACCCTTCAGCACACAAAATTTTGAAGGTCAAGGTCAAAGGTCAAGGTCACTTTGTGGTCAATCATGGAGGTCGACGAAACCCTTATTTTTTGAGTAACTTTGATCGGATCGTCTCCAAACTTCATGGGAATCTAGTATATGGTCCGGCGCTCAGCTGATTAGTTTTTGGTGGCGATCGGCCTTGACCTTCATGGTTAGCGCTGGAGGTCGAAAATTATTGACCCCAAGGTCAAATGTTGAAACCCTTATTTTTTGAGTAACTTTGATCGGATCGTCTCCAAACTTCATGGGAATCTAGTATATGGTCCGGCGCTCAGCTGATTAGTATTTGGTGGCGATCGGAATTGACCTTCATGGTTAGCGCTGGAGGTCGAAAATTATTGACCCCAAGGTCAAATGTTGAAATCGTAGGTACCATATCTTCGCATATCTTCGCATGTAACTTCGCATATCAGAGTCCTATAGAGATACCCTTCAGCACACAAAATTTTGAAGGTCAAGGTCAAAGGTCAAGGTCACTTTGTGGTCAATCATGGAGGTCGACGAAACACTAATTTTTTGAGTAACTTTGATCGGATCGTCTCCAAACTTCATGGGAATCTAGTATATGGTCCGGCGCTCAGCTGATTAGTTTTTGGTGGCGATCGGCCTTGACCTTCATGGTTAGCGCTGGAGGTCGAAAATTATTGACCCCAAGGTCAAATTTTGAAATCGTAGGTACCATATCGAGTAATACCTCATATGAATGCCCTTGATGAGTGCTTCCCAGATCTGTAAACAGTTTGACGCTATGACGTCATTTGATGACGTCATGACGAAAAAACGGAATTTTCATGAAAAAATTATTTCCTCAGTTCTCATCAAAATCTTTCAATATTTCATGTGCGTTGGTCATGAAGACATACTATTCACCATACGAAATTATTAAGGTCAAGGTCAAATGGCAAGATACGGTTCACCCTGTGGGTGACATATGTTCATTTTTTTGTTTTTTTGTTTTTTTGTTTTTTTGTTTGTGGTTAATCATTTTTTTTCCCACGTTTAGATCACTCTGTAGACCACAGTTATTATTGGAAACTCCTGTAACTTCGCATATCAGAGTCCTATAGAGATACCCTTCAGCACACAAAATTTTGAAGGTCAAGGTCAAAGGTCAAGGTCACTTTGTGGTCAATCATGGAGGTGGACGAAACCCTTATTTTTTGAGTAACTTTGATCGGATCGTCTCCAAACTTCATGGGAATCTAGTATATGGTCCGGCGCTCAGCTGATTAGTTTTTGGTGGCGATCGGCCTTGACCTTCATGGTTAGCGCTGGAGGTCGAAAATTATTGACCCCAAGGTCAAATGTTGAAACCCTTATTTTTTGAGTAACTTTGATCGGATCGTCTCCAAACTTCATGGGAATCTAGTATATGGTCCGGCGCTCAGCTGATTAGTTTTTGGTGGCGATCGGCCTTGACCTTCATGGTTAGCGCTGGAGGTCGAAAATTATTGACCCCAAGGTCAAATGTTGAAATCGTAGGTACCATATCTTCGCATATCTTCGCATGTAACTTCGCATATCAGAGTCCTATAGAGATACCCTTCAGCACACAAAATTTTGAAGGTCAAGGTCAAAGGTCAAGGTCACTTTGTGGTCAATCATGGAGGTCGACGAAACCCTTATTTTTTGAGTAACTTTGATCGGATCGTCTCCAAACTTCATGGGAATCTAGTATATGGTCCGGCGCTCAGCTGATTAGTTTTTGGTGGCGATCGGCCTTGACCTTCATGGTTAGCGCTGGAGGTCGAAAATTATTGACCCCAAGGTCAAATGTTGAAACCCTTATTTTTTGAGTAACTTTGATCGGATCGTCTCCAAACTTCATGGGAATCTAGTATATGGTCCGGCGCTCAGCTGATTAGTATTTGGTGGCGATCGGAATTGACCTTCATGGTTAGCGCTGGAGGTCGAAAATTATTGACCCCAAGGTCAAATGTTGAAATCGTAGGTACCATATCTTCGCATATCTTCGCATGTAACTTCGCATATCAGAGTCCTATAGAGATACCCTTCAGCACACAAAATTTTGAAGGTCAAGGTCAAAGGTCAAGGTCACTTTGTGGTCAATCATGGAGGTCGACGAAACCCTTATTTTTTGAGTAACTTTGATCGGATCGTCTCCAAACTTCATGGGAATCTAGTATATGGTCCGGCGCTCAGCTGATTAGTTTTTGGTGTCGATCGGCCTTGACCTTCAAGGTCATTTTGAAGGTCATTCATTTGTTTGTGGTTAATCTTTTTTTTTCACGTTTAGATCACTCTGTAGACCACAGTTATTATTGGAAACTCCTGTAACTTCGCATATCAGAGTCCTATAGAGATACCCTTCAGCACACAAAATTTTGAAGGTCAAGGTCAAAGGTCAAGGTCACTTTGTGGTCAATCATGGAGGTCGACGAAACACTAATTTTTTGAGTAACTTTGATCGGATCGTCTCCAAACTTCATGGGAATCTAGTATATGGTCCGGCGCTCAGCTGATTAGTTTTTGGTGGCGATCGGCCTTGACCTTCATGGTTAGCGCTGGAGGTCGAAAATTATTGACCCCAAGGTCAAATTTTGAAATCGTAGGTACCATATCGAGTAATACCTCATATGAATGCCCTTGATGAGTGCTTCCCAGATCTGTAAACAGTTTGACGCTATGACGTCATTTGATGACGTCATGACGAAAAAACGGAATTTTCATGAAAAAATTATTTCCTCAGTTCTCATCAAAATCTTTCAATATTTCATGTGCGTTGGTCATGAAGACATACTATTCACCATACGAAATTATTAAGGTCAAGGTCAAATGGCAAGATACGGTTCACCCTGTGGGTGACATATGTTCATTTTTTTGTTTTTTTGTTATCTTGCCAAAACGAAGTTTTTGCAAGATGTATTAGTCAGCTTGTATGTTTGTTTTTTTGTTTGTTTTTTTGTTTTTTTGTTTTTTTGTTTTTTTGTTTGTGGTTAATCATTTTTTTTCCACGTTTAGATCACTCTGTAGACCACAGTTATTATTGGAAACTCCTGTAACTTCGCATATCAGAGTCCTATAGAGATACCCTTCAGCACACAAAATTTTGAAGGTCAAGGTCAAAGGTCAAGGTCACTTTGTGGTCAATCATGGAGGTGGACGAAACCCTTATTTTTTGAGTAACTTTGATCGGATCGTCTCCAAACTTCATGGGAATCTAGTATATGGTCCGGCGCTCAGCTGATTAGTTTTTGGTGGCGATCGGCCTTGACCTTCATGGTTAGCGCTGGAGGTCGAAAATTATTGACCCCAAGGTCAAATGTTGAAACCCTTATTTTTTGAGTAACTTTGATCGGATCGTCTCCAAACTTCATGGGAATCTAGTATATGGTCCGGCGCTCAGCTGATTAGTTTTTGGTGGCGATCGGCCTTGACCTTCATGGTTAGCGCTGGAGGTCGAAAATTATTGACCCCAAGGTCAAATGTTGAAATCGTAGGTACCATATCTTCGCATATCTTCGCATGTAACTTCGCATATCAGAGTCCTATAGAGATACCCTTCAGCACACAAAATTTTGAAGGTCAAGGTCAAAGGTCAAGGTCACTTTGTGGTCAATCATGGAGGTCGACGAAACCCTTATTTTTTGAGTAACTTTGATCGGATCGTCTCCAAACTTCATGGGAATCTAGTATATGGTCCGGCGCTCAGCTGATTAGTTTTTGGTGGCGATCGGCCTTGACCTTCATGGTTAGCGCTGGAGGTCGAAAATTATTGACCCCAAGGTCAAATGTTGAAACCCTTATTTTTTGAGTAACTTTGATCGGATCGTCTCCAAACTTCATGGGAATCTAGTATATGGTCCGGCGCTCAGCTGATTAGTTTTTGGTGGCGATCGGCCTTGACCTTCATGGTTAGCGCTGGAGGTCGAAAATTATTGACCCCAAGGTCAAATGTTGAAATCGTAGGTACCATATCTTCGCATATCTTCGCATGTAACTTCGCATATCAGAGTCCTATAGAGATACCCTTCAGCACACAAAATTTTGAAGGTCAAGGTCAAAGGTCAAGGTCACTTTGTGGTCAATCATGGAGGTCGACGAAACCCTTATTTTTTGAGTAACTTTGATCGGATCGTCTCCAAACTTCATGGGAATCTAGTATATGGTCCGGCGCTCAGCTGATTAGTTTTTGGTGGCGATCGGCCTTGACCTTCATGGTTAGCGCTGGAGGTCGAAAATTATTGACCCCAAGGTCAAATGTTGAAATCGTTATTTTTTGAGTAACTTTGATCGGATCGTCTCCAAACTTCATGGGAATCTAGTATATGGTCCGGCGCTCAGCTGATTAGTTTTTGGTGGCGATCGGCCTTGACCTTCATGGTTAGCGCTGGAGGTCGAAAATTATTGACCCCAAGGTCAAATGTTGAAATCGTTATTTTTTGAGTAACTTTGATCGGATCGTCTCCAAACTTCATGGGAATCTAGTATATGGTCCGGCGCTCAGCTGATTAGTTTTTGGTGGCGATCGGCCTTGACCTTCATGGTTAGCGCTGGAGGTCGAAAATTATTGACCCCAAGGTCAAATTTTGAAATCGTAGGTACCATATCGAGTAATACCTCATATGAATGCCCTTGATGAGTGCTTCCCAGATCTGTAAACAGTTTGACGCTATGACGTCATTTGATGACGTCATGACGAAAAAACGGAATTTTCATGAAAAAATTATTTCCTCAGTTCTCATCAAAATCTTTCAATATCTCGTGGGCAGACATTCCTCAAAGAGTCGCTTCTAGTGGATAGCAGTTCTGTTCACCTCAGTGTGACCTGAAGCAAGTCACTCATGTTCACATTTTGGCAAGATACGGTTCACCCTGTGGGTGACATAGGTTTATTTTTTTGTTTTTTTGTTTGTGGTTAATCATTTTTTTTCCACGTTTAGATCACTCTGTAGACCACAGTTATTATTGGAAACTCCTGTAACTTCGCATATCAGAGTCCTATAGAGATACCCTTCAGCACACAAAATTTTGAAGGTCAAGGTCAAAGGTCAAGGTCACTTTGTGGTCAATCATGGAGGTGGACGAAACCCTTATTTTTTGAGTAACTTTGATCGGATCGTCTCCAAACTTCATGGGAATCTAGTATATGGTCCGGCGCTCAGCTGATTAGTTTTTGGTGGCGATCGGCCTTGACCTTCATGGTTAGCGCTGGAGGTCGAAAATTATTGACCCCAAGGTCAAATGTTGAAACCCTTATTTTTTGAGTAACTTTGATCGGATCGTCTCCAAACTTCATGGGAATCTAGTATATGGTCCGGCGCTCAGCTGATTAGTTTTTGGTGGCGATCGGCCTTGACCTTCATGGTTAGCGCTGGAGGTCGAAAATTATTGACCCCAAGGTCAAATGTTGAAATCGTAGGTACCATATCTTCGCATATCTTCGCATGTAACTTCGCATATCAGAGTCCTATAGAGATACCCTTCAGCACACAAAATTTTGAAGGTCAAGGTCAAAGGTCAAGGTCACTTTGTGGTCAATCATGGAGGTCGACGAAACCCTTATTTTTTGAGTAACTTTGATCGGATCGTCTCCAAACTTCATGGGAATCTAGTATATGGTCCGGCGCTCAGCTGATTAGTTTTTGGTGGCGATCGGCCTTGACCTTCATGGTTAGCGCTGGAGGTCGAAAATTATTGACCCCAAGGTCAAATGTTGAAACCCTTATTTTTTGAGTAACTTTGATCGGATCGTCTCCAAACTTCATGGGAATCTAGTATATGGTCCGGCGCTCAGCTGATTAGTTTTTGGTGGCGACCGGCCTTGACCTTCATGGTTAGCGCTGGAGGTCGAAAATTATTGACCCCAAGGTCAAATGTTGAAATCGTAGGTACCATATCTTCGCATATCTTCGGATGTAACTTCGCATATCAGAGTCCTATAGAGATACCCTTCAGCACACAAAATTTTGAAGGTCAAGGTCAAAGGTCAAGGTCACTTTGTGGTCAATCATGGAGGTCGACGAAACCCTTATTTTTTGAGTAACTTTGATCGGATCGTCTCCAAACTTCATGGGAATCTAGTATATGGTCCGGCGCTCAGCTGATTAGTTTTTGGTGGCGATCGGCCTTGACCTTCATGGTTAGCGCTGGAGGTCGAAAATTATTGACCCCAAGGTCAAATGTTGAAATCGTTATTTTTTGAGTAACTTTGATCGGATCGTCTCCAAACTTCATGGGAATCTAGTATATGGTCCGGCGCTCAGCTGATTAGTTTTTGGTGGCGATCGGCCTTGACCTTCATGGTTAGCGCTGGAGGTCGAAAATTATTGACCCCAAGGTCAAATTTTGAAATCGTAGGTACCATATCGAGTAATACCTCATATGAATGCCCTTGATGAGTGCTTCCCAGATCTGTAAACAGTTTGACGCTATGACGTCATTTGATGACGTCATGACGAAAAAACGGAATTTTCATGAAAAAATTATTTCCTCAGTTCTCATCAAAATCTTTCAATATCTCGTGGGCAGACATTCCTCAAAGAGTCGCTTCTAGTGGATAGCAGTTCTGTTCACCTCAGTGTGACCTGAAGCAAGTCACTCATGTTCACATTTTGGCAAGATACGGTTCACCCTGTGGGTGACATAGGTTTATTTTTTTGTTTTTTTGTTTTTTTGTTTTTTTGTTTGTGGTTAATCATTTTTTTTTCACGTTTAGATCACTCTGTAGACCACAGTTATTATTGGAAACTCCTGTAACTTCGCATATCAGAGTCCTATAGAGATACCCTTCAGCACACAAAATTTTGAAGGTCAAGGTCAAAGGTCAAGGTCACTTTGCGGTCAATCATGGAGGTCAACGAAACCCTTATTTTTTGAGTAACTTTGGTTTGGATCGTCTCCAAACTTCATGGGAATCTAGTATATGGTCCGGCGCTCAGCTGATTAGTTTTTGGTGGCGATCGGCCTTGACCTTCATGGTTAGCGCTGGAGGTCGAAAATTATTGACCCCAAGGTCAAATTACGAAACCCTTATTTTTTGAGTAACTTTGATCTTATGATCTCCAAACTTGGTGGGTATATAGGGTGTGGTATGGCGCTCAGTTGATTAGTTTTTGGTGTCGATCGGCCTTGACCTTCAAGGTCATTTTGAAGGTCATTCAATTTTGACCAAAAGGTAAAATTTTCAAGTTTCAGTTACCATATCGAGTAGTACCTCAAATTGAAGCCCTTGTTGAGTGCTTTCCAAACATATAACTAGTTTGACAATGTGACGTCATTTGACGGCGTTATGACGAAAAAACTGCACTTTTCATGTATATTGTATTGCTTTAGTTCGCATTGTTTAGGTCACTCTGTAGAGCACAGTTCCCTTTGGAAACTCTTGTAAGTTCGCATATCAGAGTCTTTTAGAGATACCCTTTAGCACACAAAATTATGAAGGTCAAGGTCAAAGGTCAAGGTCACTTTGCGGCCAATCATGGAGGTGTTCACCTCAGTGTGACCTGAAGCAAGTCACTCATGTTCACATTTTGGCAAGATACGGTTCACCCTGTGGGTGACATATGTTTATTTGTGTTTCCTCGACTTGATTTGCCATCATGATGCTACGATCGTGCACAGTTCTTGCTGACAGGGGCATGTCTTTTATTCGTTTGATTATCTTGTCTTTATTTGGGAAGTCATCAAACAGTTCATTGGCCACATCAAGCATGAATGTTTTGGCATACTCGCCATCTGTGAATGGCTTTCCATTCCTTACTATTGCCAAAGCACCCGCAAAGCTAGCGGAATTCCCGTCACCTTGCTTGGTCCACACACATAGTTGCTGCTGACTCGTCTGCACTCTCCGCTGTAGCTCCTCGCATGCCCTTTTCCTGCTGTCCCCCGCTGGATATTTCGATGCAAATGAAGCATGGTGCGTATCGAAGTGCCGCTTTATATTTGACCGTTTCATCGATGCAATTTTATCATTGCATATTAGACATACCGCAGATCCTGCTCTCTCACCAAATGCAAATTCCTCTGTCCACGCAGCCTGGAATGCACGGTAATCATCGTCTTTTTTTCTTTTCGCCATCTTTTCCGTTACAAGGGTTGAAGCGGATAAACTAGTTGGCTATCTGATAAAATTGATTTCTTCACCTTTACAATGACGCGGACATGCTCGCGAGCCATTGGTTCCCGACCCGACCCACGGGTGACCCGTGAAATTTATCTTCAAAACTAATTTCTGTTTACTTTAAAATGACACAGTATTATTAAGAAATATCACAAGTATTTTAAAATCAGTTCCAAACTGATTTTTATTTTTTTATTTTTTATTTTTCAACTCAAAATTGTCTGGGAGCCATATGCCGTCACTGGAAGAGCCATATATGGCTCGCGAGCCATAGGTTCCCGACCGCGGGCTTATACTATTCAATTTACTTAAAAACCCCAGGACAACATTCAAGACAGACGACGTTCACACTTACACAGAGGATATTGCAGGCAGGTATGGCTTGAGGATGGATGGTTGTTTTGGGAGGCAATGGAGGGTCCAGCATGGATGGCTGCCTGGCGCGTCCTTTTCGTGGCCTGCGGCCCCTTAGCTGCCCCCTTAGCTGCAGCGCAGCTGGTCGCACGATGGCTCGCACACACCTGCTCGTTCAGGCGTCTTCCTTCTCCCCAGCAACAACGAGCGACAGCAAGCAAGAGGATGGGGTCAGAGCAAGAGAGTGGAGTGCGTCCCGCGGCGGCTTATATTGGTTTCTCACCGAACCTTCGCGCACTTTCTCGGGGGTTCCCGCTCCGCCCTCTCTTAGCCAAACCCCTTGTTCTGGGTTGGATGAGCGGGGCCGACTTACTCCTCCCCCCTATGACGGGGGGGGGGCGACTCGTCTTCTCTAGCCACTCCCCTTGTTCGTAATAGCCGCAAATGGCGAAAACCGGTCAGCAGCTGCAGGTAAGGCGCCGTCACGTTGCACAGCAGTTCAGTACTGCAATAAACGGTTGCTGTGAAAGCTCAAGTGGGGGAATCCCTGGCACTTGAGCTGCCATGGATCATCGGAGGGGCCTACGCTTATTTCGTTTGATGCAATGCAGTCAATCTAGTGGGAAACACATATTTAGCCTACATAGAATAAGGAAATAAACTATTTAAAAAGATATATCGTGGCCTGTGTGTAAGTTTCATGGAATTAACTAGGAGGACGGCTGCGACCATTATTTACATTACGAGGGTGTTACACACAACAAAACCATACTTTTCACATTCGTTACACTTTCTCCAAAATTGCTACACTTCTCAAAACCGTTACACTTCTCAAATTCGTTACACTGCACCCTCCTTTCTTCAGGTCCGGTCTCGGGCCTACAAAACTTTAACTTAGTGTGACACGTAGGTGTAATTCCCTCTACAATTAACCTGACCCTGAGTGTGATGATTTTAAAATACAAATAAGTATGTCCCCCTATTGCATTGCACCCTGTCTAACAGACTCAAGCCCACAGCTAACTGAATTACGGAATTGTTCTCAAACTATACATTTACGGTGGGGAGCATTATTTACAGTGACGTTATTTCTTATTTACAACGCAACCCAGGACCTGTGTTTTTTTTTTCTTTTTAGGGAACAAGAAAAAGAAATTCCTGTTGGGAGGGAGACAGCACGCATTGCATCGATGCACCAGTACCAATACCACCAAAGCACCCAAAAGCACCAAAAGCACCAAAAGCACCACTCGGTGCACAGTCACCACGGTTCATAATAAACACAACAAAACAACTGGTGGTGGTCTTCTCTTTTTCTGCTGGGCCGATGTTCTTCCCGACGTCTTCTGGCTTCATGTGGCCTACTTGGAAATAATAAAAAGCACAACTTGTGTTCATTTTTATTTAGGGCGTCAGGGGCCAACTAAGGGTGGTCCACCTGTTTGGCATAGGTGCCACCTTACCGAGGTCCGCAAGCAAGATTCCCTGGGCACTATGGCCGGTCTCCAACAGAGGTGCCCTGCCCCAGAACCTGGGGTCCATCAAGTGGTACTTGGCCGCAGAACAGCGGTCCATAAAGTGGTACATCAACGCAATGCATGCTGGTTCTGGGAATCTCGTGCGCACAATGGCCATCTCACGCACGCTCCCCTCGGTGCCCAATGGCGCACAGGTCCTCAAGTGGGAGATAAAAGGGGGGAAGACAAATGAGCGAGGGGTAAGGTCACAAGGGTACACGTCAATAAAGGCAATGCAGGGTGAAGTGCGTACGGAGAGCGAAGTGAGAAAAACTCGTCCCTACCGTACGTCACCCCCCCCTGTCACCTACACTACCCTTGCTCTTACCCCATATTTACAACAATTTACACCTTTACAAATTCGTCGCTACTGTCACGTCTTCCCCTTATTTCCCATACCAAATTCGTCTCCACAATCCCACTATCCAAAATTTGCCATCACCCAATTCGTCATCAATCCTCATAAGGAGGAAGAGATGGAACATCAAGCACAATGTCACACCCACGTCATGATGCGTCTCACATTCCAAACATCTGCACAATAAAATAACTAAACATGGCATGGTGTGGAGGTACGTCATCTCAGGTGAGTGCATGTAGATGGTGCGAGGAGACTTCAATCCTAACTATCCTCTAAATGACATTAACACACTTTACACTACCCGGGGTCTCTCCCTGCCAATCCATTGGCCAACTTACACTATGGGTTCTAAAAACCAAATTCCCATTGACCAAACTGTGGTGCTTCTCAATTTGGGGTCTCACTCCCCCGATTCATCTCCCGGTGCCCTTGCACAATTTCTGGGCTGTGACGTGTAACTCTCCCAGCAGGTCTACCCACCTGCACACCTCCACCACTACAGTTGCCTCCCGAGCTTACCTGCTCCTCACCCTAACCTAACTAACTGGGGAAGGCCCCTCCTGGCTCTGTCACCCCTTGGTGCCCTCTGGCACTGGGCTACCCGGGTCCGTCCTCCGGATCCTCGGGCCCCATCCACAACAACTACTACCCGGGATCCACACCCGGGATCCTCAGGCACCCACTGACACTAACGGCTCCCAGAGCCCACCTGCGGCCTCACCTGGCCGACATCCTCACAGTGGTGGAGTGCCCAAACCAACTACACACACTAACAGGCTACACGCCCAGCCATTTCCACAACACTAATGCACCCATCCAATCATCATTCTTGCACCCGCACCACAGATGCCAATATCCAACCACAATTTACGTGTACCCTCTACCTAACACTTACACTACCCGCCCCGGGTATTCGTGATGGGGGTCCCTCCTTCCCCCATTCACACCTTCGCACCATCCACTCCACTCCATTGTTTCCACCATACTCACTCCACGACCATCCATTCCAATACCCCAGATATTCCACACTACCATGTATTCCACACAACCATTTATTCCATTCACCTGTTGGTGCACACCTGTGCACTCACACCTGGTGCCACCTGCACCCTCCTCCTCTTCCTGGACCATTGGGTCAGCACAATACACAATCACTCACTCATACACTGTTCCACACACCTGTTCAGTTGCACACCTGTGCAATCACACCTGTTCAATCCTCAACCACACGGCATCATCTCATCTAACTACTCCCCTCTGAAACTTGCGCTTCCCAGTCGCCCCTTTAAACTATTGCGCTCCCACGTCATTATCATCCACTCTACTCTACCTGCGTCCCCACTACAGGTGTCATTGTCACTAACTAACCTTAACGTTACCTAATGTCATCTTCTAGGTCCCTACACACAATATCCTAACCCACCCGGGCTAGTTTTCACTGCCATACACCCCATAAACTAGTGCTCCTTTGCCCCCCCCCCCCTGTGAGGGATGGTGGATTTGCCATCCCACCACATCGGGGAGGTCCTACTATCAATTTCGCTCGTCCAAATCCAACAAATCAAAAATTTGTCATTTACTGCTAATCACCGTACCAATCATCAAATTTTGCCTTTTTCTAATTTTGGGTCCAAAACACTAACCTCATCACTCGTCTACTTATTAGATCCTCTCGGTGCGCCAATTCCCTTCTAAAGCTCGGCTTCGTACAGCCGAGCAATGAATGCGGGTTGTTTTGTGCCAGCGGCTGGATACGTCCCGCATTCGGGGCAGGGACAGGGGCTTACCCGGGCCGAGATCCCAGGCACCACCTCGGCGTGGAGTCATCCAATTGCCCGATCTCGACCTGCCGGAACGTCTCAATAAAAAGTGGTCGCCATGACGACCCTTCCTATCGGGCTGCCCGCTCCGCCTAGTGGAGCACGGACGTGGCCGTTCCAAGCGAGGCCCAGCGTGGATCGCGTACGGCGGTCCTTTCGAACCCGCCGTGGCTCGGATCCCTGCTGGTTCTCGCGGCACGTGAAGCCCGGCACGCACCGAGGGCCCGACTCGGCTATAAGTATAAGTCGCTCTAACCGCTAACCCGGTTACCGTCGATGCCTCATCTGCATGCTTACACGCATACGCTACCCCTTTCTTGCTCATACATCCAGCCGTTTCCCTGCTCTTGGTCATTGCACCTTCTCTTACACACCCAGGTACACTCATTCCGCTCACAGACTTGGTCACACACCTGACCACCGAACACCTTGGCACACATTCGTCGCTCGCACACCTCACCAACACACGTCTTCGCGCCCCCTTCTCGGTCACCTCCTCTGTGACAATCACAGGTGTGCTCTCACTCGCACACCCAACCACGTGCCTCACGACCAACTCAAGTGTGCATTCCCACACACGCTCTACCATTCCAGGTGTGCATCCTTCCATTCCAGGTGTACATCCTCGCTCACCTGTCACAACCAACTCACGCTCCATGTCACTCTCACTACTCTCACCTCCACTCTCGGTCGCGCACTCACCCTTACTCTCGACAGCGCACTCTTTCCTCATGCACCTGTCCGTTACACACCTTTCTCGCGCACACTCTTGCGCACACTCTCCCGTTACACCCTCTGTAACACTCACCACAGGCGTGCATTCTCCTTCACTCTTGACAGCGCACTCTTTCCCCATGCACCTGTCCGTTACACACCTTTCTCACGCATCCTCTTGCACACACTCTTTCGTTACTTCCTCCGTAACACTCGCCACACCGCGCTTCCATGTGCTCCCTCGCACACGCGCTACGACCGACTCACTCTCGACAGCACACTCACTGGTCGGCGCGCACTTTTTCCTCACACACCCCATGGTCGGACATTCTCACACACCTCTTTTTTCGCACACCAGACCTGTCGCACACTTCACCAACGGCCTTTCACGAACACCCGGATCCAAACCAATCCCCAAGCCGACTGAAGCTTTCCTCACATCATATACATTGCCGAATATTTCGCCACTCACCTTGGCACCTCGTCTCCGCACCTCTTTTGCCACCTGCAAACTCTTTATTTGGTTAGTGAGCAGCACATCATGAGTTGAGCACCGACCTTGTACCAATTCCATGACCTCCTCCTTTATTTCTCTCTTAGTTTCTGTCCGTCTCTTCTTAATTTCACTCACCCCCTCTTCCACCTCTTCTAATTTTTCCTTTACCTCCTTCAGCTCCCGGTGCGCCCCCTCTATTTCTTCCTCCATCGCTACTTTAACCGTTTCTATGTGCGTCCTTACCTCCCGGTCCTTCGTCTCCATTACTTCTGTCACCTCTTCCAACCTCTTCGTCAATCCCTCATATACCATTTGACATTCCTTCTGTGTCGCTATTAATTCATTTTTAATGTCCTTTTGTGTCGCTTTTAAACCCCCGATGATTGCAGTGTTCTTTTCCACTTGGTCTGCTAGTTCCCTTTGTCCTACTGTCAGCTGCTCTACTCCCTTCGTCAGACCCTCTATGCCCCCCTGTAACCTAGCCGTATTATTCCTCACCTCTTTCTCCATACGCTTCTCACCTCGCTTTACCTCCTCGCGTAGCCCCGAAACCTCCTCACTTACACCTCGTCGTATCCCCTCTTTCATCTCCTCCATCTCTTTTGTAGATGCCACCCTCATCTGTCCCAATTCATCCCTCTGAGCATCCAGTTTACTTTCTAACCCGATTTGCACCTCCTCTATCTGGTTCCCCATTCGTTTGATTTCCCGGGCAGATTGTTCCCCTATTTCCCGCAATTTGTCTTCCATCCTATTTTCTAACCCCATTAACCCATTTTTCACCTCTTTTATCCCATTGTCTAACCCCTCAAAATTTTTTTCTAATCCCTCTATTCTACTCCCTAACCCTCCGATCTGGGCCCCCATGTCCTCCCTCAATTTCTCGCTATTGGACCCCATGTCCCACTCAATTTCTCGCTATTGGACCCCATCCTTTGTTCTAGCCGTTGGCTATTGGCCCCCATGTCCTCCCTCAATTTCTCGCTATTGGACCCCATCCTTTGTTCTAACCGTTGGCTATTGGCCCCCATGTCCTCCCTCAATTTCTCGCTATTGGCCCCCATGTCCTCCCTCAATTTCTCGCTAATCTGGGCCATAAGGGCCTTCATTTGTATAATAAAAAGGTTCAAATCCACCAGCGGCGCTGCTACGGTTGCGGGCGCCGTGGCCATGTGCGAGGCGCCATTTTGCGTGCCCATAACCTCGTGCGCGAGGCCGCCATTTTGTGCGCCTGATACTCCCTCAACCACATTGCCATTGCTCTCCTCCTCCCTTTCCTCCACATACATTTCCCCGAGGTCCTGGGTTACCCCTAACCCGTCTATCTCCCCCACCGACATCCGATCGCCTTGATTGTCCATGGCGCGATCTCAAAATTCGGGTTTTATAAAACAACGCAATTTCGGCAGCTCGTAATTTTGACCAAATATTTTTTATTTTTTTTTACACGTTTTAAAAATTTGGTTCGGGCCTCGTATCCCACTCCTAGACACCAATTGTTACGGGTCGCGGACAAGATGTTACTTTGGGCCGAGCGGATGGTCAACCGTGACCGTTACAGGATCCCCGATTAGCCCGACTCCCCCAACGTTGACCAATCGCGCCACAGGTATTCAATCGGGAAACCTCTAAAGCGACCGAATGTAAAGAGGAAGAGAGAAGAAAACAGAGTACGGAGGAATAACAGGCTTTATTATACACACAAGCAAAAAGAAGGAGCGATCAAAGTTATTTACAAGCAATGGATGGAAGAAGCAGTCACACAGTGAATCGTTAGCTTATACTATTCAATTTACTGAAAAACCCCAGGACAACATTCAAGACAGACGACGTTCACACTTACACGGGGGATATTGCAGGCAGGTATGGCTTGAGGATGGATGGTTGTTTTGGGAGGCAATGGAGGGTCCAGCGTGGATTGCTGCCTGGCGCGTCCTTTTCGTGGCCTGCGGCCCCTTAGCTGCCCCCTTAGCTGCAGCGCAGCTGGTCGCACGATGGCTCGCACACACCTGCTCGTTCAGGCGTCTTCCTTCTCCCCAGCAACAACGAGCGACAGCAAGCAAGAGGACGGGGTCAGAGCAAGAGAGTGGAGTGCGTCCCGCGGCGGCTTATATTGGTTTCTCACCAAACCTTCGCGCACTTTCTCGGGGGTTCCCGCTCCGCCCTCTCTTAGCCAAACCCCTTGTTCTGGGTTGGATGAGCGGGGCCGACTTACTCCTCCCCCCTATGACGGGGGGGGGGGGCGACCCGTCTTCTCTAGCCACTCCCCTTGTTCGTAATGGCCGCAAATGGCAAAAACCGGTCAGCAGCTGCAGGTAAGGCGCCGTCACGTTGCACAGCAGGTCAGTACTACAATAAACGGTTGCTGTGAAAGCTCAAGTGGGGGAATCCCTGGCACTTGAGCTGCCATGGATCATCGGAGGGGCCTACGCTTATTTCGTTTGATGCAATGCAGTCAATCTAGTGGGAAACACATACTTAGCCTACATAGAATAAGGAAATAAACTATTTAAAAAGATATATCGTGGCCTGTGTGTAAGTTTCATGGAATTAACTAGGAGGACGGCTGCGACCATTATTTACATTACGAGGGTGTTACACACAACAAAACCATACTTTTCACATTCGTTACACTTTCTCCAAAATTGTTACACTTCTCAAAACCGTTACACTTCTCAAATTCGTTACAATATATATATATATATATATATATATATATATATATATATATATATATATATATATACATATATATATATATATATATATATTGTTACAGACGCGGTTTTAGATGTTATATTGACCGAGCGGTGGTGTATTACCGCGTCCGAACAGTTACTCCCCGATTAGAACCCGATTCCACCCGACGTTGACCAGATCGCCCCACAGATATTCAATCGGGAAATCTCTAAAGCGACCGAAAGAGAAGGAAAAGAGAAAAAGACAGAGTACGGAGGAAGAACAGATTTATTACACACACACAAGCAAAAAGGAAGAGCGACCAAAATTATTTACAAGCAATGGATGGAAAAAGCAGTCACACAGTGCATCGTTAGCTTATTCTACTCAATTTACGTAATCCCAAGACAACGAGTAGGACAGGACGTTCACACTTACACAGGGGATATTGCAGGCAGGTAGGGCTTGAGGTGGATTGCTTGAGAGGGAGGCAAGGTCGGATGCAGCAGCTCTCAATTCCGCGCGGTTTTTGGCGGGAAAACCCTCCGTCGCGTATCCGCTGCTGTAGACGTCACGCGCTGGTTCGGTACACCTGCTCCTCTTCTTGTGGTGGAGCCGTCTCCCTCCTTTCAGCGCATCTCTCCAAAGCTGGTTTCCTTGCCGAGTACCTCTCCTCTTTGGCTTGGAGCGTTTCGCATCTCACCGCTCCTCTTGGTGCCGCCTCTTTGCTCATCTCCCAGGTCATCTGGTAAAGCAGTCCCTTACAGTCGCTTTTATCACCTCGGGCGGAATCAAGCCGCCGGCTGCGAGGGCACGCCTACCGGGTCGCTCACCGCGGTGCTGATTGGCCATGCGACCCTCTAGCTCACTCCTCCCCTCGATGACGAGGTGGAGACACGCCTTTCTTCTCCGAGATTAGCACATGGGCAATGGCGGCTTGCGGGATTGAACACAACTCCCACCCTTTTGAAAGGAACTTTGGAGAGCGGAGATGTTTGGGGAAATTGCAAGGGCCTATGCTTATTTTGTTTGATACAATGCAAAGTCAATCTAGTGGGAAACACATATTTAGCCTACATAGAATAAGGAAATACACTATTTAAAAAGATATATCGTGACCTGCGTGTAAGTTTCATGGAATTAACTAGGAGGACGGCTGCGACCATTATTTACATTACCAGGGTGTTACCATACTTTTGTAACGTTCACATTGTAACGTTTTCACATTCGTTACACTTCCTCCAAAATTGTTACACTTCTCAAAAACCGTTACACTTCTCAAATTCGTTACACACTTCTCAAAACCATTACACTGCACCCTCCTTTCTTCAGGCCCGTGCTCGGGCCTACTAAACTTTAACTTAGTGTGACACGTAGGTGTAATTCCCTCTACAATTAACCTGACCCTGAGTGTGACAATCTTAAAACACAAATAAGTATGTCCCCCTATTGCATTGCACCCTGTCTAACAGACTCAAGCCCACAGCTAACCGAATTACGGAATTATTCTCAAACTATACATTTACGGTGGGGAGCATTATTTACAATGACGTGATTTCTTATTTACAACGCAACCCAGGACCTGTGTTTTTTTTTTGTTTCTTTCTTAGGGAACAAGAAAAAGAAATTCCTGTTGGGAGGGAGGAGACAGCACGCATTGCATCGATGCACCAGTACCAATACCACAAAAGCACCAAAAGCACCACAAAGCACCAAAAGCACCACAAAGCACCAAAAGCACCACTCAGTGCGCAGTCACCATGGTTCTTAATAAACACAACAAAACAACTGGTGGTGGTCTTCACTTTCTCTGCTGGGCCGATGTTCTTCCCGACGTCTTCTAGCTTCATGCGGCCTATTTGGACATAATAAAAAGCACAACTTGTGTTCGTTCCATAAAGTGGTACATCAACGCAATGCATGCTGGTTCTGGGAATCTCGGGCGCACAATGGCCACCTCACGCATGCTCCCCTCGGCACCCAATGGCGCACAGGTCATGTGGGAGACAAAAGAAAGACAATTGAGCGAGGGGTAAGGTCACAAGGGTACACGTCAATAAGGCAATGCAAGGCGAAATGCGTACGGAGGGCGAAGTGAGAAAGCTCGTCCCTACCGTACGTCACCCCCCTGTCACGTACCCTACCCTTGCCCTTACCCCATATGTACAAAAATCTACACATTTACAAATTCGTCACTACTGTCACGTCTTCCCCATATTTCCCCTATACCAAATTCGTCACCACAATCCCTCTAACCAAAATTTGCCATCACCCAATTCGTCATCAATCCTCATAAGGAGGCAGAGATGGAACATCAAAGCACAATGTCACACCCACGTCATGATGCGTCTCACAATCCAAACATTTGCATCATAAAAAATAATCAAAACATGGCATGGTGTGGAGTACCTGTCACCTCAGGTGAGTGGATGCAGATGGTGCGAGGAGATCCTTCATCCTAACTATTTTCTAAATGACTTTAACACACTTTACACTACCCGGGGTCTTTCCCTGCCAATCCATTGGCCACTTACACTATGGGTTCTAAAAACCAATTCCCATTGACCAAACTGTGGTGCTTCTTAATTTGGGGTCTCACTCCCCCGATTCATCTCCCGGTGCTCTCGCATAATTTCTGGGCTGCGACGTGTAGCTCTCCCAGCAGGTCTACCCACCTGCACACCTCCACCACTGTAGTTGCCACCCGAGCTTACCTAGCTCCTCACCCTAACCTATCTAACTGGGGCAGGCCCCTCCTGGCTCTGTCACCCCACTTGGTGCCCTCTGGCACTGGGCTACCCGGGTCCGTCCTCCGGATCCTCGGGCCCCATCCACAACAACTACTACCGGCTCCCAGAGCCCACCTGCGGCCTCACCTGGCCGACATCCTTACAGTGGTGGAGCGCCCAACCAACTACACACACTAACAGGCTACACGCCCCGCCATTTCCACGACACTAATGCACCCATTCAAAGACCATTCTTTCACCCGCACCACAGATGCCAATATCCAACCACAATTTACCTATACCCTCTACCTAACACTTACACTACCCGCCCCGGGTATCCGTGATGGGGGTCCACTCTTCCCCCATTCATACCTTCGCACCATCCACTCCACTCCACAATTTCCACCATACTCACTCCACGACCATCCATTCCAATACTCCATTTATTCCACACTACCATTCTCCATACCTGCTGTTGCACACCTGTGCCCTCACACCTGGTGCCACCTGCACCCTCCTTTCTTCCTGGACCATTTGGTCATCACAATACTCAATCCCTATCACTCACTCATACACTGCTCCATCCACCTGTTCAGTCGCACACCTGTGCAATCACACCTGTTCAATCCTCACACACACGGCATCATCTCAGCTAACTACTCCCCTCTGAAACTTGCGCTTCCCAGTCGTCCCTTTAAACTATTGCGCTCCCACGTCATTATAATCCACACTAATCTACCTGCGTCCCCACTACAGGTATCAGTCACTACCTAATCTTAACGTTACCTAATGTCATCTTCGCTAGATCCCTACAATATAACCTAACCCACCCGGGCTAGTTTTCACTGCCATACACCCCATAATCTATAGCGCATTTGCCCCCACCTGTGAGGGATGGTGGATTTGCCATCCCACCACATCGGGGGTCTCTCCCTATAAATTTTGTTCGTCCAAATTCAAACCAATTCAAAAATTTTCCATTTACTGCCAATTCTACCCACTATTATAAATTTCGTATCAAATCACGATCACTATCACTATCACCCGTCTACTTATTACATCCTCTCGGTGCGCCAATTCACGTCTACAGCCCGGCTTCGTACAGCCGAGCAATGAACGCGGGTTCTTTTGTGCCAGCGGCTGGATACGTCCCGCATTCGTGGCAGGGACGGGGGCTTACCCGTGCCGAGATCCCACGCACCACCTCGGCGTGGAGCCATCCAATGTCCCGATCTCGACCTGCCGGCACGTCTCAATAGAAAGTGGTCGCCATGACGACCCTTCCTATCGGGCTGCCCGCCCCGCCTAGTGGAGCCCGGACGCGGTCGTTCCACGCAAGGCCCAGCGTGGATCGCGCACGGCGGTCCTTTCGAACCCGCCGTGGCTCGGATCCCCGCTGGTTCTCGCGGCACGCGAAGCCCGGCACGCACCGAGGGCCCGATTCGGCTATAAGTCATTCTAACCTCTAACCTGGTCACCGTCGATGCTTCACCTGGACGCTTACATGCATACGCTACCCCTTTCTTGCTCATACATGCAGCCGTTTCCATGCTCCTCGTCGTACCTCTTCTTACACACCTCGGTACACTCATTCCGCTCACCGACTTGGTCACACACCTGACCACCGAACACCTTGGCACACATTCGTCGCTCGCACACCTCACCAACACACCTCCTCGCGCCCCTTTCTCGGTCACCTCCTTTGTGACAATCACAGGTGTGCTCTCACCCGCACACCCAACCACGTGCCTCACTACCAATTCCAGCGTGCATTCCCACTCACGCTCTACCATTCCAGGTGTGCATCCTTCCATTCCAGGTGTACATCCTCGCTCACCTGCCACAACCAACTCACGCTCCGTGTCACTCTCACTACTCTCACCTCCACTCTCGGTCGCGCACTCACCCTTACTCTCGACAGCGCACTCTTTCCTCATGCACCTGTCCGTTACACACCTTTCTCGCGCACACTCTTCCGCACATTTTTTCGTTACTTCCTCCGTAACACTCACCACACCGCGCTTCCCTGTGCTCCCTCGCACACGCGCTACGACCGACTCACTCCTGACGGCACACTCACTCCTCGGCGTGCACTTTTTCCTCACACACCCCATGGTCGGACATTCTCGCACACCTCTTTTTTCGCACACCTGACCTGTCGCACACTTCACCAACGGCCTCTCACGAACACCCGGATCCAAACCAATCCCCAAGCCGACTGAAGCTTTCCTTACATCATGTACATTGCCACTCACCTCCGTACCTCGTCTCCGCACCTCCTTTGCCACCTGCAAACTCTTTATTTGGTTAGTGAGCATCACATTATGAGTTGAGCACCGACCTTGTACATATTCCGCTATCTCCTCCTTTATTTCTCTCTTAGTTTCTGTCCGTCTCTTCTTAATTTCACTCACCTCTTCTTCCACTTCCTCTAATTTTTGTTTAACCTCTTTTATTTCTCGGTGCGTCTCCTCAAGTTCGTACTCTAAGGCTACCGTGACCGTCTCTATGTGCTTCCTCACCTGCCGGTCCTTTGTCTCCATTATCTCTGTCACCTCGTCCACCCTCATTGTCAGTTCCTCACGTACCATCTGACATTGCTTCTGTGTCGCTATTAATTCGTTTTTAATTTCTTTTTGTGTCGCCTTTAACCCTCCTAGTACCGCAGTGTTCTTTTGAACCTGCTCCACTAGTTCTTTTTGTCCCTCCGTCAGCTGTTCCACCTCCTCCATCAGACCCTCTATGCCCCCTTGTAACTTAGCCGTATTATTTCTCACCTCTTTCTCCATACGCTTCTCACCTCGCTTTACCTCCTCGCGTAGCCCCGAAACCTCCTCACTTACCCCTCGTCGTATTTCCTCCATCTCTTTTGTAGATGCCACCCTCATCTGTCCCAATTCATCCCTCTGAGCATCCAGTTTGGTTTCTACCCCGATTTTCACCTCCTCTATCTGCTCTCCCATTTGTTTGATTTCCCTGGCAGATTGTTCCCCTATTTCCCGCAATTTGTCCTCCATCCTATTTTCTAGCCCCATTAACCCATTTTTCATCCCCTCTATCTGATTCTCCTGGGCAGCCATTCTATTTTCCACCCCCGTTAACCCATGTCTCACCTCTTTTATCCCGTTGTCCAACCCCTCAAAATTATTGTCTAACTTCCCAAATTTCTTGTCTAACTCCTCAAAATTATTGTCTAACTTCCCAAATTTCTTGTCTAACTCCTCAAAATTATTGTCTAACTTCCCAAATTTCTTGTCTAACCCCTCACCGGTACCCCTCGCTTCGTCCCTCATTACCCCCATTTGGCCCCCCATCTCTCCCATACTGCTTTTCAAACCTCTAATTTGGTCTCCCAATTGCTCACTATTCTTTTCCATAAGGGCTTTCATTTGCATCATAAAAAGGTTCAAATCCACCAGCGGCGCTGCTGCGGTCGCGGGCGCGGCAAAATTTGGTGCCGCTACACCCACGTGCGTGAGGACGCCATTTTGTGCGTCTGATACACCCTCAACCACCTCATTGCTCTCCTCCTCCCTTTCCTCCACATACATTTCCCCGAGGTCCTGGGTCGATTCCACCCTGTCTATCTCTCCCACCGACATCCGATCGCCTTGATTGTCCATGGCGCGATCTCAAAATTCGGGTTTTATAAAACAAAATAAATTTCGGCAGCTTGTAATTTTGAGCGCGTTAAGCGCGCTTCGGGTCCGATCTCCCTCCTCGACACCAATTGTTACTCTAATAGTACAATTGGTGTTCCAAAATTTGGGCCTAACAAATTTAGTCCCAGGTCCGAATCCAACTCCTGACAACCAATTGTTGCAGACGCGGTTTTAGATGTTATATTGACCGAGCGGTGGTGTATTACCGCGTCCGAACAGTTACTCCCCGATTAGAACCCGATTCCACCCGACGTTGACCAGATCGCCCCACAGATATTCAATCGGGAAATCTCTAAAGCGACCGAAAGAGAAGGAAAAGAGAAAAAGACAGAGTACGGAGGAAGAACAGATTTATTATACACACACAAGCAAAAAGGAAGAGCGACCAAAATTATTTACAAGCAATGGATGGAAAAAGCAGTCACACAGTGCATCGTTAGCTTATTCTACTCAATTTACTTAATCCCAAGACAACGAGTAGGACAGGACGTTCACACTTACACAGGGGATATTGCAGGCAGGTAGGGCTTGAGGTGGATTGCTTGAGAGGGAGGCAAGGTCGGATGCAGCAGCTCTCAATTCCGCGCGGTTTTTGGCGGGAAAACCCTCCGTCGCGTATCCGCTGCTGTAGACGTCACGCGCTGGTTCGGTACACCTGCTCCTCTTCTTGTGGTGGAGCCGTCTCCCTCCTTTCAGCGCGTCTCTCCAAAGCTGGTTTCCTTGCCGAGTACCTCTCCTCTTTGGCTTGGAGCGTTTCGCATCTCACCGCTCCTCTTGGTGCCGCATCTTTGCTCATCTCCCAGGTCATCTGGTAAAGCAGTCCCTTACAGTCGCTTTTATCACCTCGGGCGGAATCAAGCCGCCGGCTGCGAGGGCACGCCTACCGGGTCGCTCACCGCGGTGCTGATTGGCCATGCGACCCTCTGGCTCACTCCTCCCCTCGATGACGAGGTGGAGACACGCCTTTCTTCTCCGAGATTAGCACATGGGCAATGGCGGCTTGCGGGATTGAACACAACTCCCACCCTTTTGAAAGGAACTTTGGAGAGCGGAGATGTTTGGGGAAATTGCAAGGGCCTATGCTTATTTTGTTTGATACAATGCAAAGTCAATCTAGTGGGAAACACATATTTAGCCTACATAGAATAAGGAAATACACTATTTAAAAAGATATATCGTGACCTGCGTGTAAGTTTCATGGAATTAACTAGGAGGACGGCTGCGACCATTATTTACATTACCAGGGTGTTACCATACTTTTGTAACGTTCACATTGTAACGTTTTCACATTCGTTACACTTCCTCCAAAATTGTTACACTTCTCAAAAACCGTTACACTTCTCAAATTCGTTACACACTTCTCAAAACCGTTACAATATATATATATACAAGATATATACAAGATCGAGGCTCATGTAAGAGCTAACATCAATCACAAAAAAACAACAACAAACGTACACACCAAACATACAAAAAAGGAAGCGGAGATAAGATGGGGAGAGAGGGAAGCACACAAGTACAACAGCAGAGAACAGGGACAACGGAAGAACTGTGGGAGGGAGAAGGCTTGGGGGGAGGAGGCATGGGAAGGCGGGGAGGGGGGGGGGGGAGAGGTGGGGAAGTATAAAATACATGGACACTGCTGGAACTTCGAGGAAAGAAGAAAGTCGATATTTCAAAAAAAAAAGGTGGGTTTGGGGTGAATTAACGGGGGTAGAAGAGATCAAGGTTTTGGATGGGGGAAGCTAAGAGATGGTGTTGAGCAGCTGTTTTAAAGTCCTGGAGGGAGGAATGGGATTGAAGAGAGTGAGGGAGTTTGTTCCAGAGGCAGGAGTAAAGAGGACTGAAAGAGTGAAGGTGAGCAGAGTCTTGATTTTGGCAATTTCATCAGAAGAGGGTTGCTGGCAGATCTTGTGCGACCTGCAGGAATATTTGGGGGACAGAGCACAGAGAGAGCTGGGGGAGCTCGGCCGGATAGGAGTCGGTAGAAAACAGAAAGACCACCAACCTGCCTGCGGTGAGTGAGTGAAAGGCCCTCGGAGTCAGCTTTATCGCGGGAGATTCCAATGATTCTGAAAGCTTTGGTTTCAACAGCGTGAAGCTGAGCTAGGTGTGAGGCAGGAGCACCAGCCCAGAGGGGAGAACAGTATTCCATTGAGCTGCAGATGAAAGCCTTGTATGTGGTGAGGAGCTCAGGTGTGCCAAGGAAGGACTTCGCACGACGGAGGAAGCCCAGTCGGCGACTGGCTTTGGAGGCCAGCTTGGAAATGTGGTTTTCCCAAGAAAAATCATGGCAGACAGTGAGACCCAAAAGATTGAGTGACAGAACTTCTTGAAGAGGATTGTTTTGAAAGTAGATGGGAGGGTTGTCCAGTCGGTCCTTTTGGAGAGACATAGTAAGAGTGTGAGATTTGTCAGGATTGAAAGACATGTTCCGCATGATTACAGTAGATCTTACCTCATGGATGTCGGGGTTTCTCTAAATTTCTTTTTTTTAATGTTATGGACAATATTAGCGACTGTTTAAAAAGCTAATAATGTGTGTTTGTGGTTTATAATATATTACAAGCACGGCTGCACCGCTGTTTTTATTTATTTATTTATTTTGTATACAGGATCAAGGCTCGTGAAAGAGCGAACATTTATCACACAAAAAATCAAAACAGCCACAAAATGTATATAATAAGGGGAGCTATATAATAAGGGGAGCGGTAGACAAGATGGGGAGAGAAGGGGAAGCACACAAACACAACATTTGAGAGCAGGGACATCGGGAGATCTGTAGGAGGGAGAGGGCTTGGGGGGAGGAGGCGTGGGAAGTAGGTGGGGGTGTGAGAAGTATAAAACACAAGGATACTACAAGGACTTCAAGGAAAAAAGTTGGTCTTTCAAAAAAGTGGATCTGGGGTGAAATTAGCGGGGATAGAAGAGATGAAGGTTTTGGATGGGGAAAGATAAGAGATGGTGGTGAACAGTTGTTTTAAAGACCTGGAGGGAGGAGTGGGATTGAAGAGAGTGAGGGAGTTTGTTCCAGAGGTGGGAGAAAAGAGGAATTAAAGAGTGAAGGTGAATAGAGTCTTGATTTTGGCAGTTTAACCATAAGAGGGTTGCAGGCAGATCTTGTGCAACCTGTCGGAATATTTGGGGGACAGAGCACAGATAGAGCTGGGGGAGCAAGGCCGTAGAGGAGTCGGTAGAAGACAGAAAGACCAACAACCTGCCTGCGGTGAGTGAGTGAAAGGCCCTAAGAACCAGCTTCATCGCGGGAGATTCCAATGATTCTGAAAGCTTTGGTTTCAACAGCGTGAAGAGCTTGGTGTGAGGCAGGAGCCCAGAGGGGAGAAGAGTATTCCATTGAGCTGTGGATGAAAGCCTTGTATGTGGTGAGGAGCTCAGGTGTGCCAAGGAAGGACTTCGCATGACGGAGGATGCCCAGTCGGCGACTGGCTTTGGAGGCCAGCTTTGAAATGTGGTTTTCCCAGGAAAGATCATGGCAGATAGTGAGACCCAAAAGACCTTCGGTCTTGTTTTATTTTACCAACTGGTGATTTTTCCTGGTTTATTTTACATCTATTTACAGTACAGTACTGTATTACAATGTACAATACAGAATATATAAACAATGTCAGTGTCTGAATTTACATAAACTCGTGAGATACCCATGCGTAGAACGGGTGGGAGGCCGAAAGCAAACAGGCAATGCAGATATGGCGAATGCTAAAGCATGAAACCAATAAATTCCACATTCCTGTAGCACCTTCAGTCGCACATCAGACATGGACAGCAAGTTTGTGAAGGACTTCCATGAAAAACGTACCCGTTCGCAAACAAACGGGTACGTTCACGTACAGAAACATCGATCGTGGGTCCGTGGCGAATCTGCATATGGCGATCTGCGAAGTTCACGTTTAGAAGGTATAATCCATCACGGCATGTCGTCATTCACTTGAACTCAATATCTCTTTTTTCATTCCAAACAACATAACTCCAATCACAAGTTAATCACAAAATAAACTTTTAACAACATTGTTAATGTTTCCTTCATTGTAAAAACTACCAAGTCAACAGTTAAAAGGATTTTGAGCCGATAGGTATTACGGCCTTGGCAAGATCGATGGAGACAGCGATCTGTTAGCATATACACCGCTCAAATAGCTATGTGGAATTCTCTCATGTGGAGATTAAACTCACGTCGTTCGAACTTTGGCCGAGGTCATTACTTACTTTCAATGATGTTTATATACGAATCAAAAAGAAGATAATTGGTTTTGGGTCATCCTTTCCGCATATCTAGTGGCATTGTAATTTGGAGAGATGACCGTGATGGTGGGGAGGGGGTTGGCATTCTCTCAAGCAGGGATTCAACCCATGTCCTCATAAAAGGTCTTTGTCCAAGGTCACCGAGTCCGATCGGTGCAGCTGTGCAGCACAGCTGTGCAGCGATTGGTGCAGCCGTTTGTGCAGCAACCGGGAAAATAACGTTATGCGGGAGTCCAAACCTGAAAATGCTGGAGGCCAAAGCTGAAATTGGAAAAAAACAATATAGCCTATTTTACTCCAGGAGATCCCAGGATTACCCACCCAAAATATTGTTGCGATTGGTTCAGCCGTTTTTGCGGTACCTTCGAACGGACGGACAGACAGACAGACGGGCGGACATTTGGTGAATTATAGTAAGATGTGATGCATTTAATGGGGGCAAAGGAACCTAACCCCCTCGATTATTATATTCCTTATGAGATAAATTGATCCATTTAACGTTGTTTCACTTAACGTCGAGGTTTTCAAGAACGTAACCACGTGTTAACCGAGGACCAAGTGTACTAATATTTATATGTTTAATAGTGGTTATTATTGTTTTCAGGTTATTATATTACAGTTAATATATTTCATCCCTTATGTCCATGGAAGTAGCGCGTCTTCGCCGGAATAAGCGCGTGACGTGCGGCGTAAAGTTCATGTCAAAGTTGCGATTACAAAAATTCGTGCGGTCTCATTTTCGTTAAATTTAGCCAAAAATGTAGTACCTACACCTGGATTGCTTGCCAGAAACTGATCTATTTGTCATATTCTCCAACATGCAAGAAATTTTTTTTTATCGAAAAGTTCATTTAGTGTGGACGGTATTAGGGATTAATTACGATCAACATATATCAAATAAATACATTTTCCTCCTTCTTCTCCTCCTCTTCATAAGGAGTGAGATCCAATCCAAGTACCAAGCTTATGCCATGCCTGACCATGATACTCCTCCACACCTTACTGTCCTCGGCGAACTCTCTCCATTCTCCAACCAAACCCATCTTATTGATAACCCTCTTCACACAATCGTCCCATCTCTACCTCTTTTCCTCCTACCTCATTCCCTCAACCTATCCGCTCTCTTTGCCATTCTCTCTTTCCCTATCCGCACCAAGTGTCCAGCCCATCTCAGCAGGCATTTCACCAATGTCCCCGTCAACCTCATCTGCACATCGATCTCCTCCCTCAGTTCATCCGTCCTCCTTCTATCAACGGTGTCCTCCTGACTCAGTTGTTCTCACAGACCTGTAACCTCTTTTGTTGTCTCTGTTAGTGACACCGTTTTGAGACCATAAAAGTAGGCCGGCATCACACAAGACATCAGAACCTACTCTTTCAATTTTATTGATATTTTTCTGTCTGCAAATACTCCCTCCAACCTCCCCCACACATTCACAACCACGTCACTCCTCTTCTGCACCTCTGCTTCCGACTTACCATCGCCGGTCGCTGTTCCTCCCAATTACTCAAACCCATTTTCCTGTCTGATCTCCTACCCCTCTAAACTGATATTCATTGTTTCTCTGCTGCCCTACTCACATCAACTCAGACTTCTCCATACTAATCATATGTCATGCCTCCAGAATGCCTCCTTCCACTCCTCCAGTACCTCCTGCATCTCCTGCTTACTCTCCGCCACAATTAGATCGTCCATTTATACCATCCTCCTCCAGAATACCCCTCATGTTTACCTTCCTGCTGACCAGCTCCATCATCATGATAAACAGGAGTGGGCTGAGAGCGTTTCCCTGCATCAAACCGATATTACCACTGAACTCCTCCCGACATCTCAGCACCAACGAAAACACTTTCCTTATTTCCCTTATACATCCCTTCACCAACTTAACTTCTGCTTCCAGCACTCCCATCCATCTCAGTGTCGCCATCACCATCTCCCTTGGAACAGTGTCGTAGGCCTTCTCCAGATCAGATCCACAGATCCCAATACCATTTCAAGTTGTAGACATCTCAAGGATGAACAAAGGAAATTGGATGCACCTGAGCTCAATTTGGAGTGTCATAGCAAAGGGGTTGAATACTTATTAACTCAAGGCATTTCAGGTTTTCATTTTTTATTACTTTGTAAAAATTCCTAATATTATATTTACTAGGGCATGCCCGTACTATATCTATATCTAAAATTATATCCCCCCCCTCTATTTACATGAAATGGTTTGGTCCAAAGCGAACGGCTTGCGAGTACGGTGACAATCCCCCCCCCCCCTCTATTTACATGAAATGGTTTGGTTCATTCGCAAAGCCAAAGCGAACGGCAGTTACGAATCGCAGTTACGATGAATCGCAAAGTAGTTTTAATTAGTTTTAAAACATAGTTTAACGCCAACATAGTTTGCCAACGTGAAATAAATGAATACGCTCTCAAATGTGCCGTCCGAGGCAGAGTCTGTTCGGCACGTTCGGCACACGTGATAGCTCGCTGCTCTCTGATTGGTTGAATCGTTTTTTGGACATAGCTCGGTAACTACTTGTCCGATTAATATGAAACCTTGAAAAGGCACATCCTCGGGTCCCCAGCAATATACCTGGCAAGTTTCAAGTATATCGGACTGGTAGTTGTCGAGAAACAGCGGTCGCATACACACACACACACACACAGACAGAGATTAGTGGAATTATAGATAGATATATATATATCTATCTGTGCAGTGTCTGTCTTGTCTTGTCTTGTCACTGAACTACTCGCTCAAACTTTTGTGAAATTGACCCAAACTTCCAGTCTGCACCCACCCCTCCTGTATGTATGTGCTGAAGCCTTCCTTTTGAATTTATCTATGTTTTTCAACCTAAATTGCTTATAAAAATGTAATATCACAAACACTACAAATAAATTTGTGAAAAATAATTTGTTTGTATTATGATTGATGTAAATCATGATAGCACAGCAACTCAGGTACAGTCATTATCCTTAGCTAAAACAAGCCCGTTCCTCTGTAACGATGCAGAGTGAGGCGAGCCTAGCAAGCCGTGCCAAGCTAGGGTGTGTATATATATATTATATATATATACTGTATAATTATATATATATACTGTATATCCCACTTTGACATAATGGGGTATTATGTGCTTATCAGTGACAAAAATCTCAATTTAATCTATTTCAAATTCAGTCTGTAACACAGCAAATTGTGAAAAAGTCAAGGGGTGTGAATACTTTCTGAAGGCACTGTAAATTTCTGTACACAACTCATCAATGCCTGACACTCTTCCCTTTCTTCTTCAAGTTCTCATCTCCACATCCCTCCCCTTCCCAGCTTCAAGTCCTCAACCCCAAGTCTTCAAAAACCCTACTCCCAAACCCAATGTCATCAGCCTCCCCCTCTCAACCCAAATGCTTCAAAAACCCTTCCTACCCTCCACACTCCAAGCCTTTCAAACCCCTTCCCATCACAATTCCTACCCCCCCCCCATCCCACTCACATCCTCACCAAAACACCTCGACCTACACCCTCCTCCCCCAGGCCCCAACCACCGAAGGTCCTCAACCCCTCTCCCCCACTCCACCCTACTCGCCCACCCTTGAAGTTTCCCCCCCTCCCCCTCCCAACTCTGCCCCATCTTTGCTCTTCCCACCCCTTCTGAATACCAATCCCCTGTCCCCTGGAGCCATATGTCTCAGGCCTAACCATTTGGTTTAAAAACTAGATTGTTTTTAAAATAATCTTTGGCCTTGAAATTGAAGCTCACTAGCTCACTTGGTCTCTCACTACTGCAGTTTTCAAAATAGTGATATCGACTCTGGAGAACCTAACAAGGATCAAGAATGCACAACAGCTTAGCAGCCATTTGTGATGTTGATTTGGAAACATTTCCATAATTGTAGATATTTTCTCTAAAAAATGCTTTAAAAGAGATTTGAAAAAGTAAACCAAGGACTTTTTAAAAAACACATTTTAACTCCTTTCTTTGGCATCTCTGGCAAGCTGGTGCAAGACCATATGCGACGAACCAAAACGTTAGCTTTTGGAGGAGATTTTCTTTAAACATTTAAATATTTGGTGAACTAATCACCAATGGCAATAAATACTCTCACATCAGTAAAACAACCGAGTCTGTTTCCAAATGGGGAAAGAAATCTAGAAATAAAAAATTGGTGCAAAGGCAAAGATCATTTTGCGTGTCCACTTCCTTTGGCTGTGGCTGTAGCTCTGTCTGCAGATCTGTGACCCAATATGAGCCCCACCATTGAGCGATGGGCCACAGGCCAAACCTGAAGTCCTTGGGCTCATCCACGCCAATGTTGTGGCTTCGGCCAAGCCTGTGGTTTGTGTACGAAAATTGTTCAGTAAAATAAGTCATTAGATGAAGGCAATGCCAGTACAGCCTTGGACCGAGTTGAGAGTACAACCGAGAGCTTCAATTACCGACCGCTTTAAATCTCCTTCAATTAATTTGCTGATGTGTTTGACGAAGCAATTGCATCAATGGGGTTTTTATTATTTGAAGTCAATAGTTCGAAGGTTAACAGCCAATGCATCAGATGTTCATTGCGTAAAGGTGAATATAACATTTACCGATTTCGCTGCTTACCCTGGGCACCATTTTCATGGACTGCTCTTGGGTAAAGTAAAACAGCCCTGCAACGGGAGCCATTCTGGGTTTCACATGTAAAAGTCCCTGCAGTGCCCGCTCTGCAGGGCGCCATTTTGAATTTCTGGTGTAAAAGTGTCTGCAATTTCCTTTCAGGGTGCCATTTTGGATTTCCTGTACATGGCCGTGCAATGTGGCTGCCCTTTACAAGGCACGAGATTTCTCTTGCCACATGTACACGGTGTTTTGTGCACGCATTTCATCATATTTACATCCGCCACCGAAAGTGGACGGAGGTTATGTTTTCGCCACTGTTATGATTATGTTTGTCTGACTGTGAAAAGGATATACGTCAAAACCTTATGGACGGATTCGGAGGAAATTTGGTGGAGAGATTTGGTATGTGACATGGACGAAATGATTCGATTTTGGGGAAGATCTGGATCTGGATCAGAGAATTTTTAACTGGTGTTTCACCTTTGAGAGATAGGGCCAAAACCGATATGTAGCACGATATCTCAAAATGTTCATTGATGGATTCGGATGAAACTTAGTGGACACGTTGGGTGTGTGACAAGGACGAAGTGATTCGATTTTGGTGAAGATCTGAATCCGGATCCAGATAATGGGAATTATTTAATTTATAAGTGATTCTTTACCATTGGGTGATGGGGTGAAAAACGATATATAGGGTGATATCTCAAAAAGTTATGGATGGATTTTAACAAAACTTGGTGGATGAGTTGGGTAAGTGACAACAAGCCGATTCGATTTTGGTTCAGAGAAGAGAGGGAGAGAGGGAGTTTGTTCCAGAGGCAGGAGAAAAGGGGAATGAAAGAGTGAAGGTGAGCAGAGAGTCTTGATTTTGGCAGTTTAACCATAAGAGGGTTGCAGGCAGATCTTGTGCGACCTGAAGGAATATTGGGGGGACAGAGCACAGAGAGAGCTGGGGGAGCAAGGCCGGAGAGGAGTCGGTAGAAGACAGAAAGACCACCAACCTGCCTGCGGTGAGTAAGTGAAAGACCCTCACAATCAACTTCATCGTGGAGTTTACCAATGATTCTGAAAACTTTGGATTCAACAGCAAATTTAGAAATCAGTTTATTGTCAGTAATGAGTAAAATATAAACTCAAATTTAATGATAAACTTAGATTTGGGCATGCCCTTCTCTCCAATGAAAACTTTTGGTAGATCTACTGCAATGACCTCATGTCGCTGGGATGCCTGGGTCCTAGCACTAAGATTTTGTTTGGTCGCTGTGTTGTGTGTGCGCATTTACTGCGCACGTGACTTGTGCATACACCTGAAGCAGCACACCCACGGTTCTCATTTCTACAAGGGTTTGCTCTGATTTACATCATGTCAGTCAACCAATCAGAAACATTCTACGTCCTGTGGGTCAATAATGCTTGTAAAAGGGACAACATTTGTCATCTGTTGCCGCTTACTTTGAATAGTTGTTGCTGCCAATCAAATGTAATGAGATTATCATTTTTCATGCAACATCGAGGGAAACCACCCAAAGCCCCGACAGAAACCATGTCACAACATGAAAATCTATCAAATACTTCGATGATACATGACATGCATATTATTTTGTGAAAGCGGTATTTTTTGCGAATAGGTAAGCTTTTCAAATGTACTAACACCAAAAGAGTTGGCAACGAATCAGCTCTGCATTTGTATTTTGTTGAAACTCTGTTAACACCTCTCGCAAAGCACGGTGTAGTTGCATCGACAGAACTACCACCTCAATATCAGCATAACCTGGTGGCTTGGTGGTTAACGGGGGAGTATGGGGGAATGTATTTATTTGGTACACAAATAATGCCAATTTCTTGCACTGATTACCTTGGTGATGCTGGCATCATGCATCGGTAGGGTGCATGTGAAATTGATGTTTTTCTCTATAGGATGTGATCCGGTGATGACTTCGGAGAGATAATCTACTGAGTACCTTTTTAATGATTCAATAGTGCAATAGTGCTTTAATGATTCAGCAACGAAGGCTGGAAAGGGTGGAAATGCGAATGGTTCGATGGATGTGTGGAGTATCGTCGAGAGAGAGGAAGACAAATGATGAATTGCGAAAGATGATGGGAATAGAGCCTGTGATTGATGCTGTGAAGAGGACCAGGTTGAGATGGTTTGGTCATGTGTTGAGGAAGGATGAAAGTGACTGGTTGAGAAGAGTGATGGAAATGAATGTAGAAGGAAGTAGAGGACGGGGAAGACCGAGAAAGACTTGCCTAAAGATGGTGGAAGAAGAAATGCGGGCAAGGGGTTTAACAAGGGGAGATGCAGAAAATAGGGCAAAATTTGAGGAGATTGTCATGGGGACCGCAAGGCTAACTCCCACTCTAGCAGAGAAAATGGTCTAAAAATGCATGTTGTGTTGTTGTAATAGTGCAGACATCCCATAATATGTAGTTCCGCAGAATTGGCTGTTTTTCAATAAAATTCAGTTAAATCTGATGTGTTTGCATGAAATTGTTTGTTAATTTTAAACACAAGTATGCTTACAAATATACATGTGTTAAAATTACCTGCAGATTAATTTTATTAACTGTGTCAAATTTATTTATTTATTGGCCTACTATAGCTTAGTGTATACGTGATGGATCATTTTAGAAGAAACAGCAATTTCACCCCCCTAAAAGCCCCCCTCTCATTCTGTGCTTCAGATGAATGAACCTTTGGCATAAAACCTTGGATGAAATTCCTGGAACCTGGTAAGAGTCTCTTCCTTCACTGACTCCTGAGTTTTGCCCTGAGTTTGCAATCTCTTTTGATGAGCATGAACTCTGATTGTAACGACAGACTGGCAGATGGTGAGAAAAATTGGCATTACAGGCAAATTATGGTTGAAAAACGTGATTATGCTAGCTTGATTAAATGGTAATTTCAACTCTAGTTCGTCACGATTGTTTGAAATAAGGACTGACATCTAAGGACACCTTTAAAAGTTGGTTATCCTTGTCCTTCCATCAGGTTGCTATGACGATTCCATGATGATTAAATGAGTCAATGTTTCATACTAAAATTTCTTTCCGATTGCAATATGTAGGGAAAAATAAAGTTGTATGACAAAATCACAATCCCAAGATATTCGGCTCTGGTAGTGTTGGCAAAACTGGTAGTAGCAATTATGGATGAGACCAAGGGGAATTGAACGCCTTTTTTTTTCTTTTTTTTTTTTGTATACTGAATCGAGGCTCGTGAAAGAGCTAAAAAGACCTGTTATAGTGATCTCCCTGGATTTTATCCTTTATTTTATATATTTTATATTTTATTTATATTTTAACTTTTATATTATTCATTCTTTTATATACTTTTATCCTTTTATATCCTTTTATATTATTTATTTTATATTTTATATCCTTATATATTTTTAATATTATTTATTTTATATTATAATATTATATATTATAATATAAAATATTTATTAATACAATAATATAATATTATTATAAAATAATAACAATAAATTATTATTATTAACTAGCCGAAACCCGTTGAACATCCACGGAAGGGAGGATGTGGTGTATGGATATAGTGTACCATTATGGATGGCATCGGGGATTTGCTTGTCCGAGTAAGAGTTAGGAAGAAAGATGAGAATGAAGAGTGCGTATATGAACAACGATCGCCGACACCGGCACAAATGCATGCTCTGGATTGTCCACTCAGTGGATGGCTTGCTTTTGCCTTCGCCTGTCCAATCAGCGGACGGCTTGCTTCGCCTTCGCCCAGCAGACGCCAATACGATGGTGTCGTAAGATGGCGTCGTATCGGCAGTTAATCGGATGCTTTTAGGCCCCAACGTCGGCTAATTCAGATTTTTCGAGTATGGCTGTATGTGATAAACAAAGAGCGCGGTTCGTAGATCGTAAATCCATTAGTGCCGTGGGCATCGGGTCACTGGGTGTGGCGTAAAAGGGATAACAAAGTCGAGTCCTTACGCTATTATTATATAGATTAGCCGAAACCCGTGGAACATCCACGGAAGGGAGGATGTGGTGTATGGATAGAGTGTACCATTATGGATGGCATAGGGGATTTGCTTGTCCGAGTAAGAGTTAGGAAGAAAGATGAGAATGAAGAGTGCGTATATGAACAACGTATTTATTGCAATCTACTTAAATGACAACGCTACGATATACTTTTGAAAAATGAATGGATTCGTAATAGGAATCGGCATAGCACCACTCTGGCCATTTTTTATGAGACTATATGGTGTGGGTTGGATTTGTGTGAACAAAATCAAGAAAAAGGCGACACTTTGTAGAATCCAACTTACACTGTGTATAAAGTGTCACCTCCTGACTTTGTATTTTATATTGTTAGAGACAAAACAAACACTAAATAACGTAGCCACATACCAAAAACGTGTATTTTCAATTTTCACTTGTGCAAAAATGCTACTCACAATTACATCGCCTGTGTGTCGGCCTGTGATTGAGCCAGAGAGTTGGCCTGTGAGTCAACTTCCTTTCCAATGTCTGCAAGAGTTGAAATACTGATTGTGCATGTGTAAAATTATATGAAAGAAGAACATGCATATCAATAGACGATGCCATTGAAAAGGAGCGCAGCTGTCAATAGAAAAGGATGTCTGACATCAATTTGACATTATTGCACAGGAAATGACAAACAAAGAAACAGTTCATTTCCATCGGGTAATATTACGATGAGAGATCAGCCGATACCTTTATTATGTCCGTCAGCATCCATGGCACTTAGGAAAAAAAAAACGTGGCATCAGCCAGCCGCAGCCAACTATCACGTACCGTCTCGAAGTCAATGCCATCCTTTTATCTCTTCGTATACACCTCACTGATTTCTACCTTATCGTGAACAGGGTAAAGCCTACTTTGATAATCATGAACGGTGGCAGATGCAGGAGCGAAACGTAGGCGTAGGCCTCGGCCCTACCTACCCAGTTGTTGTTTCCGTTGTGTAAGGGGGCAAAAAAACAAACATTTTGGCCTCAGACCTTTGAGAGTACGTCGTTCCGTGAACTTTTTGAACGGGCCTCGTATGCCATGCTTCGTCAACGTAAATGATTTGAAGGATTACCTTAAGCACCGTGAATAGAGCAGATACTGATGGGCTGCTGATCGGTTTCACTTCGTTGTTATCACAGTATATGGAAGAAATTATGGTAAACCCACCTGATGAGGTTAGCGTACACCGCCATCGATGACACCGGCACAAATGGCGGAATAGATGGATTCTTCTTCATCGCATTGCATCGCATTCTCTTCCTGTGAAACTGTTTCATAGAACTGTGTCGTTTATGTACATTTTTATTTTATTACATTCACGTAGTTTCACATTCTTGACTTCGTGGAGCTTCAATGTGGTTCAAAAAAATAAAATAAAGATGGATTCTTCTTCATCGCATCGCATTCTCTTCCTGTGAAACTGTTTCTCCATTTAACGTTTCCAAAATCAAAACTTCAAAAACTTCTTCACTTCGATTCGAAAAAACTTCAAACTTCAAAAAACGTTTCCAAAACGTCACTCCATTTAACTTTATTAAAATGACGATAAAGACCATTTGGTTCACACCACCCATCACACCACTCGACTGTCCAATCAGCGGACGGCTCGCATCGCCTTCGCCCAGCAGACGCCAATACGATGGTGTTGTAAGATGGCGTCGTATCGGCCGTTAATCGGATACTTTTTGGTCCCAAAGTCGGCGAATTCAGATTTTTCGAGTATGGCTGTACGTGATAAACAAAGAGCGCGGTTCGTAGATGGAAAATGCATTAGTGCCGTGGGCATCGGGTCACTGGGTGCGCCGTAAAAGGGATAACAAAGTCGAGTCCTTACGGTATTATTATATAGATAATAATTATATTGTTATGTCGGTTGGGTAGGGCATATATAGATCCAGGTAGATCTGCATAGGTATCATGCTTCGGCTGCCGTGATAGGAAACCTCACCTGTAATAAGTTATGTGTAGGCGGTTTGTTCGGATTTAGGTGTATTTTCGTCCCCATTACGAGGAATGGGGCATGATAAATAGTTCTAGGGATTATGCTAACTCCATTGCATGTGAAACCTCTGTGATTATTCCAGTGTCCCATATGGCAACGCACTCTCATACATTAGATAGATCCATTAGTGCACACATTAATTAATCCCCCACCACCACAATGACTGACCGGAAAGACAAGCAGGAAGCGACCGCGTACAACGGCGCCATGGCAAACAAACATCGCACAGGCAGGCCGAGAGCCACGCCCAGGAGAACTCGTGATTGACAGGGGGGAAGGGCGAGTTGGAGGCAGGTCGCTGATTGGAGGGTAGGGAAGAAGAAGGACGTGCCACACAATGACGTGATACCAAAGGCACTTGGCCAATCAGTGAGGAGGGCGTGAAAAGACGGATAAGAAGCTATGCACTGGTTGGAGGAGAAGCGCCGGTGATGCGAAAGGGCGCGAAAGGTCACAAGGAAAGGAGGCACTGATTGGCAGAGGAAGAGAGCTGATGTCAGATGCCGAGCAGAAAAACCTCTCGCTTTCCGGCATTTTCCGCTCTTCCCTTGGCCCTCTTGCTCTGGATTGTCCGTTTGTGCTGTCTCTTCTCGTTTTGGCTTCCTTCCCATTTGGACCTCTTCCCTGTTTGCCTTTCGTTCCCATTTGGACCTCTTCTCTTGCGATCCAGAGATTGCCCTGCTTGTTGGACGTTGGAGAGACATTGGAGCACCGACGATCCTCTTGCCCGGCGTTCACGCATGGGACCTCACTGGAGTGCGAGGCTTGCCAGCAGCAGCACACGTGGGCCTGACGGAGCGTGAACACCGGAGCCTGGACGATTCATGATGGACGCAACATCCAGACAGATAAGCTCGCATTCCACAAACACGACGATTCTTTTATTTATATAATCCTTTGTGTGTTTTCGAAGTCCGGTGTGTGGGATCCCAACATAGGGTATAGATTTCGACGCGTTTCATTGTTCTCGGGTTCAGCTTCATAAATATTTATTTTGTACATTTTACCTCCGCGTCGGATTGAATTGATTTTCAGGGTGAAGACATCGTCAGACTGTCAGGTAAGCCGCGGCATTCTCCCCCAAACCCCCCTGCCTGTGTATGATCCGCCATTGAATTGGAAACGCCTCATTAAGCTCGATTCCATCCATGGACGCTCTGTCTTAATAGAGTCGTCCACAGGACAATATTATTATTATTACAATAATAATTATTACTATTAAATTATATTTATTAATAAAATAATAACAATAATAAATAAAATAATATAAAATAAAATATTATATTTTATATTATAATATTAATATAACCACCTTTAGAGGCCATTTTTCCCCGCAAGCGGGGGTTGGCCTTTTTCAGGAACCGTGGTTGTTGTTGTTTTTCGGTCCCCTTTTTGAAGCAATGTTTTACAGCCGGATGCCCTTCCTGACGCCAATCCTTTTTGCCGCCTTTAACGACAAACAGGGAATTACCAGTGAACTAGTCCTCAATTAGCCGACCTCTGAAGGATGACAGGCTGAGTCAACCCCCCTGGCGTTAATTCAGCGATCGACCGGGATTCGAGCCCAGGATCCTAGGATCCTAAGCTGACACCCTAGCCGCTAGCCCAACACCAGGGATATATTATTACCAGGGTTAAAAGTGCAATATTATAATATTAATATTAATTATTATTAAAATAATTATATTTTATATCTATTTTTATATTTTATATCCTTTTATATTTTATATCCTTTTATATTATATCTTTATTTTATATATATTTATATTTTATTTATATTTTATCCTGGATTAAGCCTTTTATCCCTGGAATCCACTGGATTGTCTCACCTTGTCTACAACCCAAGGTATGTTTTCCCACGTCATGTCAACAGACAACGTCGTAAATGCAATTGATCCATTTATGGCCACCCCAACATCCATTTAGAGCATGGATGCACAACCGTTATGGCTCCCCGGGCGCACTGTGTTTTATTGGAATGTTTGTGGCTGGGGTGGGATCATTCAGAGGTTAAAAGTGCAATAATAATGCATGGAACTGACTTTTTAGCGTTTTTAAATTGAGTGTAACTTGCATAGTCTGCATCAATATTAGTATTCATTAATACAATTGAAATTCGCTATTTATTTTTGTGTGAACGATCTAGTATGTAGGGGTTTGTTCCCTCCGGTTTTGTGTGAAGCCAACAGAGGGCTTTGCGTTCATCGTGGATCACGCGTACCATCATTCGGAGGGGATTTTTAGTTGGCTGTCTCTTCTGAATGTAAGAGATCCCATTGTCTCCTTTAGAAGAGTTAGTTAGCATTCAAGCTGGCATGACAAAGAACATAGTCTCTGAAAATAAATAATGTAACATAAAATTGAAGTTGAAGTACGCGCCTTGCCTCATCCTACAATTAGACAGGACCGGTGATGTCAAAGGCATTGGATCCCTGGGTCAGAATGAGTGAAAGTAGAGTAAACATTACTCTTACCCAGGGAGAAATGCACTGCTGTGTACTGATAAGCTTCATGTTGTAATGAGCTAAGGGAAATTATTGGAAGGGCACAGGAAGCCCACAGGTCATTCGTTGGCAAATAAGGTCATACTTGCTAATGTCGTGGAGATGTTATGGAAACTACATCTCACACAGGAAGAGGTGGTTTTTTATGATGGTTTGTGGTTAATATGCAGGCTGTGGCTGCCTATGTTCATCATTTGCTGGGGGCACGGCTGCGTCACTGATGCAGAAAGGTGCTCGAGCTCAGGACCTTAAGGTCTCAAGCCAGCCACCTTAACCGATAAGCCAACACCAGGCTTAATCTTTACGATGAAGCATAGGGAACATACCTGGTGTGAAGGTCATATCTCAGATTGCTGACCAATATTTGGAGTCTTGTCCAGGTATCCTGCTGGCAATTTTCGAGCTGTGGCCCTCTTTGACAAGGAGTAAATTTGGTTCAACGAGTTGTCGAAGGAGACGACTAAATGTCTTTGATACACATCGACCTCGAAAACTTGCAAGTTCCCACCTTGCCCGTGCTGTGCTAACAGATGCTTCACTTTTGAGCTGTCTTTTCCTGGGTTTTACAGGTAATGTAATATTGTCTAAGTCATCAGCAGATAATATAGTCTGACTATAAAATATTCTGGTGCTGCATAGTCTGGGTGCTTTATGATGAAGCATTCTATATTTTAGGTTTAAGCGATTTGAGACGCTTATGCTAGAACTATGTAGTAGATTTATTGATAGATTTTGAAGCAATGCAAATCTTTAATTCAAGACAGCCCAATTATTGGCAAATAGTGATGGCAATGGCAAACTACCCAGTACATTTTTTTCTTTTTTTTGTAAACAAAGTCAAGGCTCGTGGAGGAGCTGGAACACAAATACAGAATGGATCAGGACACAACAGAATAAAAGGCACAATAGAAGGAGAGGGGGCAGAGGGGCGAAAGACCCCAACAGCAATAAAATATAAGGAGATTTGGACAAATAAGGGATCTGGAGAGAAATGACATGTAGGGGAGGATACATGGGATGGATAAACAGAAGCAAACTCTCAGGAAGAAAAAGACTGGAAATTTAGAAGTAGGTGGGCTTGGGGGAATTGAGGTGGGTGTTAATTTGGGTAGGAGAGAAAAAAAGAGGAAAGCAGTGATTCTGGACTTTGAGAGTTTCACTAGAAGAGGGTTGCTGGTTGAACGTGTGCGCTCTGCAAAAACTTGGGGGAGGGGCACAAAGCACGGAAAGAGCAGAGGGTGGCAAGACCAGAAAGGAGGTGGTATAAGGCGGTTCAGAAGCGAGGTCCGGCTAGGTAGTTTGAATGTGGGATCAATGGGGGAAGCGGAGTCGAGGTGGTAGAAATGATGCGGAGAAGTAGGTTGGAAGTGTTGTGTGTGCAGCAGACCAGATGGAATGGAGACGGGGCGAGGAGATTGGTAGGAGGATACAAAGTGTTGCATGCAGATGGGGATGGAAGGAGTAGAGGTGTCGGAATAATAGTCTCGGAAGAGCCTGGTGTTGGCTAAACGGTTAGGGTGCCGGCTTGGGATCCTAGGATTCTGAGTTACCCCGGTCGATTGTTGAATTAACGCCAGGGTGGTTGACCCAGCCTGTCATCCTTCCGAGGTCGGCAAATTGAGTACCAGCTCACTGGTAATTGGGGCACTTTATCAGTGGCACAAACGCAATTCCAGAAAAATGATGCAAACCAGCAGCCGCAGGCTGCATACGAAACAACAACAACTAGCAGTATCAGAAGAGATCAGCAAGCAGGTGGTCAGAGTGTAAATATGGGAGGCTTGCTGGTTGATGCCATGAGTGGCGATACAGAGGCAAATGGTGTATAATATGTGAGTATATGGGCCACAAAAGGGAAGGACTGGGGTGGAGAAGCAGGAATTCAGGGGCGCACTGGAGAGGATGATGGAAATGGTTGAGCTGGAGGTGATGCTGTGCATTGCCGGGGACTTTAACACGAATGTGGGAGTAACGGAGCTGTGTGAAGCGAATGTGTTGGTAAATTTGGTTTGGGAACAAGGAATAGAGAGGGTCAAGAGGTGGTGAAGTTAGTGGTGAGGAATGGGATGGCAAGAGCTGGTTCATTCTTTCAAAAGCAGGAAAGTCACAAATTTACCTACAGGAGTGGACAGCATAGAACAGAACTGTATTTGGTGTTGGTAAGGAAGCGACACTTGTGGAGGATTCAGAATTGTAAGGCAGTGGCGGGAGAGCATCTTACCACCCAGCACAAGCCTGTGGTGTTTGTGGTTGGAATGAAGAAAAGGAGGGAGGTTGAGAGCAGAGGTGGGAAGGTTATTAGTTGGAGGAAGTGTAGGGGAAACAACACTGCAGAGTACAAGAAGAGCATGAGGGCCAGGTGTGAGCAACTCAGCGAAGAAGTAGAAGGTTTGGAGGAGGAAGTGGAAGAAGTACGGAGAGGCCTTTAGCGGAATTGCAAAAGGGTTGTGTGGGAGGACATCAGGAAAGGGTGCATCGTCTAGGGAAAGAAACCAGGTATGGTGGACGGAGGAAGTTGCAAAGGCAGTTGGTGAAAAGAAGGTTTGGAAGAGGATAGAGGAGATCAAGGATAGAGGGAGGCAGCCGGATACAGGGGTGCTGCACCTGTATGGACAGAAGAAGAATCATGTGGCAGCAAGGAGTGCTGTGGATAAGGCGAGGAATTGTATGGAAGAGGAGGTGTACAAAGTTGGAAGAAGGTGGTGGGAAGAAGATTATCTATAAATTCGCTCGGGACAGGGATAAAGATGATAATTGCAGTGGGAGAAGACGGAGTCAGTTGGACGAAAGGCTGTGGAATGTATGGATGACAATGTATGGATGAGAATGTATGGATGAGAGAGGGTTAATTGTGCTGATATGGAGGGGGAAGGGTGATGTTGATTGCAGGGGCATTACACCCCTAAGTCAAGTCATGAAGATACTGGAGAGGATTCTGGACAGGAGGATAAATGAGAGTGTGGAGATGGAAATTGGTGAAGAGCAGAATGGTTTTACAAATGGTAGGGAAACGACAGATGGGTGACTCAGCTAGTGGATAAGATGTTGGAGGTGCAAGGTGAAATGACATTGGGATTTGTTGACCTGGACAAGGCCTATGACACTATCCCGAGAGAGATGGTGATGGTGACACCGAAATTGATGGGCGTGCCAGAAGCAGAAGTTAGGTTGGTGGATGGGATGTACAAGGAAATGAAGGGACGGATTTGGTTGGTCCTGGGGTGTCGGAGAAGTTCAGTGTGAACATCGGTTTGAGGCAGGGAATCATTCTCAGCCACTCCTCTTTATCATGGTGATGGAGCTGGTAAGTAGCAAAGTAGACATGAAAGATATTCTGAGGAGGATGTTGTATGCGGACGATCTGGCCGTTGTGGTGGAGAGTGGGTGGGAGATACAGGAAGTACTGGGGGAGTAGAAGTAGGCATTTGAGAAACGTGGGCTGAAAATGAGCACGTGGAAGACAGAGGTGATGTAGGTTGGGCAGCAGAGAAAAGAAATGACTATCAGGTTAGAGGAGGAGGAAATCAGACACATAGGTTTGAGTATCTTGGCGGAACAGAGACTGGGGATGGTAAATCTGAGGCAGAGATGTGGGGGAGGATTCAGGTGGGTGTGAATGCATGGAGGAGGGTGGAGGGAGTAATTTGCAAACATAGAGATTTCCAAAAAATTGAAAGGGAAGGTTCTGATGTGTGTAACGCCAGCCTATCTTCATGGGAGAGAATTAAATCTCAAATTCTCAAAGAGAGAGAATGAAATCACGCAGAAGGAACAACTGGGTCAGAAGGATTGCGGGAGAGAAGAGAGTGGATAAAAGGCGGATGGATGAACGGAGGGAGAAGATTGGTGTGTGGATGAGCTTTACGGGGAGTTTGGTGAAATGCCAGCTGAGATGGGCTGGGCACTTGGTGCGGATGGAGGAAAAGAGAAGGTCAAAGAAAGAGGATAGGTTGAGGGAGCAAGGTAGGAGGAAAAGAGGTAGATCACGATTGAAATGGAGGGATTGTGTGAGGAGGGATATCAGTAAGGTGGGGTGGCTGGAGAGTGGAAAGAGTTGGTTGAGGACAGGGGGAAGTGGAGGAGTATGGAATGGAGATGTATGGGAGGGTGCGGGATGGTGGAGTGGGGGGGGGGGGGAGAAGGGGGGTGCTGGAAGCATGTGGGGAAAAGGGGACTGGGTGAGGGGAGGGTGCAGGATGGGGGAGGTTGGGATTGGATGCCGGATGGGGGAGGCTTGGGGGTACAGGACAGGGGGAGGCTGTGAGGGTGTGGGATGGGGTAGACTACGATGGTGCAGATGGGGTGGCTGATAGGGTGTCGGAAACGGGGGGGGGGGGGGAGGCTGGGAGTGTGTGGTGGTGAAAAGAGAACCTGGGAGGGTGTCGGATGGGGAGATGGCTGGGAGGGTGCGAAACTGGAGGGGGATGGCTGGGAGGGTGTGGAACGGGGGGTGGGGGGGGGGGAGGCTGTGAGGATGTAGGATTTAGGTTGGGAGAGTGCAGGATTTCGGGAGGAGGGCTGTAAGATTGCAGGATAAGAGGTGAACCTGGGAGAGGGTGGGACAAGGTGGAAGCTGAGAGGGGAGAGGTGTGGGGATGGCTTTGAGGAGCAGCACGAAGGGGTGCAGAAGGATGGGGCACGAAGTGGAGGGATGCAATAGAGAGGGACACATGGATGATGGACGGGTTAGGGATGGAAGGACAGAAGCTTGTAAGAGATGTGGGGGAGGGTACTGTCATGGAGGAGATTGACACCATACAAGTAAACGGAAAAACACGTTTTAGGGCTACAAACTTTTACTTTATTTTTTAAGTTTTAAACTTTTAAAAATTTATTTATTAAATTTTGATAGATGAAAATGTACCAGAAAAGAGGACCGTGGGTCAAATTTCAGCTCTCTAGGACGTATGGAACCTAGAAAACAAACGGCTCCAAGATTTGAAATGGGACAAACAAAAAAGTTCAGATGAAGTTAAATAAAAGTGGACAATGGATAAATATGGATAAAATAAAAGTGGATAAAGTTTTTAAAAAGGACATGAAGGAGATTTGATTGATGTGAAACTGGACTTCTCAAGATTCCCAAATTGGACAAAAAGATGGGTGGTAGGAATTTTTGTTTAAGGCACGGAGAAAGGTAGTTCTGCAGGTATGAGAGAGTTGATGACCAAACGCTTTGGTGACAGACACGTTTGTAAAATATTTATTGTGAAGAAGAAGAGAAATTTAACGTGATGAAGAAGAAGAATATGGGGTGCACTCATGATGGAGAAATAAGGACAGTAGAGCATTTAAAAATGTTTTATGGAGCGTTTAAAGGAAGAATTAAGCGCTTCCTTCGATGAAGATTCTGTTTCTAAACATTGAGAGAGGGCAGAGCTAAATAATGAAATACAGGAAGCACAGAGAGAAGGAAATTCAGGCAGAATGAAATCATGTTTTGGAGTGAAAAAATAAAGGATTTTTTCTTTAATACAAATTTTTTGAAGCGAGGAGTAGTAGTAGGATGACGTTGAAGAGGCATTTCATGGCAAGTGCAGCAAATATCCCTGGTGGTCACAGTCCCATTTTTCCATCACAATATATAAGAGGTGATTCCAAGAGTGGTTTCTGTGGCTGACTTAAATCCCTTCATGCCATGCTTGAGTGCCCTCTTTCTGGAGGTGTATTCGTTCATCATTGTTTCAACAAAGAACCGAGTAAGGACATTGTGTTCATTGGGAGTATGTAGGGGATGGAAAGAAAGGGAAAAAAAGAGAGGGTATTGTTTGCTGGAGATGGAGACATGGGGATATAAGGTGAAAAGAAGAATAGTGGAGAAGGGGCTCAAAAGGCCTCTTCCATGTTTGTGTAACTGAGACAGTGTCAAAGGTTAAAAGTCAAATTACAACCTATCTCATTTAGTTTACCTTTTGCAAATTAATGATGCTAAGGTATAAATACTTGTATACTATCTGCAGTAAGAAATGTGAACATTATTTGAGCTTTGCCATCAACACATCTCTCTTCTCTCTATAATTCCAGTAATCTCTGTGTGTCTGTGACTGCTGTTTCTCGACAACCACTGGTCTGATCTAATCGAAACTTGCCAGCTATATTGCTGGGGACCTGAGGATGTGCCTTTTCAAGGTTTCATATTAATCGGACAAGTGGTTACCAAGTCATGGCCATTTATTTAGCAAACACATACATAGGGCGCCGCCTTGTGGTCACCCCTCCCCCCTTCTTCACCAACTTGGACCACGTGCGTAATGGTGTTCTGCGCCGTGGCACGCGGCCACGAAACGAGCAGGGGAGATCATCGGCAGAACGCAACCTCGACTGCAGGTGTCCAGTGTCTGTTTTGGAGAGAGAGATTGGGGATTTTGAAGGGGGCCTATTGTTATCTCGCTATAATGCAAGCAATCTCTGTGTGTCTATATGTCTGTCTGTGTGTGTGTATGTCTGTGACCGCTGTTTCTCGACAACCACTGGTCCGATCTAAGTGAAACTTGCCAGGTATATTGCTGGGGACCTGAGGATGTGCCTTTTCAAGGTTTGCTATTAATCGGATAAGTGGTTACCAAGTTATGGCCATTTATTTAGCAAACACATATGTTTTGTACATGAACGAAGGAACAGCGAAGGACGAGAGCGAAGGAACGTCGAAGGACGAGAGCGAAGACCGAAGGAACGATGAAAGTTTGAATTTTTCTTTGCACGTACGGTCAGGCTACAGCGAAAGGAACCGCGTGTGTTTGTTGTTTCTGCCTCGCGGTTTGAGAAATTGAAGAATTGGCCATTAAAACTAATTTGCGATTTAATCGTAACTGCGATATGCGAACTTCCAGACAGTGAGGACTTAACCTCCGGACTTAGGGATAGTGACGACTTACTGTCTCGATTGTATCACACAATGCCCCAATCCATTCGTCGTTTACGACAGCAAAGGAACGAAACTGCGCGTCGTGCACGCGCAATGGAATCTGATGAAGCACGAGCTGCTCGCCTGACACGCGACGCTACGCGCGTGACAAGGCGTCGTGCAGCTGAAACGGATGAAGAACGAGCTGCTCGCTTGGCAGACAACACTGAACGCGAGGCAAGGCGTCGTGCAGAAGAAACGGATGAACGGATGAGAACAAACGTATGGGCACGCACTAGTCTTTTTAAATATGATACTTGAGATGTTGAATATTTATGTCCCATATGGAATTTCTGACTTCAATTGGTTTGGGTTTTGCACTGTTTGGTATTCCCATCAGCTCTGCAAGCGCTTAACGCATGATGCCAGGACTTTAGCTTCAAATCCCATATACCCCACTGATTTGCCTGTTGTCTGCTAATGTCGTAGTAATTTATGTGAAAGTACATTAATGTCTTCTATAAAATCCTCATTACCTTTAGTTATGGTTTTGTTTTCATCCTTCTTTGTTATGACGAAAATTGAAAATTTGTTGGTCTGTCTCGTTTGGTTGTCTATGAGTGAGATAACTCACGAATGCTTTCAGCTGTCTTTGTCAAACTTTACCAGATGATTCCGAAGGACAAACGTGAAGCTGTCAATGCTTTTTGACTGCATAGGTCAAAGGTCAAGGTCAAGGTCAAAGGTCAAGGTTTTTTCCCTCTTTGTCCAGGCGATATCTCAGCCATCCTTTGAGCTAGGATGCTGAAATTTGGGAACAATGGTGAGCACATGCTTTGGCCAAAACAGTATTTTTTATTTTTTGATTAATCAATTAATTGATTAATTATTATCGATTTATTAACGACTTATTTATTTCCTTTCTCACCTGGGCAATATCTCAGGCGCCTTTTGAGCTAGGAAGCTGATATTTGGACACGACAATGACCAAGTGATTTGGCTATAAAGGATATTTTTGATTTATTGATTTATAAATCAATCGATTAATTATTTAATTCTTCGGTTAATTACTTAGCTGGTTAATTAATTTTTTAACGTTACAGATTCAGATGAAGCAGTGGTGGTTTCAGTATGCTCTGAACCAATTGATTAAGAAATTAATTATTTTACGATGATTATTCATTTATTTTAATTACACAATTAATCAATTAATCTCGATTTCATGTTTCTCTCGATTTTCATCATACCTGCCTGATGCCTTCTTGTTTGTTTGGCTGTGTGTTTGTTTGTGTGCAGGATATCTCAAAATGTTGTGAACTGATTCGCATGAAAATTGGTGGAGAGGTTGGGTATGTGACATGGACTAAAGGATTACATTTTGATGAAGATCCGGATCAGGATAACATAATTTTTTTTAGTGATTCTTCACCATTGAGAGATATAGGGCCAAACGATAGATAACAGGATATCTCAGAGTTGTGGACGGATTCTAATGAAACCTGGTAGGCACGTTGGGCGTGTAGTAGTAGTGCCACTGGGTGTGTGATGAGGACAAAATAATTCTTTCAATTTTGGTGAAGATCCAAATTTGGATCTGGATCAGATTATTTGTGATTCGTCACCCTTGAGTGATAGGTCTCAAAACTACATAAATATGAATATGAATGAATGAATGATCGTTTTAAGGCCATTTTCCCCGCTAGAGCAGGGGTTAGCCTTGCGGGCCCCATGATAACCATGGTTCCCTGTTTGAGGCAATGTTTTTACGGCCGGATGCCCTTCCTGACGCCAACCCTTGGTCGCCTCTTACGATGCGCAGGGATATGGTGTACCTATTCTAAGCCGGGGTACACACCGGGATCATTCATCCCAGCAAGCTGGTACTCAATTATAAAACTGGTACTGGTACTCAATGGTAAAAAACTACATATAGCATGATATTTCAAAAAGTTATGGATGGATTTGGAAGAAAGTTGGTGGACTGGTTGTGTGACCAGTTGTGTTGTTGTGAAAGTTGTGTGACAAGGAAGAACTGATTCAATTTTGGTGAAGATTCAAATTCGGATCAGGATGAGAGAATTTTTTTTTTTTGAAGTGATTCTTCCCCATTGAGAGACGGGGCCAAAAACGATATATAGCATGTTATTTCAAAAAGTTGTAGACAAGTGACAAAGCTTGGCGGATGAGTTGGTTAGGTGACAAGAACACGCTGATTAGATTTTGGTTAAGGTTTAGATGTAGATCCGACCGATCAGTGGGATACAAAATGTAAAAGAATTAATCAGCCTGGCGGAGGGATACGCTCGACCGAATGCCCTTCTAGTTCTACATGTAATATATGTCCAAGCTCTTCCACGAGCCTTATATCATTGTAGAAAAGAAATGGCTCGAATGAGCCACCTATATATTATGTCATGACACAGATATGGTGGAAATTTTCACCTCCCCCCTCTACTGCCCTCTCACCATTATTATGTAATAAATAAATGGCCCCTAACTCTGTTTCTAGATGAGAAATTTTGATTGCAATGTACCGCTAATTGCTTTTTCCTCGTTGTAAATTCGATTTAAAAAAAATTGTTTTTCTAAACTTGTGGATAATTGAGTTAAAATTTCCATGACATGATTTTTACCTATGTCCACCCACATGCAGTACCATTTGCCTCCTTGGCACTTTATGATGCTTTGTTTTATTCTGCCATGTGTTGTTGGCGTTGGGTGGGGTAGGCAGCCAATGGGTAGGCAGCCTATAGGCTTGAAATCTGCTTGTTCTTCTACAGGTGGCAGTGGAAGCAAGTGTCCTGTTTTGGAAGGCTTGGGAATATCTTTTTGAGATGCTCGTGTACCGCACCCATGATGCTTTCGTTCTTGTTGGAAACTTTGATTTACAGTTGCTCGGAATCCAATTTGGATGTTTGTTTCCAAACCACACTGGACACTTTGCTTGTTATGACATTGGTCATTAAATCATTGGTGCAGGTGGCTGTCATTTGCAAGAGTGCAGAGTGTTTGTGTCTCACAAAAGCCAAGTAGTCGGTAAGAAACCCATCACTTAGTCAACATCCATCACAAAACCCATCACATCATACAAACCCATCACAAAATCATCACGTAGTCAACGTGTGGCCCAGAATGGGTTTCTCTCATCTCCTCTTCCTGTTCAGGCTGGAGTTCCCCAAGGCAGTGTTCTGGGCCCTGTGCTTTTTCTGGTCTTCATCAATGATCTCTCTGACTCTCTTGAAAATCCTCTCTATCTCTTTGCTGACGACTCTACTCTCTGTCGCTCCATTCCTCATCCCTCAGATCGGCAGTCTGCAGCCTCCTCACTCTCTGCAGACCTGGACAAAATCACAGACTGGGCAAACAAGTGGCACATGTCTTTCAATCACTGACAAATCTCACACTCTTACGATGTCTCTCCGAAAAGACCGACTGGACAACCCTCCCATCCACTTTCTGAATAATCCTCTCCAAGAAATTCTGTCACTCAAGATTTTGAGTCTCACTATCTGCCATGATCTTTCCTGGGAAAACCACATTTCAAATCTGGCCTCCAAAGCCAGTCGCCGACTGGGCATCCTCCGTCGTGCGGAGTCCTTCCTTGGTACACCTGAGCTCCTCACCACGTACAAGGCTTTCATCCGCAGCTCTATGGAATACTGCTCTCCCCTCTGGTCTGGTGCTCCTGCCTCACACCTAGCTCGTCTTCACGCTGTTGAAACCAAAGCGTTCAGAATCATTGGAATCTCCCGCGATGAAGCTAACTCCAAGGGCCTTTCACTCACTCACCGCAGGCAGGTTGGTGGTCTTTCCGTCTTCTACCGACTCCTCTCTGGCCTTGCCCCCCCAGCTCTCTCTGGGCTCTGTCCCCCAAATATTCCGACAGGTCGCACAAGATCTGCCTGCAACCCTCTTATGGTTAAACTGCCAAAATCAAGACTTCCTGCTCACCTTCACTCCTTCATTCCTCTTTTCTCCTGCCTCTGGAACAAACTCCCTCACTCTCTTCAATCCCACTCCACCCTCCAGGTCTTTAAAACAGCTGTTCACCACCAGTTGATGCGCAAGATTGGAGGTCTCGTCTCTTCAAAGCTGTCCATGCGCGCTCGCTTTCGAAGTTAAGTAACTTTTCACAATTGTGTTTTTGTCGAAACTGTATCTTTCTCTCGGTGTATGTACCTATTGGGGTGTCTTTAATAGTATTCTTGGTGTTGGTTTTTCATACCTGTGTACAGAATCGTCGGTCTTTCGTATCGCGTATTCTGAGGCCTAAGTGTAGTACTAGGCTACCGTGTCCGACCTTGGCTTGACGCTTTGTTTTTGTCTCAGCGGTTCTCCGATCGTGCTGCAATTACTTTCCGGTCTCTGCTTTTCACGGTCTTTTCACCCCATACTTCCTTGTTTTAAAATCTCAAAAAAAAAAAAAAAAAGCAAAAAACATTTCCTTCTGTGCTTATTCGTTTATTCGTTCTTATTTGTTCGTTCGTTCTTCGACCACGTTGTTTGTGATCACGTGATCACGTGATCACGTTGTTAAAAAATGTCTCATCTGTCCCCTGAAGACCTGTACTCTGTCATATTCTATAACACCTTTTTCTTCTTCTTCTATAAAAGGATGCTTTCGACTTGCTCACCAAATCTATTCATTCCAAAAAAAAATTCCATCTCTTATAGTGCATCTTTCATTCATTCCCTAAACTCTCCAGCACTCCATCCTCCCTCCAGCGTCCTCAAACGTATTTTTGACTCGAATGTCTCAAGAAACTCATTTTGCAATAAATGTTCGTTTCCCATTAATCGTACACTTTTCAAAATCCCATCACCCCAAAATCCCATTTCCCATCACCCCTCCCCTCTAAATCTACACCCTTGCCCCTCCCCTCCAAATCATCCCCATCACCCATCTCTTTCAAATCTTCCCCCTTGCCCCTCCCCTCCAAATCTTCCCAATCACCCATTCCTTTCAAATCTCCCCCCACACCCCTCCCCTCCGAGACTCTCCCTCGCTCCTCCCCTCCTAGACTCCCCTCTCACCCCTCCTCCTCAAAGCGTCCTCCCCGCTTCTTCCCCCTTCCAACTTTCACCTTCATCTCCCTCAACCTTCTGCCTCGCTCTTCCCCCTCGTCAAATAACACCTCACTGCGCCTCTCCCAATCACCATCAAACCTTTTGTCCGCCCCATTTTTCCCTTTCTCCAAGCTATTCTGTAATCTCCGACACACCTTCAACAGCTCTCCCTACCTCTTCCTCCTCTTCCACATCTTACCCTACCGCTCCCCCCCCCCCCCTGTTCTGTATCCGATGCTCCCCCTTCCTCTTCCTTAACAGTATGGACCTCAAACATCCGGGGCCTTCGCTCAAACTTGTCTGATCTCTCCATACAGGTTGCTTCTGACAAACCAGACGTGATCTGCTTAACAGAAACTTTCCTCCTCATGATGTCTCTGATTCCTTGGTATCTCTCCCAGGTTACTCCCTCCTCCGGTATGATAGACCTGAGCCTCGTCCTGGAGGTGGGGTTGCTATCTTTATAAAAAACTCTCTTCCTCACTCGCCCTGCACTGCCCTCTCTCCACCTCACCCCCAGGAATACCTTTGGCTACGGCTTCCCCTTCGCTCCCACCTTTTGTTCATATGTGTGTTGTACCGTCCACCAAACAGTGATGACTCCATCTACATCTCGCTGTCTGAGAATATGGACCAACTTCTATCTACCCATCCCAACTCTCTCTTCCTCATATGTGGTGATTTCAACTGTCACCATGCCAGTTGGCTGGGTGTGGGTACCTCTCTCACCAGCGATGGCTCTTCAGCAAAGGACTTCTGTGACTCACTGGGACTGACACAATCTGTCAATTTCCCGACCCGAATTTCAGTCAATGGAGCATCTTCTCTTCTGGACTTGGTTATGACTAACTTCCCTGAAAATGTCTGCTGTTCTTCTTCTGCTCCAATCGGCTCTTCTGATCATGTGCTTGTTAAAGTGGACATCTCTCTGACCATTCTCAGAGAGCCTCCTCAGCGTCGACGAGTCTGGCATTTCACTCAGGCCAACTGGCACGGTCTTCAAGCAGCCATCAATCATCTGGACTGGTCTCCCATCTCTACTGCCTCTGACATCAACTCATCCTGGGAATTCTTTCAAAGTAAATTGCTCTCTCTCATGCACAGATTTATCCCATCTCGTCTTCAGTTGTCATACCCCTCCTCCCGTCCATGGTACACGGAATCTTGTGGTGAGGCTATTGCCCAGAAACAACTTGCTTTCGTCTCCTGGAAAGCAAATCCAACGGAAGGAAATCTCATTTCCTTTCACAAAGCCCGAAACAAGTGTGTGTCCACCCTCAGGAGAGCCAGGAAACAATATCTCTCCGTTCTCAGGACCGAACTCTCTTATCTGTCTCCCTCTTCCAAATCCTGGTGGCATCTGGTCCAATCTGTTTCTGGTGTTTGTTCCCCCTCCATCCCCTCCCTCACCTCAAATGGCCACACGGCTGACTTCGCACGTGAAAAAGCTGAATGCCTCAACTCTGTGTTTACCTCTAAATCTTGTGTCCCAAACCCATCCCTCTCTGTACCCACCGTACCCAGTCGTACCCAGCTGCTCCTGGACCCTGTGTCCTTTCCTCCTGACAAGGTGGAAAAGTTTCTGTCAACCCTCGACTCGGATTCTGCAACTGGACCTGACAGCATCAGCCCACGGGTCCTAAAATCCTGTTCTTCCGCTCTTTCACTCCCTCTCTCTGTTCTCTTCACCCTCTCTTTTGCTCAAGGTCATCTTCCATCTGCTTGGAAATCTGCCAACATCACCGCATTGCACAAAAAAGGTGCAAAAACAGATCCCAGCAACTACAGACCAATCAGCCTTCTCCCAATTATCAGCAAAGTCATGGAATCCATCATTGCTTCAGATATGAAATCTTTCCTCTTCTCCAATGGCTTGATCTCTGATCATCAATTTGGTTTCAGGCCTGGACACTCTACTCTGGACATGCTGCTTCTGCTTTCTCAACAATGGATGGAGGTCCTCAATGCCAAACAGGAAATTAGAGCAGTCTCCCTTGACATATCACGTGCCTTCGATACGGTCTGGCACCCCGCTCTGCTCACCAAACTCTCCTCTTTTGGTATCCATGGAAATCTCCAGGCATGGCTGGCGGACTTCCTCTCTAGTCGTAGTCAACGTGTGGCCCTGAATGGGTTTCTCTCATCTCCTCTTCCTGTTCAGCCTGGAGTTCCACAAGGCAGTGTTCTGGGCCCTGTGCTTTTTCTGGTCTTCATCAATGATCTCTCTGACTCTCTTGAAAATCCTCTGTATCTCTTTGCTGATGACTCTACTCTCTGTCGCTCCATTCTTCATCCCTCAGATCGGCAGTCTGCAGCCTCCTCACTCTCTGCAGACCTGGACAAAATCACAGACTGGGCAAACAAGTGGAACATGTCTTTCAATCCTGACAAATCTCACACTCTTACGATGTCTCTCCGAAAAGACCGACTGGACAACCCTCCCATCCACTTTCTGTATAATCCTCTCCAAGAAGTTCTGTCACTCAAGCTTTTGGGTCTCACTATCTGCCATGATCTTTCCTGGGAAAACCACATTTCAAATCTGGCCTCCAAAGCCAGTCGCCGACTGGGCATCCTCCATCGTGCGAAGTCCTTCCTTGGCACACCTGAGCTCCTCACCACATACAAGGCTTTCATCCGCAGCTCAATGGAATACTGCTCTCCCCTCTGGGCTGGTGCTCCTGCCTCACACCTAGCTCGTCTTCACGCTGTTGAAACCAAAGCATTCAGAATCATTGGAATCTCCCGCGATGAAGCTAACTCCAAGGGCCTTTCACTCACTCACTGCAGGCAGGTTGGTGGTCTTTCCGTCTTCTACCGACTCCTCTCTGGCCTTGCCCCCCCAGCTCTCTCTGGGCTCTGTCCCGCAAATATTCCTGCAGGTCGCACAAGATCTGCCTGCAACCCTCTTATGGTCAAACTGCCAAAATCAAGACTCTCTGCTCACCTTCACTCCTTCATTCCTCTTTTCTCCCACCTCTGGAACAAACTCCCTCACTCTCTTCAATCCCACTCCACCCTCCAGGTCTTTAAAACAGCTGTTCACCACCATCTCTTATCTTCCCCCATCCAAAACCTTGATCATTTCTACCCCCGCTAATTTCACCCCAATTCCACTTTTTTGAAATACCAACTTCTGTCCTGGAAGTCCTTGGTGTCCTTGTGTTTTATTCTTCTCCCTGCCCCTTCCCACGCCTCCTCCCCCCAAGCCCTCTCCCTCCCACACATCTCCCTGCTCTCAAATGTTGTGTTTGTGTGCTTCCCCTTCTCTCCCCATCTTATTTTCCGCTCCCTCTTTTTATATATTTTGTTTGTCTGGTTGATTTGTTTGTGAAGTAAATGTTAGCTCTTTCACGAGCCTCGATTCAGTATACAAAAAAAAAAAAAAAAAAAAAATCTCTTATCTTCCCCCATCCAAAACCTTGATCTTTTCTACCCCCGCTAATTTCACCCAAAATCCTACACCTTTTTTTTTTTTTTGAAATACCACTTCTGTCCTCAAATGTTGTGTTTGTGTGCTTCCCCTTCTCTCCCCATCTTGTCTTCCGCTCCCTCTTTTTATATATTTTGTTTGTCTGGTTGATTTGTTTGTGAAATAAATGTTAGCTCTTTCACGAGCCTCGATTCAGTATACAAAAAAAAAAAAAAATAATAATAATAATAATAATAATAAAAATTGTGTTATGGATTCGTCACTTCCGTTGTTGTGGTTCTCATCCACTGTAAACATTTTTGGTTGCATGTACTATTATTGTTATCGTTTAAGTGAAATGGAGATCTGTTTTCAAAAGGTAAAATAAATTAATGTTTTGAAAGAAACCGGAAACCGGATCGGGAACCGGACGAAGAAGGGAAAGAGGAAGAAGAAGAAGAGGAAGGAGGCGGAGCGAGTGAGGTCGGAGAAGGAGCCGAGCTGTTTGGAGGTCTGGAGCAAATGCTGGTGAACGAGGGTCACTGGTGAACTTTGGGGTTTCCTGGGAAAGGGATTCCTGCGACAGAGTTGTTATCGCTGTGACAGATAAACATGCGTGACAGGTTTTGCGGTCGATTCCGAAGAGAATCATTGGACTGCCGTTACGTCTCGAGAATGGACCGTTGGCCATTTTGCCTCGCGCCGGATTTCGGATCGCTCCAGGCTTTTCACCTCGCTTCAACCATTTTCACCGCATCCAGACGTTAATCTGGTGTGTGTGTGTAACGTGGATTTTGAGTGGGAATTTGCGGTTCGCCGTCTGCGAGCCGTTGAACGTCCATACCCGAAGGTGTGATTTCCCAGTCGCCTCTTGAGGATACTTTTGCCTATCTTTGGCAGTGTGACTGTCAACTGAACGGGATTCTGGTCTCGATACAACATCGTTCTGACGATCACTGGAGTGGATCGACTTTGGCTTGAAGCCGGAACCAACTTTGGCTTGAAGCCGGAACAGAGACATTGGGGATGTTCTTTTCGCTCACTTGGAGCACAGTGAGTTATATTGTACGAAACTGATGGTACCATCATAGGAATGATATATTGGTTGTACAATTGATTAATATTCTAATTGTGCTGTTATTCTTGTGTGATCTTAATACAATACTTGTTTGTTGGTAACAATTAGTGTGGTTTCACCAGTGATCTTTAACACACGGAATAACACATCTTTCTGCCGTGATTCCTCTCGGGGCTCGGAGGTACACCATGACCGGGGTTCGGGGAGGAGTACGTAACACTTGCCAAACCCATGAGTTTGACCGTCAGTCAAATGCACTCAGTGTACAAAACATAAAGAACACCTGCTCTTTCCATGAAATAGACTGATTAGGTGAATCCAGGTGAAAGCTATGATCCCTTATTGATTGCACCTTTTAAATCCACTTCAATCAATGTAGATGAAGGGGAGGAGACAGGTTAAAGAAGGATTTTAAGCCTTGAGACGATTGAGACATGGAGTGTGTGTGTGTGTGTGTGTGCCATTCAGAGGATGAATGGGCAAGACAAAAGATTTAAGTGCCTTTGAATGGGGTATGGTAGAAGGTGCCAGACACACTAGTTTGAGTGCGTCAAGAGCTGCAACGTTGCTGGGTTTTTCACGCTCAACAGTTTCCCGTGTGTATTGTAGAAGAATTATACTCCAATTAAGGTTCAAAAGCACAATTTTATTCATCTATAGAATAACAGCATCACAATAGGAAAAAGGATATGTGATCACGGAAAACAGCCACACGGCCTCAATCATATGTAGGCGATTCTAATTATTTTTTGATCGGCCAGAATTATATTGTCAAGTCCGTCCGTGGCTGATGAAGACCAGCCTCAGATGAATAGCCGAACGTTAATTTAACTCTGGGGCATGTACCCGAACTTGGCAAGATTATCTTTTTGTGCGTGTGGGAAAGGCCCGAAGCCTTACCTAATCGGACGGCAGCCACGGGGTTTTATTCCTCGAACCCACAAATGAGTAAACGAACGCGACACAAAGTAAAATGCAACAAATATGGGTTTAATGAAATTAAAGCACAGAAATAAAATGGATGGTGAGGTAAAAGCTTTAAGTACAACTCCGAATTTGAGGATCCTCCAATCAGACACAATTACACGACAGGGGAATGATAAAATAAAATAAAACGAAAATCCCCCCTTTTAGTTGGCACTCAGCTCTGGTCTCGACAAGCACTTGGTGGGGTCGCCTCGAACCACCATGCGGGAAACGCACAATATGGCGCGAATCACCACCCAGCACACTAGGCCGTGAAGCTGTGGCAAAACGTGTCCGGAGAGCGCCACTGCTCGGGAACACCATTGTCCTCCTCCAGTCGTTCCACGCTCCACAAAGCTACCCTGGCGATGCCGACTGCCCCGAACCACCCTTACTCAGTCCTTTTCCGCAAGCGCACACGAGCCAGGAAAATGCGACCACCCACGACCAAGCCAGTACCAGAGAGAGCCAAAAATGTGACCGCTCGCCACGAAGCCCAGAACAGAGAGAGCCAAAAATGTGACCGCTCGCCACGAAGCCCAGAACAGAGAGAGTCAAAATGCGACCGCATGCGGAGAGAGAGAGACAGAGACAGAGACAGAGACAGAGAGAGACAAAGTCAAAGAGTCAAAGAGTCAAAGAGAGTCAAAATGCGACTGCTTGTGCCCAGCACCAGAACGAGAGAGAGTCAAAATGCGACCGCTTGTACCCAGCACCAGAACAAGAGAGTCAAAATGTGACCACTTGCGGCCAGCACCAGAACAAGAGAGTCAAAATGCCACCGCTTGCGGCCAGCACCAGAACGAGAGTCAAAATGTGACCGCTTGCGGCCAGCACCAGAACGAGAGAGTCAAAATGCGACCACTTGCGGCCAGCACCGGAACGAGAGAGTCAAAATGCGACCGCTTGCGCCCAGCACCGGAACGAGAGAGAGAAACAAAATGTGACCGCCTGCTCCCAGCACCAGAACGAGAGAGAGAGAGAGGGGGGTGGGGGGGGGGAGGCATATCCTCCATTGTCCCTCGCTGACGTCACCCTCGACCAAACCCGACCAATCATCCCCTTTGGTGCGGGGCCTCACGGCCTGCTTTATGCCCCATGATAAAGCTCGCGGCATGGCCCACCAGTGACAGTCCTTGGAGGCGGAGTTTAGCCGCCTTTCGGGAATGTTTGGCTGGGTGGGGTTCACTTGCCGATTGGCAAATGTTTGGGTCTTTGTCGGCATGACGGTGTTGTGGGTGACTGAAGCTTTTTATGGCCGTTCTTGTCATTCGTAATGGCGGCCCTTTTTAGTTGAAATAAAAACTTAGGGAAAATCACAGGAGGCAATTACATTCTGGGAATTATTTATCTTACGCCCTATCTAACTAACACAAAACCCACCCTCCGTTTGGTGACATGCAAACACTCTTAACCTGAACGTTTACCCTACTTATGTACATCGAGGTGGGCTTCAACTTCGCATCACATGGTCCATGCTGAACTAAGCCATTCTACCTTTCCTATGAGATTCATCTCGACCCCCCACAAATGTAACAATATACTGGTGGAGGAACATTAATTATGCAGACCTCTGGTCAGATAGGTCAGATAGACCTCTGGTCTGGTCTGGTCATCCGGTGATCCGGACATTCTTTCACCAGGAGGTCAGCAAGAAACGCATTTTAAATCAAGCAGTCGTGGTATCAGAAGATGTCTGCTTGATGGGATGAAAGCCTTTACAGACCCCATCCCTCAAGCTGGTATTCGCACATCACTGTGAAAGGAGAGATATGTAGATGTCTATCCATTACAAAGGCAACTTCTCCACCTCTCTGGCACCAAACGAAGTCTGCAAGCTGTGCCTTCAAAACCCTGAACTCGGATGAACATGTATCGAATATATATGTCTAAAAATATCACTTCCCGTCTTCTACAAAATTCGTATAAACCATAGTGCAGTATCGTTCAGATTAATCAAAGAATTATTATTGAAGTATTTCTACAATCACATCTAAATTGGAGTGTTTCACTCACGAGCAATACATTGAAGATTACACGAAATGGTTCGTCTTCATCTTGATTCGTGAGGAATTAAACAATTAGTGGGAAGAGACCATCATTGGAGGTTTGCCATTGCTTTTATAGGATTTACGTTACGGCTCTTCCAACAAAACGGTACATATAGATATAGGCCATAGGCTATAAGCCTCACCTTCGGACCGTTTCGGACAAATTAAGCCCAGGTTTCTTAATACAGTAGTGTATCGTTTTTGTAATAATAATAATATCGTAAATACAAGTACAGATACATTCAAAGTACACCGCCCCCATGCCAAATAATTAAATATACTTCAGCGCGGCATTGCCGGGGCGCCCCTGGCGCCCGGCAATACCGCTGTGCAGCTCATCGAGACTGTATTTGGAGGGAGAGGTGCGCAATAATTGATTGATTAATTGCATAATTAAAATCAAGAAAAGATTATCATAAAATATTTTCTTAATCAATTGGCTAATAGCATAACTAAACCACTCGTGCTTCATCCGAAGATGTATCTTTTAGAAATGTAATTAAATAAGGCATTAATAAAAAAATAAAAAAAATAAATTGATTAATCAATATATAATGAATCGATTAAGTGATTAATCAATAAATCAAAAATATCCTTTGTAGCCACATCACTTGATCACTGTCATGTCCAAATGTTAGCTTCCTAGCTCAAAAGGTGCCTGTGATATTGCCTAGATGAGAAAGAAAGAAAATAAATAAATAATAATGAAAATAAATAAATAATAATCATAAAAAAATGAAATAATTAATCAATTCGCTAATATAACACATAAACCAGCTTCCTAGCACATAAACCAGCCAGAAATGGTTTGAGCTAGGAAGCTTTTGAGTTAGGAAGCTGATATTTGGATGGCTGAGGTATCGCCCGGACAACCAAGAAAACAAACAAGAAAACAAGAAAGCAAGAAAGAAAACAACCAGAGTGAAAACTGAGTACTCCCTTTCAGCATGCGTTATTGCCGAGCCCCTTCGGTGCCCGGCAATGACGATTTGCAATGCCTGGAGATGGCATAGGAAAGGTGCGGTGTACAATAACCATAACACTTTAAATCCCAATGTCGTGAAGGAAAGTTAATGGATCGAAGCGGAGTATGGTTCATGATCAATGATGAGCGGTGTTCGGCACTAATATTAATAATCGCAGAAGTAAGGAATTTGCCTCAGTTTTTCCTCCTTTCAAATCCTCCTTTTGGAAGGTTTCATTCCCCGCCTACCACTGTCGCGGTTTATCACATGGATTGTTCTTCTCCGCACATGAAAACAACGTCTTCTTTCAACCATACGAGGCGTAGGAATCTTGCCTAACTCAACGCATATCTGCTTTAATTACTACACAGTGGGAAGGGGAGCTAATCTTTACATTTAATAAGAAATAACTGACTAATGCAGGCTACATGTTGTCGTGTAATTAACTAGAGGGGGTGTTCTTTATTGCAAAACCATAACAAGGGCAGGGCATGTTAACTAGATTAGGGCAGAAGGATAAATTATCCCTTGTAAGTCTTACCCTATGTGATTTATCCTTTGTCTCGTTTGGCACCGCACCATAGACAGTAGTGAGAAATGCCCATTTATTGCACTAAATAATAACAATAAAACCAACCGGAAGGCAGTTCTGAACACTGCCGATGGACACCACCATCTACAGTCATGTGTTACATATTTATGTGAATGTATGTGGATTACCATTCAGGTCTTTGCTTATCCGTGTGTAGTATATTAAGGGTTGTTGTGATTGGAGGGTCAGGAGCCCTTCTGAACAAGTGGCCGGAAATGGAAGTGACCGGAAACGGAAGAGGAAAAGACACGAGGAAAAAAGGACGAGTTTTCTTCTTCCTCGCCCGATCCGACGAAAGTGGGGATTGATTGAGCCGTGTGGAAAAGCGGCGTTCCCGAGCCTGTCTGGCGAGAGGAGTTACCGGGACGGATACCTGCCCGGTGGACGTCAAACTGTCGTGTGGCCGTGCACCGACCCAGCGTTGGGCGCCGTTCGCGACACCGTCTACAAAGACGCATACGGGTCGCCCGTTGGGGCCTAACACGCCTTGCAAGCGGCGTGGGGTTTGGCTTGCTTTCCCGTACCCGCTTCGCGTGGCCACGAGGGGCTGCAGCCGGGGTGCCTGGTAGTGGTACGATACCTGCCCGGTGGAAACACGTCCACCCGAGGTTCGTTCAACCGCCCGAGTGCGGCGACGCCGACCATCATCTTGGTCAGGAGGGGCCCAGAGACATTGTGCGGGACCGAGACCAAAAGGGGGTCGTGAGTACTCACCGGGACACACATATATAAGATGGCCATCTTAATCATAGGGAATTGATTGTGGATAGGGAATTGTTGATGGTTGTGTATTGTTGATTGCTCGGGGAAAATCTCCGTGGTTGTGTCATTGAAATTGTATGGTATCCTGACCATTGAAATATATCCTTGAACATCAGTTGTCTCTTGGGTGAAATTCATATGGATTGCGTGGCGAAAGCGCATATATAATACAGCTTTCTGGCGAAGTTCCGCTCACGGTCCGGGGGTCACCGAGACCAGGTATTAACCGAGGGGATCACGTAACAGAATTGGGGGCTCGTCCAAATTACGATTTGCGGTTTCGCAATTGGGTCTACGTCCGGGATTTAAAATTGTATAAAATAATAAAATAATAATTTTTTATTAATTAAAATTTATTAATTAATTATTAATTGGTAAATTTTTTTGAGAAATTGGGGTAAAGTCTTGGGTGAAGGTTAACAGGTGTTAACGATAGGCACCATGGCGTTTGTGGCACAGAACTTTGGGGTAACCCCGAGTGAGGCACAGTTCCGAGCGTTGCTAAAGTCGGACCTCTTGAAATTGGCCAAACATTTTAACTTGGAGGTCCGAACTAATTTGAGGAAGGCAGAGTTGCAGGCCACGGTGATACAATCTATGGTGGGATTAGGAACATGGGACGAGTTAGCCTGGGAGTGGCTACCCGAAGAACCAGAAGATGTTGAGCTCCGGAAACTTGAGTTGCAATTACGGAGCCAGGAACGGATTAAAGAAGAAGAAAGGAAAGCAGAAGAGAGGAGAGAAGAGAAGCAAGCAGAGGAAAGGAGAGTGGAACGAGAACTCCAGGAAAGGTTAAAAGAAGAAGAAAGGAAAGCAGAAGCGAGGAGAGAAGAGAAACAAGCAGAGGAAAGGAGAGTGGAACAAGAACTCCAGGAAAGGTTAAAAGAAGAAGAAAGGAAAGCAGAAGCGAGGAGAGAAGAGAAACAAGCAGAAGAAAGGATGAAAACAAGGGAACTCGAAGCAGAGGAGAGAAAAGCGGAAAGGGAATTAAAGGAACGTGACATGGAGCTTCAGCAAGACATTAAATTCAAGGAGCTGGAGTTAATGAGAGAACGGGGAGAGGCACCACCCTTGCTGACGGGGTCGACACCTAACCAGAAAACCTGGGATGTGGGCAGACATGTGAGGCTGGTTCCACCGTTCAGTGAAAAGGAGGTCGCGAAATTTTTCCCACACTTTGAGAAAGTGGCTCGACAATTAAACTGGCCGGAGGAGGCCTGGACCATACTCGTGCAAAGTGTGCTGGTGGGGAAAGCTCAGGAAATTTATTCGGCGCTACCAATGGACCAATGTGCAGATTATGAGGTACTGAAGAAGCACATCCTCAAGGCCTATGAGTTGGTTCCGGAAGCTTACAGGCAAAAATTCAGGAATGCCAGGAAGAGGGAGAGTGAGACCCATGTGGAGTTTGCCAGAGTGAAAGAAAACATGTTTGATCGGTGGTGTGAGTCAAAAGGAGTCGGGAAAGACTTCGAAACATTGCGGGACTTGATCCTGGTGGAGGAATTCCAGCAGTGTGTCCACGAGGACATCAAAGTGTACCTGCAGGAAAAGAAAGTACCAAAGTTGTGGGACGCAGCCACCATGGCAGATGATTATGCCTTAACCCACCGAATAGGGGTCCACGAACCTAACTCCTCGCCTAGATCTCCGCAGGGGAGGTGGGGAACAGCAGGTGCGGAGAACGACCATACATGGCGGCGGCCTCGAGATGATTATGGGGACAACTATGATACCCCACCTGTTCGAAATCAGAGGGATGCGGGCCCAAGACAAACTTATAGTTCGGGGGGCCCGAGGCAGACCACGAGTTTTTCCTCCGGGCCTACTTGCGCTTTTTGCAAGAAACCTGGACACTTGATGTCCAGTTGTTACCGCATGAAAAGCGAAGACCCAGAGCGGAGTCCGAATACTACGACTCCAAACGCAATGGCCATTGTGAGAAATCGCCATCAAAAGGGTTACCAACCATTTATTTCAGAGGGGTTTGTGTCACGGGATGGAGCCTCGACTAACCGGAAACCGGTTAGGATATTGAGGGACACAGGGGCACATCAATCTTTAATGCTTGAAGGCATTTTGCCATGGTCCGAGGAGACGGCAACGGGGGATAGTGTTCGTTTACAGGGGATCGGGGGCGGTGTTAGTGCTCCCCTTCATGTCATCCATTTGGAGTCCGATTTGGTGTCAGGACCGGTCACCGTCGGTTTACAAGCCACGCTTCCTGTAGAGGGTGTATCTGTGGTTATCGGGAATGATTTGGCCGGGGGTCAAGTTTATGGTAACCTGAGGGTTGGTAAAGAGCCCAGCAGGGAAAATAACGCCACACCAGCTCGGGATGGCGACAAAAGTGCCAAGTTATTTGTAGGGGGACTGAACTTCAAAACAGAGGAAGAAGTTCTGACCTCTGTCTTCAACAGATATGGGCCGCTGGTGGAAGTGCGGTTGGTAAGAGACTGGGAAACGCAACAGTCAAGAGGGTTCGGCTTTGTCACGTTTGCCAGCACAAAAGATGCCAGAGAGGCAGAGAAGAATTGGAATGGCAAGGATTTGGAGGGTCGGACCATAACAGTAGGGAAGGCATTTCGTAGACGTCGAGAGGTCTACAGGAGAGGACAACTGGGCGGTAGTTTTGGTGGTGGCCGCAATCAATATTATTATGGAGGCTCCCTGAGTTACGGCCGCTCCCCAAGGAAGGATTGGCAAAGTAGTGGCCGAGAAGGAGACCGCTATTCATGGGACTACAGGGACAAGTGGTCCCACCCAAAGTATTAGGGAAGTTCTGAGAAGTTGAAGCACTGAATGCGGCGGAGCCGCCGAGCCAAGATTTCTACACGGATTAACCGTGAACGCCATTCCTAAAGGCGTCCCTGTAGTGAACTTTCATGCACGGACTAACCGTGAACTCCACGTTCCTCAAGGCGCCCATGTAGAGAACTTTCCTGCACGGACTAACCGTGAACTCCACGTTCCTAAAGGCATCCATGTAGTGAATACTCGGCTTGGCCTCCCGGAAAAAGTGCTATCGAGTGGCTTAACTTTGGATCTTTGATCAACCCCTTAACCTTCATTCACAAGAAACTGACGGTCAAAGTCAGAGGGTCATGAGATGGAGTTTGATTTGGCAGGGACAATGTCGTTGCTGGTGCTTAGTCCAGAGTGAGTAATCTGGAGGGGTTGTGGGGAAATTTTGGTTGCTTTATTTTTAAGTGATAACTGTGCCCGGGGGGAACTGATAATGTGGGGGGGGGTTGAGTTATCTGGTTTGTTTCTCCAAATTGGCCGGCAAAGAAAGTTTTCGCTGGGTTCAAACTTTCTTTCTTGAAGGGGGGGAGTGTTACATATTTATGTGAATGTATGTGGATTACCATTCAGGTCTTTGCTTATCCGTGTGTAGTATATTAAGGGTTGTTGTGATTGGAGGGTCAGGAGCCCTTCTGAACAAGTGGCCGGAAACGGAAGTGACCGGAAACGGAAGAGGAAAAGACACGAGGAAAAAAGGACGAGTTTTCTTCTTCCTCGCCCGATCCGACGAAAGTGGGGATTGATTGAGCCGTGTGGAAAAGCGGCGTTCCCGAGCCTGTCTGGCGAGAGGAGTTACCGGGACGGATACCTGCCCGGTGGACGTCAAACTGTCGTGTGGCCGTGCACCGACCCAGCGTTGGGCGCCGTTCGCGACACCGTCTACAAAGACGCATACGGGTCGCCCGTTGGGGCCTAACACGCCTTGCAAGCGGCGTGGGGTTTGGCTTGCTTTCCCGTACCCGCTTCGCGTGGCCACGAGGGGCTGCAGCCGGGGTGCCTGGTAGTGGTACGATACCTGCCCGGTGGAAACACGTCCACCCGAGGTTCGTTCAACCGCCCGAGTGCGGCGACGCCGACCATCATCTTGGTCAGGAGGGGCCCAGAGACATTGTGCGGGACCGAGACCAAAAGGGGGTCGTGAGTACTCACCGGGACACACATATATAAGATGGCCATCTTAATCATAGGGAATTGATTGTGGATAGGGAATTGTTGATGGTTGTGTATTGTTGATTGCTCGGGGAAAATCTCCGTGGTTGTGTCATTGAAATTGTATGGTATCCTGACCATTGAAATATATCCTTGAACATCAGTTGTCTCTTGGGTGAAATTCATATGGATTGCGTGGCGAAAGCGCATATATAATACAGCTTTCTGGCGAAGTTCCGCTCACGGTCCGGGGGTCACCGAGACCAGGTATTAACCGAGGGGATCACGTAACACATGTGAAAAAGTAAGTACACTCCATGTAAAGTTTTGACTTTTTCAACATATTTCAACATACGCCTATTTGATCTTCATTTCAACAATATTGACAGATAAAGGTGATATAATATAACAAATATCATGAAACATTTACATTTTGTAATCCATTGTATTATTAAAATAAACATAAATGCAAATTTCGCATGTGTAAAACGTAAGTACACCCCTACATTTATCACTACTTCAAATACCTAAAATTAGAATCAGGTGCACCAGCTCAGGTGCAAATGATTACAACATCGTTAGAGAGGATCTTGGAGGAACCTGTCTTATTTAAACCTGAGACATTTAGTTTGGTTTGCTCTTTGTTGTTGAAGTGTGCGGCATCACCATGCCTAGATCAAAAGAGCTCCCTGAGGCCTTCAGAAAGAAGGTTATAGATGCCTACGAGTCTGGGAAGGGATTTAAAAAGATCTTCAAACTATTTGAAATCACTAATTCGACTGACCGGAAGATCATCTACAAGTGGAGAAGATTCCAAACAACTGACAACTTGTTCAGGCCAGGCCGCCCCAGCAAGTTCAGCCCGAGAGCAGACCAGAAGATGCTGAAAGAAGTCTCTAAGAACCCCAGAATGTCATCACGGGACCTACAGGTAGCTCTTGCCACTGTTGATGTCAAAGTGTACAAGTCTACCATGAGAAAGAGGCTGCACAAATTCGATCTACATGGGAGGTGTGCCAGAAGGAAACCTTTGCTGTCCAGAAAGAAAATCAGGGCAAGACTAAAGTTTGCCAATGAACACCCAGGCAAAGACCAGCACTTCTGGAACAATGTGCTCTGGACAGATGAGTCAAAGGTAGAGCTATTTGGCCACAGTACCAGAAGACATGTTTGGCTAAAACCAAAGACAGCATTTGACCACAAGAACCTGATACCAACTGTAAAGCATGGTGGTGGAAATATTATGGTTTGGGGCAGCTCTGCTGCATCAGGGCCTGGGTAGCTCACAATCATAGAATCCACTATGAATTCTTCATTGTACCAGAATGAAGGTGCTTGAGGATAATGCTTGAGGATAGCGCTTGTGCTTGAGTGCTTGAGGATAATGTGAGGCCATCTGTCGGAAAGGTGAAGCTCGACTGAAGGTGGACGTTGCAACATGACAATGATCCTAAACATACCAGTAAATCCACCAAGGAATGGCTGAAAATAAAGAAATGGAGGGTTCTGGAATGGCCAAGTCAAAGCCCGGATCTAAATCCAATTGAGATGTTGTGGGGGATTTGAAACGAGCTGTGCATGCAAGAAACCCCTCAAACATCGCACAGCTGAAAGAATTGTGCATGGAGGAGTGGGAAAAAATTTCTCCCAGTCGATGTCAGAGACTGGTAGACAGTTATAAGAAACGCCTACTTGAGGTTGTTTCTGCCAAAGGGGGCAATACCACCTATTAGAGCCAAGGGTGTACTTACTTTTTCCACATGTGAAATTTGCATTTAGGTTTATTTAAATTATACAATGGACTACAAAACGTAAATGTTTCATGATATTTGTTATATTATATCACCTTTATCTATCAATATTGTTGAAATGAAGATCAAATAGCTGTATGTTGAAATATGTTGAAAAAGTCAAAACTTTACATGGGGTATACATACTTTTTCACGTGACTGTACATTGCCTCACATAGCTCTGGCAGGCCGAAGACACGCCCCGGGGTCTCGTGATTGGCCGGGGCGGAGCAAGAAGCGACTCTCTATTGAGGGGGTCGACCAATGGTAAGGCCAGGTTAAGGAAGGACTCGTGATTGGCACGGACCACCGAGGACATCAGAGGCGAGCAAGAAGCGCACTGATTGGTGGAGAAGTGCCGATGACGTCACCAGCCCGACGATAAAAGACGTCGAGGACGGACATTTGCTCTTCTTCTTGCCCTCCGCCCTTTCCCTCTGCTCTTTGCCCTTCCACACCTCTTGCATCTTCCTCTTGTCCGACGTTCCTGCCTCTCGCTCACCATTGGCCTTCGACACACTGATTGAAACGATCATTTGGCGTGCAAGGAGAATGGAGGCCTGACTTTGTGCGCGCGCCAAACGACGAGCGGTTTCCCGCCAACGCCGGAGCCGCGTCAAGACTGCGCGCCGGGGCCTGGACGATTGCTGACGACGCAGCGAGTTGAGCTAAGTGCCACGATAAAACACACATAATTAATTTTATCCAGTTTATCCTTTCCCTTCGTCTGTGTTATAAGTCTGGTGTGGGGACGTCCCGATTAGGAAATTGATTTTACCGTCGCGTTTTCTTGTTATCGGCATCCGTTTTAATAAACCCTTTCATTATGTTCTGTACATTTAAAAACCTGGTTTTTGGTTGTTTATTTTTTCAGGGTGAAGACGTCGGCGTGACCCGTCCAGGTAAGTCGGTACTCTCCTTCCCCCTCGCGTATGATCCGCCACATAGTTGTATTCAAAACGCCTCCATTAACGCTCGTTTGCCTTCCGTGGTTCTTTCAGTGTTAATCGAGGGCAGCACAGGACAATATCCATGGAAGCAGCACATGTACCCCGGAATTAGCACGCTGTGTAAGATGCTTGTCAATGACACGATTAACAAAATATGGTGCGTTCAAATTTTCGTTTGATTAAATGAAAAATGTAGCACCTGCACCCCTTTTTCATGCGAGAAACGGATCCATTCGTTATGTTCTCTAACATCGAAGGGAAATATTTGGTCAAGCAGTCCATTTAGCGCGAACTGAATTAGAGATTCTGGTCAATTTGTGTTATAATAGACAATCAGTGATAATCACACTGTGGTGTTTTTCATTCCTGAACTCATATTTTTCGTGCCTCCATCATTCTTCCGAAGGCATGAGCTCAGTGCCTTACATCAGAGATTATGGTCAACATATGTTATAATGGATAATCATTGACAATTACTTTGGTGTTATTCATTCCCAAACCTATTTCTTTCGTTACTCAGTCATTCTACCGAAGGCATGAGCTCAGTGCGTTGCATTTTGAAGCACATCAGGCAGGAGAGTAAAAGGCTCTGGTGCCACGGTGCAGCTTTGCCCTTGCTCTGACAGCCCCATATAAACGACTGAAGGTATATTGCCCAAAGCTAGCGACACATTTCTCAGAAGGCAAGCGCACGCAGGCAAAGCCATTCTGGTTGACAGGCCATTGCTACTTCGTGTTGGTGTGCGACGATTTTCTTCTCATCTGTCCCACTCTCCCTTCACATCGTGGAAATGAGGCTATTTGTGTGAGTGAATTAATTTAAATGGCTCCTGAAATTAAAAGTGTGCTCCAATATTTACTGGCCTTTCGGGGAATTCTCTGCTTGTGTTTGCAAACATACTGCATCTGACAGGTGAGACAAATTCCCACCCACAGCCTGTAGGAGATCATAAGTACTCTTCACTCTATACATATCAGTCAGAGAGATCGTGTGTGTGTGTGTGTGTCTTGTAATGATAGTGTGTGTGTGTGTGTGTGTGTCTTGTAATGATAGTGTGTGTGTGCGTGTGTGTGTTTATGTGTATATGTGTGTATTTGTGTATGTGTGTGTCTTCTAATGACAGTGTGTGTGTGTGTGTGTGTGTGTGTGTGTGTGTGTGTGTGTGTGTGTGTGTGTGTGTGTACGTGTGTGTCTTGTAATGATTGTGTGTGTGTGTGTATTTATGTGTGTGTGCGTGTTTTTATGTGTGTATGTATGTGTGTTTGTTTTAACCAGTGCTTCTAGATGTTGTGCATGAAATTCTATTCATGGAAGATTTGAGTTTTACGCCACATTAGATACAATTGTTCTATCTGCTCACCATGCCCCTTTCCCTGGATTTGTTTCCTCAGACTTTTCCACATTTCCATTGTTATTCACGTGTGAGTTGGCATGGAAGCTCAAAACAAAGTTTCCAAATATCAGCCAAATACCTCCTCATCTGTAATTATATCAGCTGCACTAGCAATGTTGCAGGCCGGCAATCCATCAAGGCACAGCCACTCGTGACTTCCTTAATTTTGCTTCCAATTAACACTGTAATCACTCGATGCATAATTAACTTAGCTGTGACTGAAAGCGATTTTCGTAATGAGAATATGAGATAACTCTTGAGTTTGTGTTATTGGAGTCGAGCTCCTGGGTGCACCATAACTTTGAACAATCAAGTATTGCATTTTGATGTGAATGGTGGTACTCTAAGCTTCCAAGTTTCTTTAATATAATCCCAGGAATGCTTTGCTGAGGTCAGGATCGACCTGAGTTTATTTCAAACCAGGGTAGCCTCAAAGTTGTGTTCCAGCACTGTCAGGAGTGACATTGAGGAACTAGAAGGTATTCATAGAATACTTACCCTGCGCAGTCAACTTGGTGTGAGCCAACACTTCTGTTTTTGAACATTTTTTTTTCTTTGATCCAATAGGCTACCAGACCACGTGAGCGATGACATCATAAATGTATATTCTCTAATATAATTGTTGCATAGATCACGCTCAATAAATTTCAAACTGATCAGACCAAGCGTTTTCCCTGTCGAATTATGACGTCATAATTATGGCACCAATGACGTCATCATTAACAACACCTATTCCCCATATGGAGTTCTTTACAATCAGCCACGATTCAATTTTTTCCATGCAGCGGTTTTGGAGATGTAGAGGTGCAACGTTTTTTTCCGGTTTTACCAAGATGGCGCCTGTAACACATGACCTATGAAGTCATGATTATCATTAAAATATCCGAAAGGAGGAGGTGCTCCTCTGGTGAAAATTTCGTGTCCATCAGACCAACAGTTGCTGAAATTTAAAAAAATAATGATCGGATGGATAAGTGTTGTATTTGTCGAAGTATGACGTAATAAGGAAGGCATAGATGACATCATCATTAACATATCTTATTCCCCATGGGGAGTAGTTGACAATGAGCCAGGTCTCAATTTTTTCCATGGAGTGGTTTCAGAGATATAGATGTGCGATGTTTTTCCAAGATGGTGCCTTAACATGTGACATATGACGTCATAATAATCATTGAAATATTCTACAGGAGGAGGACCTCCTATGGTGAAAATTTCAAGTCAATCGGAGCAACAGTTGCCGAGAAAATGAATGTTTAACATGCAGACACGTACACACATGAATGCTTAACCCCGCTTTTCGCGTCGCGAGCGCAGGGTAACAATGAACTTTGGTACTGGGAATTAATGTACACCAACAGCAGATGTGGTCACCCACCCACATGCAAGCTATCTACAAGTCCTGCCAATACCCATGTACCCCTCTACCTCTAATGCATCTAGGTACCTGTCTAATTCCAATTGAAACCCATCCACTCTCTGCTGCCAGTACCGTTCTAGGGAGACCATTCTATCCATTAACTACTCTGACTGAAAGACCCATGCTTAATACTGTCTTAAATCACATCTCATTCACTTTCAACCTATGGACCCTGGTCCTATCTACTGGAAAACTCTTCTTCAATACACTTCATTATCTCAAACATCTCTGTCAGATCCTCTCATAATCACATCCTTTCTAATGTATAAAGTCCTGTCTCCTTCAGCCGCTCATCATAGCCTTGTATAGAGAGGCCTTTAAAATCAATGTTGAACCCTCTGCATGGCAGCGATGTCCTTCCTCAGATGTGGTGACCAAAACCAAACATAATATTCCAGATGAGGCCTCATTAAATTCCTATACAATGCACCGCGTCCTTTGATTTATAATTTATCCCCCAAAGAAAAAAATCATAATACCATATTAGGTTTACGTATCAACCTGGTACTGCGCTGTCTGCTGCCTCCCCCCTCCGCACTCCCCTTAACCCCTGTGAGTAATTACCACCACCAGATCCTTCACCTGTGTGACATGCTCCAAGACTTCCCCGTACATTACCTAATCTCTGTTTTCATTGTTCTTCCGTACTTTGAAAGTATACTTGGAGAGATGCTTTGGAAACAGCTTGGAAGTGTTTTGTTTTTATCTGTATACAGATGTTCACGCTCATTGGAGAGATTAGCGAGCTTTATGGAGTTCATAAACTGACAAGTCGGTGAAAGGGAATTAATGTCAAGCCTCTCGATGATGGCCTTCTTACCGGGAAGTAGCTGCTCACATTCTGAGCCATTGTTTGAGTGTTCATGATACTGATCCCATCTCTGCTGCCACAAATCCATCATAATATCACGTAAAACGGCATTTTTACAAGCGGTGATTATACATAATTCCTACTCAACTTGATCTTTGGCTTATTCGGAAGATACCGTGATGTGTTAACAACAAGGGGTTTTTTTGTATGTGATTTCAAGCTTGCAATTTGAGGTTTTTTGGGGGATTTACAACGGGAAAACCTCTCTCATGCCGGAGGACAGCTTGAATCGGGCCTTGAGCTCTGATAGATATTTTGGCACAACATGCTCAAATGAAAATGCAAGAAACTAGCTGAAACGTTCTACATGTATTGCTCTACATGTATTGTTCTACATGTTGAATACCACTCAATTATACGTAATAGCAAATGGTCCAAGTCATAAACAAGCATTAGATTTGATTATGAGACGGGTAGAAGATGGTGGTGGGAGGGTGGGGGGTGGGTTCACTTACTGGTCTGGTTATTTACTCTCACCTAAACGTTTGCATAATCAGAAGAACTCTTGACTGTCTGTTGGTTGGTGTTTTGGTGTTATCGTCTTCTTGTTGTTGTTGTATAACCCCAGACAGTTCTCTTGAACAAGCCCACAGCATGGAGACAGCAGACTGATCTCCCAGGAGCGACCCAGAGATCCCCCACATCTAGGATGGTGTACCCTCGCCAATACAAAGTCAGGGCCACGAGAGAGAGAAAGAGACATAACACACACACACACACACACACACACACACACACACACACACACACACACACACACACACACACACACACCACATAATGCTTCATTAATGCACCATTTCCACTCAGAGAGTGACATTTTCATTCGCCACATAATAATCAAACTCTAATCTTATTCTTGCAGACACCAGCCCTTTAAACATAGGAACAACATCAAACCCATGGCCATTATCAATTTTAATTTTCCTTTTTTTTTTTTTTTTTTTTTTTGTATACTGAATCGAGGCTCGTGAAAGAGCTAACATTTATTTCACAAACAAATCAACCAGACAAACAAAATATACAAAAAGAGGGAGCGGAAGACAAGATGGGGAGAGAAGGGGAAGCACACAACCACAACATTTGAGAGCAGGGAGAAGTGTGGGAGAGAGAGGGCTTTGGGGCAGGAGGCATGGGAAGGGGAGGGGGTGGGGGGGAGAGGTATAAAACACAAGGGGACCGAAATTAGCGGGGGTAGAAAAGATCAAGGTTTTGGATGGGGGAGGATAAGAGATGGTGGTGAACAGCTGTTTTAAAGACCTGGAGGGTGGAGTTGGATTGAAGAGAGTGAGGGAGTTTGTTCCAGAGGCGGGAGAAAAGAGGAATGAAGGAGTCAAGGTGAGCAGAAAGTCTTGATTTTGGCAGTTTAACCATAAGAGGGTTGCAGGCAGATCTTGTGCGACCTGTTGGAATATTTGGGGGACAGAGCCCAGAGAGGGCTGGGGTGGCAAGGCCAGAGAGGAGTCGGTAGAAGACGGAAAGACCACCAACCTGCCTGCAGTGAGTGAGTGAAAGGCCCTTGGAGTTAGCTTCATCGCGGGAGATTCCAATGATTCTGAACGCTTTGATTTCAACAGCGTGAAGACGGGATAGGTGTGAGGCAGGAGCACCAGACCAGAGGGGAGAGCAGTATTCCATAGAGCTGCGGATGAAAGCCTTGTATGTGGTGAGGAGCTCAGGTGTGCCAAGGAAGGACTTTGCACAACGGAGGATGCCCAGTCGGCGACTGGCTTTGGAGGCCAGATTTGAAATGTGGTTTTCCCAGGAAAGATCATGGCAAATAGTGAGACCCAAAAGCTTGAGTGACAGAACTTCTTGGAGAGGATTATTCAGAAAGTGGATGGGAGGGTTTTCCAGTCGGTCTTTTCGTAGAGACATCGTAAGAGTGTCAGATTTATCAGGATTGAAAGACATGTTCCATTTGTTTGCCCAGTCTGTGATTTTGTCCAGGTCTGCAGAGAGTGAGGAGGCTGCAGACTGCCGATCTGAGGGATGAGGAATGGAGCGACAGAGTAGAGTCGTCAGCAAAGAGATAGAGAGGATTTTCAAGAGAGTCAGAGAGATCATTGATGAAGACCAGAAAAAGCACAGGGCCCAGAACACTACCTTGGGGAACTCCAGCCTGAACAAGAAGAGGAGATGAGAGAAACCCATTCAGGGCCACACGTTGACTATGACCAGAGAGGAAGTCCGCCAGCCATGCGTGGAGATATCCATGGATACCAAAGGAGGAGAGTTTGGTGAGCAGAGCAGGGTGCCAGACCGTATCGAAGGCACGTGAAATGTCAAGGGAGACAGCTCTAATTTCCTGTTTGGCGTTGAGGACCTCCATCCATTGTTGAGAAAGCAGAAGCAGCATGTCCAGAGTAGAGTGACCGGGTCTGAAACCAAATTGATGATCAGAGATCAAGCCATTGGAGAAGAGGAAAGATTTCATATCTGAAGCAATGATGGATTCCATGACTTTGCTGATAATTTGGAGAAGGCTGATTGGTCTGTAGTTGCTGGGATCTGTTTTTGCACCTTTTTTGTGCAAAGCGGTGATGTTGGCTGATTTCCAAGCAGATGGCAGATGACCTTGAGCAAAAGAGAGGGTGAAGAGAACAGAAAGAGGGAGTGAAAGAGCGGAAGAACATGATTTTAGGACCCGTGGGCTGATGCCGTCAGGACCAGTTGCAGAATCAGAGTCGAGGGTTGACAGAAACTTTTCCATCTTGTCAGGAGGAAAGGACACAGAGTCCAGGAGCAGCTGGGTACGGTGGGTACAGAGAGGGATGGGTTTGGGACACAAGATTTAGAGGCAAACACAGAGTTGAGGCATTCAGCTTTTTCACGTGCGGAGTCAGCCGTTAAGCCGTTTGAGGTGAGGGAGGGGATGGAGGGGGAACAAACACCAGAAACAGATTTGACCAGACGCCACCAGGATTTGGAAGAGGGAGACAGATAAGAGAGTTCGGTCTTGAGAACGGTGAGATATTGTTTCCTGGCTCTCCTGAGGGTGGACACACACTTGTTTCGGGCTTTGTGAAAGGAAATGAGATTTCCTTCCGTTGGATTTGCTTTCCAGGAGACGAAAGCAAGTTGTTTCAGGGCAACAGCCTCACCACAAGATTCCGTGTACCATGGACGGGAGGAGGGGTATGACAACTGAAGACGAGATGGGATAAATCTGTGCATGAGAGAGAGCAATTTACTTTGAAAGAATTCCCAGGATGAGTTGATGTCAGAGGCGGTAGAGATGGGAGACCAGTCCAGATGATTGATGGCTGCTTGAAGACCGTGCCAGTTGGCCTGAGTGAAATGCCAGACTCGTCGACGCTGAGGAGGCTCTCTGAGAATGGTCAGAGAGATGTCCACTTTGACAAGCACATGATCAGATGAGCCGATTGGAGCAGAAGAAGAGCAGCAGACATTTTCAGGGAAGTTTGTCATAACCAAATCCAGAAGAGAAGATGCTCCGTTGACTGAGATCCGGGTCGGGAAATTGACAGATTGTGTCAGTCCCAGTGAGTCGCAGAAGTCCTTTGCTGAAGAGCCATGGCTGGTGAGAGAGGTACCCACACCCAGCCAACTGGCATGGTGACAATTGAAATCACCACATATGAGGAAGAGAGAGAGTTGGGATGGGTAGATAGAAGTTGGTCCATATTATCAGACAGCGAGATGTAGATGGAGTCATCGCTGTTTGGTGGACGGTACAACACACATATGAACAAAAGGTGGGAGCGAAGGGGAAGCCGTAGCCAAAGGTATTCCTGGGGGTGAGGTGGAGAGAGGGCAGTGGAGGGCGAGTGAGGAAGAGTTTTTTATAAAGATAGCAACCCCACCTCCAGGACGAGGCTCAGGTCTATCATACCGGAGGAGGGAGTAACCTGGGAGAGATACCAAGGCATCAGCGACATCATGAAGGAGGAAAGTTTCTGTTAAGCAGATCACATCTGGTTTGTCAGAAGCAACCTGTATGGAGAGATCAGTCAAGTTTGAGTGAAGGCCCCGGATGTTTGAGGTCCATACCGTTAATGAAGAGGAAGGGGGAGCATCGGGTCCAGAACAGGGGGGGGGGGGGGGAGGGGTAGGGTAAGATGTGGAAGAGGAGGAAGAGGTAGGGAGAGCTGTTGAAGGTGTGTCAGAGAATTCAGAGATTTCAGAATAGCTTGGAGAAAGGGAAGAATGGGGTGGACAAAAGGTTTGATGGAGATTGGGTGAGGCACAGTGAGGTGTTATTTGAGGAGGGGAAGAGCGAGGCAGAAGGATGGGGGAGATGAAGGTGAAAGTTGGAAGGGGGAAGAAGCAGGGAGGATGCTTTGAGGAGGAGGGGTGAGAGGGGAGTCTAGGAGGGGAGGAGCGAGGGAGAGTCTCGGAGGGGAGGGGTGTGGGGGGAGTTTAGGAGGGAGGGGAGGGAAGGGGCAAGGGGGGAGATTTTAAAGGGATGGGTGATGGGGAGGATTTGGAGGGGAGGGGTGAGATTGGATTTTGAAAAGTGTACGATTCATGGGAAACGAACATTTTTTGCAAAATGAGTTTGAGACCTTCGAGTCAAAAATACGTTTGAGGACACTGAAGGAGGGGTGGAGTTCTGGATAGTTTAGGGAATGTAGAAAGGAGGAACTGTAAGAGATGGTATTATATATATTTTTTGGAATGAATAGATTTGGTGAGCAAGACGAAAGCATCCTTTTGTAGGAAAAGAAGAAAAGGGTGTTATAATATATGAGAGAAAATAGTTGTTCAGGGGAGAGATTATACATTTCTAACCACGTGATCGCGTGATCGCGAACGAAGAACGAACGAACAAATAAAAACAACAAATAAACGAATAAGACCTGGGAAGGAAATATTTTTTGGGGTTTTTTTTTTTTTGAGTAGAGATATTAAACAAGGAGGTATGGGGTGAACGACTGGGACGAAACAGAAAACGAAAATAATTGCAGCGCATTCGACGAATCGCTGAGAGAAAAACAAAACCACAAGGTCGGAGACGGTACGGTAGCCTAAGCCTACGAGTACTAGGCCGCAGAATACTCGATACGCATTAACCGACGATTGTGTATACATGTACGAAAAATTAGCACCGAAAATTTTCCAAAAGATACGCTATAGGTACATACACCGAAAGATAGATAGTCTCGACAAAAACACAATTGAGAAAGATCACTTAGCTTCGAAAGCGTGAGCGCATGGAACAGCTTCGAAAAGGAGATGTATTGCATATTCCTTGATTTATGTATTGCATATTTTGCTATAGCGACTAAGAAGTTTAGGAGAACACCAGAGTCCTTGCAGGAGGGTCTGAAAGGTACACAAAAAATAAAAGAATGTCAAGTGAAAGGAAAAGACAACTAATCAAAAAGGTGTGTGAGAATAAAGAAGAGGTATTAGTCTTTCATATTTCACATAGGCATGAAAGAGATCCTCCTTCTGTTCACAGAAGGGGCATGCTACCGGTACTGAACTCTCAAGGTGATGAACAAAGGTGTTCGCAGGGAGAGCCCAATGTGCTAATCTCCACTGGATATCTGCTAGGAACCCATAAATAGGTAGTTTGTACATATTAGGCCACAGTGGCGTGGCAGGAGACCCTGGCCCGAACCTTTCTGACCACAAGGCCACTCTTGTTACTCCGGAGAAGGGTGATGCTTGGTTTTCTCGAAGGAGCTTGTGAATACCAGCCTTTGTTGCCAAATGAAAAGGAGAGACAAGTTCACCATTTGACTGGAGAGCTGGGAGCACCTTAATTTCAGGGAAGGACAGCCGAAAATCCTCGACATTGTTGACACCTTCCCATCCAATATTTAACTCCTTAAACTTCCTCTTGACGATACGTATAATTTGGCTGACAACACGCACAGATCTTAAACCAAGAATGGTCGCCACCCTGCCAACAGACATCCATTTTGCCCCAGACGTATCCCTCAGGTCACAAACTTCGCCAACTCCTCCTTGAGTAAATTTCCTAATCAAAGTCGGACTATGAGGAATGCATGGGAAAACCCCGTTATAGAAAATAGGTTCTTGGATAAACATCCGGCAATTATAAGCCTCAAGGCAACGATGAACCCCAAGACCTTTCCAAACTTTCAGCAAACCCTGATAAAAAATTGGGATTGAAACTAAACTGACACGGTAAAGGTTCACCAAGAGCAGGTGCCGATCATAACACAGGCCTCCCGCTTGTTGCAGCAAAAAAAGCGCAAAGGGGTGCCAGGGCAGCTCTTCAGCATACAGCAGATGTTGCACAGACTGTAGGCGAAAAGCCATAAGCCGAGCGGACACATCCACAATTCCATGTCCACCCTCCTTCCGAGGATGGTACAGTATGTGAGGCCAAAGCCAGTGGTATCCATTCCAAAAGAAATTTATCAAGACCCGCTGGATGGCCTGAATCAACTCCTTGGGTGGCTGCAAGGCAATTAGTTTATGCCATAATCTTGCTGCTATCAAGTTATTGATGACAAGAGTGCGGCCTTTATAAAAAAAGAGATTGCAGCAGTCCTTCCCATCGTTTCAACCGGTGTGTAATTTGTTCAATCATGCCTTCCCAGTTCTTCATCTCTACTTCCCGGTTACCGAGATAGACACCAAGATATTTGACCCCATCTGTTTTCCACTCTAAATTATGTGGGAGTGACGGTGGCAGTGTTAAAGAAAGGTTATCTGAACCGCACCATAAGGCTGCACTCTTGCTCCAATTTACTTCACCGGAAGAGGCCGCAGAGTAATCTTTAAGGCAATGCTGCACTGCAGCAACACTAAGTGGGCCTTTAATCAGAACGCAAACGTCATCAGCATAAGCTGTGACCACAAATCTTGAACCAACTACGGCTCCCACATCCTGGGTTATTCGCTGCCTGATGGATGCTAAGAGTGGTTCAAGGGCAATTATATACAGAAGTCCAGAAAGGGGACAACCTTGACGGATACCCCGTCGGAAAGGGAAGGGGGAACATAAACTGTTTACTTTCATCATGCAGAAGGTATTAGTGTATAACAGCTTGGCATAGGAAATGAAAGTTTCGCCAAAACCCATCCGCTCCAGAACAGAAAACAAATATGTGATCAACTCGATCAAAAGCCTTTGTTTGGTCAAGAAACAACAACCCAAAACTGGCACGCAAGTACTTATTACAAGAAATAATATCCCTTGTCAAAAATATATTATCATAAATTGACCTTCCTGGTACACAGTAGGTCTGGTCAGGATGCTGTGGAAGTGTAACTCAGTGTAACTTATTGGTTGGAACTGGTAACGAACCAAGGTACGAGCAGGTGGTCGTAAGAATGCCAGGAATGCATCTCGCCCTGTCGAAGCGGGGAGTCCTGTTGTGTAGCTTTAGCACGACCCCGGGCTAACACACATTCCCAAGCCCGTACTATTGTCTTTCATCGGGATGCAAAGTGGATGAAGCAAATTCCCAGCAGGGAGGAGAGCGAGCTGGTGCCAGTGAGGCGACCGAGTAAGCAGCGGAGAAGGGATTACGATTTCAGCGGACAGAGGATTAACTGAAGTTTGCCGATATAAGCAGAAGAGACTTGGAGTCAGGGGGCACTTGCCACGAGAAGCCCTGCCCGACGGAATGAACGCGTACCACGGGTTCGGCGCTGCAGCCACGAAAGAGGGACTATGCGGATAGAGTTACCTGGTCCATTGAGTTAAACGGTATTATTATTATTTTTATTTTTTTATTTTTTTTTTTTTTTTTGTATACAATATCGAGGCTCGTGAAAGAGCGAACATTAATCACACAGAAAGACAAACCGACACATAAAACATATAACATAGGGAGCGGTAGACAAGATGGGGAGAGAGGGGGAAGGACACAAACACAACATTTGAGAGCAGGGACCGAGAGACATGGAGACATCGAGAGATCTGAGAGAGGGCGAGGGCTTTGGGGGGGGGGCGTGGGAAGGGGGCAGTGGGAGAGGTATAAAACATATGGACACTGCCAGGACTTCCAGGAAAGAAGTTGGAATTTCAAACAAGGTGGATCTGGGGTGAATTAGCGGGGGTAGAAAAGATCAAGGTTTTGGATGGGGGAAGATAAGAGATGGTGGTGAACAGCTGTTTTAAAGACCTGGAGGGAGGAGTGGGATTGAAGGGAGTGAGGGAGTTTGTTCCAGAGGCGGGAGAAAAGAGGAATGAAAGAGTGAAGGTGAGCGGAGAGCCGAGATTTCGGCAGTTTAACCATCAGAGGGTTGCTGGCAGATCTTGTGCGACCTGTAGGAATATTTGGGGGACAGAGCACAGAGAGAGCTGGGGGTGCAAGGCCGGAGAGGAGTCGGTAGAAGACAGAAAGACCACCTACCTGCCTGCGGTGAGTGAGTGAAAGGCCCTCAGAGATAGCTTCATCGCGGGAGATTCCAATAATTCTGAAAGCTTTGGTTTCAACAGCGTGAAGCCGAGCTAGGTGTGAGGCAGGAGCACCGGCCCATAGGGGAGAACAGTATTCCATTGAGCTGCGGATGAAAGCCTTGTATGTGGTGAGGAGCTCAGGTGTGCCGAGGAAGGACTTCGCACGACGGAGGATGCCCAGTCGGCGACTGGCTTTGGAGGCCAGCTTGGAAATGTGGTTTTCCCAAGAAAGATCATGGCAGATAGTGAGACCCAAAATCTTGAGCGACAGAACTTCTTGGAGAGGATTGTTGAGAAAGTAGATGGGAGGGTTGTCCAGTCGATCTTTTCGGAGAGACATAGTAAGAGTGTGAGATTTGTCAGGATTGAAAGACATGTTCCACTTGTTTGACCAGTCTGTGATTTTGTCCAGGTCTTCAGAGAGTGAGGAGGCAGCAGACTGCCGATCTGAGGGAAGAGGAATGGAGCGGCAGAGAGTGGAGTCATCAGCAAAGAGATAGAGAGGATTTTCGAGAGAGTCAGAGAGATCATTGATGAAGACCAGAAAAAGCACGGGGCCCAGAACACTGCCTTGGGGAACTCCAGCCTGAACAGGAAGAGGAGATGAGAGAAACCCATTCAGGGCCACACGTTGACGACGACTAGAGAGGAAGTCCGCCAGCCATGCGTGGAGATTTCCATGGATACCAAAGGAGGAGAGTTTGGTGAGCAGAGCGGGGTGCCAGACCGTGTCGAAGGCACGTGATATGTCGAGGGAGACAGCTCTAATTTCCTGTTTGGCATTGAGGACCTCCATCCATTGTTGAGACAGCAGAAGCAGCATGTCCAGAGTAGAGTGACCTGGTCTGAAACCAAATTGATGATCAGAGATCAAGCCATTGGAGAAGAGGAAAGATTTCATATCAGAAGCAATGATGGATTCCATGACTTTGCTGATAATTGGGAGAAGGCTGATTGGTCTGTAGTTGCTAGGATCTGTTTTTGCACCTTTTTTGTGCAAAGCGGTGATGTTGGCTGATTTCCAAACAGATGGCAGTTGACCTTGAGCAAAAGAGAGGGTGAAGAGAACAGAGAGAGGGTGAGATAGAGCAGCAGAGCAGGATTTTAGGACCCGTGGGCTGATGCCGTCGGGTCCAGTTGCAGAATCAGAGTCGAGGGTTGACAGAAACTTTTCCACCTTGTCAGGAGGAAAGGACACGGAGTCCAGGAGCAGCAGGGTACGACTGGGTATGGTGGGTACAGAGAGGGATGGGTTTGGGACACAAGATTTAGAGGCAAACACAGAGTTGAGGCATTCAGCTTTTTCACGTGCGGAGTCAGCTGTGTAGCCGTTTGAGGTAAGGGAGGGGATGGAGGGGGAACAAACACCAGAAACGGATTTGACCAGACGCCACCAGGATTTGGAAGAGGGAGACAGATAAGAGAGTTCGGTCTTGAGAACGGAGAGATATTGTTTCCTGGCTCTCCTGAGGGTGGACACACACTTGTTTCGGGCTTTGTGAAAGGAAATGAGATTTCCTTCCGTTGGATTTGCTTTCCAGGAGACGAAGGCAAGTTGTTTCTGGGCAACAGCCTCACCACAAGATTCCGTGTACCATGGACGGGAGGAAGGGTATGACAACTGAAGACGAGATGGGATAAATCTGTGCATGAGAGAGAGCAATTTACTTTGGAAGAATTCCCAGGATGAGTTGATGTCAGAGGTGGTAGAGATGGGAGACCAGTCCAGATGATTGATGGCTGCTTGAAGACCGTGCCAGTTGGCCTGAGTGAAATGCCAGACTCGTCGACGCTGAGCAGGCTCCCTGAGGATGGTCAGAGAGATGTCCACTTTCACAAGGACATGATCAGATGTTCCGATCGGAGCAGAAGAAGAGCAGCAGACATTTTCAGGGAAGTTAGTCATAACCAAGTCCAGAAGAGAAGATGTTCCGTTGACTGAGATCCGGGTCGGGAAATTGACAGATTGTGTCAGTCCCAGTGAGTCGCAGAAGTCCTTTGCTGAGGAGCCATGGCTGGTGAGAGAGGTACCCACACCCAGCCAACTGGCATGATGACAGTTGAAATCACCACATATGAGGAAGAGAGAGTTGGGATGAGTCGATAGAAGTTGGTCCATATCATCAGACAGCGAGATGTAGATGGAGTCATCACTGTTTGGTGGACGGTACAACACACATATGAACAAGAGGTGGGAGCGAAGGGGAAGCCGTAGCCAGAGGTATTCCTGGGGGTGAGGTGGAGAGAGTGCAGTGCAGGGCGAGTGAGGAAGAGAGTTTTTGATAAAGATAGCAACCCCGCCTCCAGGACGAGGCTCAGGTCTATCATACCGGAGGAGGGAGTAGCCCGGGAGAGATACTATGGAATCAGAGACATCATAAAGGAGGAAAGTTTCTGTTAAGCAGATCACGTCTGGTTTGACAGAAGCAACCTGTATGGAGAGATCGGTTAAGTTTGAACGAAGGCCCCGGATGTTTGAGGTCCATACCGTTAATGAAGAGGAAGAGGGAGCATCAGATACAGAACAGGGGGGAGGAGGGGTAGGGTAAGATGTGGAAGAGGTGGAAGAGGTAGGGAGAGCTGTTGAAGGTGTGTCAGAGATTTCAGAATAGCTCGGAGAAAGGGAAGGATGGGGCGGACAAAAGGTTTGATGGTGATTGGGTGAGCCACAATGAGGTGTTATTTGAGGAGGGGGAAGAGCGAGGCAGAAGGTTGGGGGAGATGGAGGTGAGAGTTTGAAGGGGGAAGAAGCGGGGAGGACGCTTTGAGGAGGGGGAGTGAGCGGGGGGAAATTGAGAAGCAATGAGGGTGGGGAGATTTGAAGGGGAGGGGTGAGGGGGGAGTTTGGGAGGGAAGGGACAAGGGGAGGGATTTGAAAGGGATGGGATATGGGGGAGATTTGGAGGGGAGGGGTGAGGCAGGAGTCTAGGAGGGGAGGGGCGAGGGGGCGTCTTGGCGGGGAGGGGTGAGGGGGTAGTTTAGGAGGGAGGGGGCAAGGGGAGAGATTTGAAAGGGATGGGTGATGGGGAAGATTTGGAGGGGAGGGGTGATGGGGAAGATTTGGAGGGGAGGGGTTATGGGGAAGATTTGGAGGGGAGGGGTGAGATTGGATTTTTGAAAGTGTACGATTTATGGGAAACGAACATTTATTGCAAAATGAGTTTCTTGTGACCTTCGAGTTAAAAATACGTTTAAGGACGCTGGATGGAGGATGGAGTGCAGGAGAGTTTAGGGAATGTAGAACAAAGGCACTATAGGAGATGGATATTTTTTTTGGGATGAATTGATTTGGTGAGCAAGTCGAAAGCAGCCTGTTAAAGAAGAAGAAGAAAAAGGTGTTATAAAATATGACGGAATACATAACTTGAGGGGAAAGTGTAAACATTGAAGGTTAATGAGTGAAAACTATCTGGGGAAATGGGGGAGAAACACGTGGTCGAAGAACGAATGAACGAATAAGAATGAATAAACGAATGAGAACAGAGAAGGAAATGTTTTTTTTTTTTTTTTTTTTTTGAGTTGAGATTTACACAAGGAAGTAGGCTATGGGTGAAAAGACTGGGAATACAGAGAACGAAAGTTATTGGATCACAAACGACGGACCACTGAGAGAAAAACAAAGCCTCAAGGTTGTACAGTGCACACTGTACAAGGCCTTGCTCGCGACACGGCAAACAGACGATCAATTTATGAAAGATAAACACCGAGAAACAACCAAAGTTGCACACAATAACTTCACACACCGAAAGATAAATACAGTTTCGACAAAATACAATTGTGAACAGACTTAACTTCGAAAAACGTGGAGACCGTGTGGAGCTTCGATAAATCCCTGCCGCCGTCTCCAAGATCTCGCGAGATCTCACGTGCGGACCGGCATGAGATTTGGTATTGGAATGAAGTGAATAACCAGTTAATAAAGTTGTGACCTTTTGTAAAACCTGTTTCCGACCATTGGCGTCTTGAGTCTCACCCTACACTTCCACGACAATCTGGAGGCACCGCTGGAATTTCGAGTGGACGTCGCCAAGGTAAGCATGGCGTCTTGGGGATGGTCCATTATGAAATATGAATTCTGAACATGGTGGGATGTGTGTGTGGGGCTTGCATTCCAGAGGTAATCCAAGGAGTGTAAACGTATTTTTTGTCACGACCGTCCGAGGTAAAAGTCACGGATGGAACGTTTTAAATGATTCTATTATTCGTGGGCTTGCGAGGATATGTACATTATACGCTGGGTATTAAAAGCCTTACTCTGGTCTGCAGGCAAATCGGCTCATGAAGTGCACCATGAGGCGATTTGTTTGCCGGTTCGGTAAGGTTCGGTAAGGTCCGTACACGTGTACAATCGTGTACACCCGTTTTAAATAAATAAATAAATAATTTTTTTTCAGTTTTCCCGCCATGTCTAAAACTCGTTTGATTACAATATAAATTAATGACAGACAACGCCATCTCATGCCGGTCCAGAATTATTGTGAAAGATGGCGATTGGATGAAAATTGCATACCGACACTCCCTCACTGTCCCTCATTGTCCCTCATTTTCCATTTCGGCTACCTGTCTCTTGCTCCCGCTCCTTCTCCCTCCCCTCCCTCTAGTTCCCATTGGCGGACGTTTTGCGAGAAGCAAAGCGTTTTGCAGGAAGCTTCCAGGAAGCAAAGCCAGGGCTGTTGCTTTTTCGTGTTTTTCCTCTGCTCCCTGTGCTTGATATTTAAATCCCATTCGAATGTCAAGTAAATCGGATGGAACTTGTTGGAACTTGTTGTTGGAACTTGTTGTTGGAACTTGTTGGAACTTGTTGTTGGAACTTGTTGTTGGAACTTGGTGTTGGAACTTGTTGGAACTTGTTGTTGGAACTTGTTGTTGGAACTTGTTGTTGGAACTTGTTGTTGGAACTTGTTGTTGGAACTTGCTGTTGGAACTTGTTGTTGGAACTTGTTGTTGGAACTTGTTGTTGGAACTTGTTGTTGGAACTTGTTGGAACTTGTTGTTGGAACTTGCTGTTGGAACTTGTTGTTGGAACTTGTTGTTGGAACTTGTTGTTGGAACTTGCTGTTGGAACTTGTTGTTGGAACTTGTTGGAACTTGTTGTTGGAACTTGCTGTTGGAACTTGTTGGAACTTGTTGTTGGAACTTGCTGTTGGAACTTGTTGTTGGAACTTGCTGTTGGAACTTGTTGTTGGAACTTGTTGTTGGAACTTGTTGTTGGAACTTGCTGTTGGAACTTGTTGTTGGAACTTGTTGTTGGAACTTGTTGTTGGAACTTGTTGGAGGAACTTGTTGTTGGAACTAGTTGGAACTTGTTGTTGGAACTTGCTGTTGTAACTTGTTGTTGGAACTTGTTGGAACTTGTTGTTGGACCTTGCTGTTGGAACTTGTTGGAACTTGTTGTTGGAACTTGTTGTTGGAACTTGTTGTTGCAACTTGTTGTTGGAACTTGCTGTTGGAACTTGTTGTTGGAACTTGCTGTTGGAACTTGTTGTTGGAACTTGTTGGAACTTGTTGTTGGAACTTGCTGTTGGAACTTGTTGTTGGAACTTGTTGTTGGAACTTGTTGTTGGAACTTGTTGTTGGAACTTGTTGTTGGAACGTTTTGGGAACATTCAAAGTTGGGTTTTGCTAACGTTTCCACAACGTCGCTACAACGTTTCACTTTCGTTGTTGCAACGTTTTGCTCCAACGTTTTGGGAACATTCAAATGTTGGGTTTTGCTAACGTTTCCACAACGTCGCCACAACGTTTCACTTTCGTTGTTGCAACGTTTTGCTCCAACGTTTTGGGAACATTTAAATGTTGGGTTTTGCTAACGTTTCCACAACGTCGCCACAACGTTTCACTTTCGTTGTTGCAACGTTTTGCTCCAACGTTTTGGGAACATTTAAATGTTGGGTTTTGCTGACGTTTCCACATCATCGCTACAACGTTTCACTTTCGTTGTTGCAACGTTTTGCTCCAACGTTTTGGGAACATTCAAATGTTGGGTTTTGCTGACGTTTCCACAACGTCGCTACAACGTTTCACTTTCGTTGTTGCAACGTTTTGCTCCAACGTTTTGGGAACATTTAAATGTTGGGTTTTGCTGACGTTTCCACAACGTCGCTACAACGTTTCACTTTCGTTGTTGCAACGTTTTGCTCCAACGTTTTGGGGACACTCAAATGTTAAGTAAATCGGATAAGAATTCACGAGTTATTTAATTATTAGCGATTAATGAAGTACTTATTTAATTAATAACATTTCTTATTACATTACAGTAATTACATTACAGTAATTACCTGAGGTAATTACAGTAATTACAGTTCCGGTAATTACAGTAATTACAGTAATCATTACAGTAATTGCAGTAATCTTATTACAGTAATTACATTACATTAACTCAGGCACCTTTTGAGTAAGGAAGCTGATATTTGGACATGACACTGACCAAGTGATGTGGCTGTCAAGGAAAATTTTGATTTATTGATTAATCATTTAATAAATTAACTCGTTGATTTATAAATGACTTATTTAATTACAATTCCTCAGAGATACATCTTCGGATGAGATACTTGCAGATTGGTTATGCTATGAGCCAATTGATTAAGGAAAATATTTTGGGATGGCCATATTGGCAATCTCGTGGCCATATTCGTGGCAACTCAGTTAGTGCCACTGCACCTTTAAAATGCATCCCTGCGTTCATTTTTTCGATCGATTGAGTTGAAATTTTGAACAATCGGATCTGGACTGTCGTTATTAACGACTCTAGCACGCACCCGTCCAATCACGATGGAGCGGTATGGTCCCCGGATTATCACTGCCCGCAGTTTTAATTAGTTTTACTTTTTCTCTTGGTCATATAATTTGGAAGACATGCATGTCATGATATAGGAAATGTTTGTTCTGTTGAACGGAATAAATGTTGTTTATTTGTGTGGGTGTGTATTTTTTGTGTATTTTGGATATATTTTCACGACTAATTCCAGTTAACATCCTGCAAATTTGCTCGTTTGCTGGCCGAGTCGAAATTGCGTTGAGTTCCTATGGCATGCGCCATTAAAAGCGCTGTGTAATGGTTGAGCTCCCTTTATTTCGTTTTGGTCACGCGGATGAGCAGACAAAATGACGAATGCTGCGGCTGGAGCAGTAGAAGCGATGTTTTTAATTGAAACGATGTAATGAGTAATTAAAAGTGGGAGGGGGCAACACCACGCATACCTCTTTTAAGGTGTGTATGAACCCTGGAATAAACGTGGGAGGGGGCAACACCACGCATACCTCTTTTAAGGTGTGTATAAACCCTGGAATATTTCAGCAATCAATACAATGCTGAAACTATGTAAGTTAAGTTAATGAGTAATTTAATGAGTAACTTAATGAGTAATTTAATGAGTAATTTAATAAGTAATTTAATGAGTAATTTAATAAGTAATTTAATGAGTAACTTAATGAGTAATTTAATGAGTAATTTAATGAGTAACGTAATGAGTAATTTAATGAGTAATTTAATAAGTAATTTAATGAGTAATTTAATGAGTAATTTAATGAGTAATTTAATGAGTAATTTAATAAGTAATTTAATGAGTAATTTAATGAGTAACTTAATGAGTAATTTAATGAGTAATTTAATGAGTAATTTAATGAGTAACTTAATGAGTAATTTAATGAGTAATTTAATAAGTAATTTAATGAGTAATTTAATGAGTAATTTAATGAGTAATTTAATGAGTAATTTAATGATGAATTTAATGAGGAATTTAATGAGGAATTAAAAGTGGGAGGGGGCAACACCACGCATACCTCTTTTAAGGTGTGTATAAACCCTGGAATAAACGTGGGAGGGGGCAACACCACGCATACCTCTTTTAAGGTGTGTATAAACCCTGGAATATTTCAGCAATCAATACGATGCTGAAATGATGTAATTTACTGTGTAAGAGGGTCGACCTTGGGTTTGTTTGGGTTTTGTTGTTTATTTTTGTGGGTGTGTATTTTTTGTGTATTTTGGATATATTTTCACGACTAATTCCAGTTAACATCCTGCAAATTTGCTCGTTTGCTGGCCGAGTCGAAATTGCGTTGAGTTCCTATGGCATGCGCCATTAAAAGCGGTGTAATGGTTGAGCTCCCTTTATTTCGTTTTGGTCACGCGGATGAGCAGACAAAATGACGAATGCTGCGGCTGGAGCAGTGGAAGCGATTTTTTGAATTGTTCAATGATTATTCGATATTGTTATGACTTATTGTCAATAGGTATACTAAGTGGCCATGAGGTAGCCTGTTGCTATGTACAGTTTTATTATATTGTTGATTATACCACATAGCTGTGGTGATAAAGGAAATGTTCGTTTTAAATAGATGATTATGATAGGACCATGACTATAAAATCATGATGATTATTATGAATGATATCATAGGGTTCAAATGCAGAATGATTGCACGAACTTGGAAAAGAACTTTCAAGCCCTATGGGATAAATTGGGTGTTACAAGCGATGGAGTTTCAAAATTTAGCATGATTGAAGGAATTTTACAGTCTTATTTCAGGAGTTTTACGAAATTTATATTGCCAAGAGATTTGGGTACTATTAAAAGAAAAATGATGAGATATTTTTCCCAAAGAACTTTAATATCTGCCATCCATTTTGGCTGTCTCACGAATGAAGGATGAGTTGCCTTTAGTGGTTGCAAAGAAAATTTGTGGAGACCAGGCAAAATGGGGAAATATGTCAGATATGACCCTAGGACAGGACGGTGATTCATCAATTGACATGAGGTATGAACCAGAGGTGACGACCGATGAGATTCGATCTCAGTCAATGGATGGACCTGTCCTGACATCATTGGGGAAAGGGCTTATGCAAGGAGTCATCCAAAATGATTAATTTGATTTATTGATGAATATTGATGAATTAATTGAAATTGAATAATTGATTGAATTGTTGATTGATTGAATCTAATTGAATAAATTTAATTGAATAAATTTAACTGAATAAATTGAACTGAATAAATTGAATTGAATATATTGATTGTTTGATTGATGAAAATGCGGTCTCAAGAAAGAAGCTTTGATATCTTTGTGAGATATTATCAATGTGAAGACAACCTTGGAAAATTGAGCAAGGTGGTGAGTTTATATATAGATATATATGTGCGGTTACCATTGTGTGATTTCCCCTTCAACAGAGCGGACACCTGAGGATTCACCCATTTCATACTGACCCTCTGGCTCATCTGCAAATACTGATCTGTGAGATTGGATTGTGCAAAAGCCACAGGTGAGAGAGATTCTCTGGAAATCACCGTTTGAACAGGTGGAGAGATCCTTCCTGGAGGTACGAGTGAAGCTTTAGAGGAACAAACTACAACACATCCAACGCTACTTTGATAAAAGGCAGAATGGGAAATGGAGCCTGCAAGAATACACAAGGACAACCAGAGATTCCACAAAAAGGTACTTGTACACATCATATGTACGACCGTTATGGTGCCGAAGCTATAAGGCAGGTCGAGAATTGGTATTTGTGGACAAAGGGACATGATGAGGAGTTTCCAAGAGATGGTACATTTGAGCGAAGTCGATTGGAAAGATTGGAACAAAGATTGAAAGCCAGGAAGAGACAGAATCTAACGGTAGACTGGCTTGCATTCCATCTTTGGGATGGTGAATCCAGACAACGGGAACAGCAAGAACGGATAACGGATCTAGAACTTAAAATAAAAAGGATACAGGATACAGTGGAGGAGACAAATGCACAACTGCCCTCGAAATTAGGAATGAAAGGGACAGTTGTCCCATCTGATTTCCAGTTGTCTCCCCAAAAAGGACGGTACAGAGAATTTTTTCGTGTTTCGGGAGATAACGAGAGATTGCAGTGGCAACTCAGGGATGTAGAGATGCAGCCCAGCAATACAAGTGCACAGGTGCACAGACCAGGCAACGACAGAAACCGGTGTTTCAAGTGTGGACGGATGGGACATTGGAAAAGAGGATGTCCGTATACCAAAAGGAAGACAAGTTCATAGGGTAAACTAAGATCAAGGGTACCAGTGCTGACCGATACGTCAGACAATGATTAGGCCTTCATTGCGGCAAATCCCAAATGACGATTGGCCTCAACAGATTAGATTACTGGACAAACATGAATAACTGTCGATGATTCTTGTGTCTGAAAAGGTTTTCGGAGCAAGAATTATTCATTTTTTCTTTTGCTTGTAAGCAAATTAGTAATTAATTGATCAAATGCCGAAATTGGATCTTTTATGTTGGGCACAAAATTTTAAATTTACAAAGTTGGAACAATTGCTTTGCAAATTTTTGAAACCAAGTGACAAGAGTCACATGATGATCAGGTGGGAATTTCGGACTAGTGTTCCGCATGATTGATAGGTCAGTGGTCGACTGACATGCAAATGGGTGTGTAGTCAAATTTGGATAAATTATGGTGGGAACTGAAAGGGTAATTTCAATGTGACATCATAGGGGTTTTCTAAAAATAAACTTTTTGGTCCATTTGCGTATTAGCATTTATAAAATTGAAGGACAAATTTTATGAAAATGAAATAAAACTGACACCCATCCTGATCTGTAAATAATGGTTCCAACGCAAACAAATATGCATAATGCATGCGTGTGTGTGTGTTTTGTGTATCAATGTTTGTGTTTGTTGTTTTTGTTTTTGTGTATCAATCTTACAAGATTGTTGACACCGACAGTGTGCCTTGTCTGAAAAATAGATAGTTCCATGGGGATGGGATCGCATATCGAGAGAATTCATAAAATAAAATAAAAATAGAAATATAATTTGATTATGAAAATTATCACTTTTGTCAAGGGAGATGGAGAATAAAGATTTGATTTGCTGAGTTATGAGCAGCTATTCATTAATAGTAAAAAATTGGAAGTAATCTTGGGATTCCATTGTGATCGAATTTATATGAGAATCAAAGCTATTTATGGATATGAGCTTCATAAAAATGTGGGAGTAAAAAATTAGCCAAATTTTGGAGAGGTCTTACACTGACTTCCCAGAGTACTCTGCTCATGGATTTTTATATATATAAACTTGAATTTTATCAGCATATAAATTGTGCTGTATGTATGGATGTGGTTTAGGCATAGATGATATGGGAAAATAGTAAAGAAAATTTTGCTGGTTTGAACTATTGTGGGTTTTCAGTTCTGGAGTTCAAACAAAGTCACTGGTTAACAGATGAGAAAGGATAGTAAATAAATTATTCGATGCTGGGCAAATTAAGTACGATATTACTAAGACTTATGAGAGCTATTGTTCTTCCTTACAGCAGTGGAAAATTATTGGAAAAAATTAGATCCAACATAATGAATCTATAAAAGATTGTGATAGGGATAATATCCTCAATTTGTACTAATTATTTGATTGTGGGTAAAGGAATTAATTTATCGTAGTGGATTGTTAACAGCAGCCTGAAAATGTCCTGAGAGTGTGCATCCATGTAATCAGAAATCCCAGATTTGTTTTTACAAACAACATTTTGGTAGAGGTCTTGTGTGGACGAGCACTTCCTTGGTAGATAAAGAACGGTACTGCATGCTGGCAGCCACTTTTGCGGCCAGCTAGGCCAAACAAATTGAGAGGAAATTGTAGTTAAATACGTAAGTTACACATGGCTATTTGTAAAAAGGAAATTTGTTGAGATGGGAAACATTTTTCGAAGGTTTATTAAAGTGTTATAATATGACATGTGGCAAGGCAAACTATTGGATGGGAAAATTAGATCTGGCTATAGAATAAATTTATTGACCCTGTGGAAGTGTAACTCAGTGTAACTTATTGATTGGCACTGGTAACTCATTGATTAAAGACTGGTAATGATTTCGTAAATGGATGCCAAGAATGTGCACGAACATGGTAATCTCTTGTCCACCTGGTCACAGCCCCAGGCTGGAGCACCCCCCTATCGTTTGGTAAACGGAACTCGCAGCAGGAGGGGAGCGAGCTGATGCCAGGACTCGGTGCATGCATGACCTCGGGGCATTAGCGGAGAAAGGATTAGCGCGACAAGACCCATAAAAACCAGGGCAAACGATGAGTCAGGAGACTTGTGACGAGAAGCTCTGACCTACGGAACGGAACGGAACCCTGTGAACAGCGCTGAGAGAGAGCACTCATACTCAGAACCTCTGCCCGACGGGAATGGCGGAGGAACATCGGCCGAACGAGAAGGACCATGCGGATAGAGTGACCTGGTCCATTGAGTTAAACGGTAGTTATTTGGTATTGGAATGAAAGTGAACAACCAGTTAATAATAAAATCATGACCTTTTGTAAAACCTGTGTCCGGTCATTGGAGTCTTGAGTCTCCCGCACCATTACCACTACAATTTGGAGGCACCGCTGAGATCAATTGGACACATACAAGACCTTTAAAGGTGAGTGTGTCTTGTTTTTGTCCAGTATGATTTACGAACTTGGGAATAGTTATGTGTATATAAAATGAGGATTTGGTGTGTGGGACTTGTGATTGTCCATAGGTAATCCAAGGATGGAACGTTTTAAATGATTCTATTTATTCGTGAGCTTGCGAGGACATTATACGCTGGGTATTGAAAGCCTTGCTCTGGTCTGCAGGCAAATCGGCTCATGAAGTGCACCATGAGGCGATTTGTTTGCCGGTTCGGTAAGGTTCGGTAAGGTCCGTACACGTGTACAATCGTGTACACCCGTTTTAAATAAATAATTTTTTTCAGTTTTCCCGCCATGTCTAAAACTCGTTCGATCAACAAATAAATTCATGACAGACAACGCCACCTCATGCCGGTCCAGAATTATTGTGAAAGATGGCGATTGGATGAAAATTGCATACCAACACTCCCTCACTGTCCCTCATTGTCCCTCATGTCCATTCCGGCACCCTGTCTCTTGCTCCCGCTCCTTCTCCCTCCCTCTAGTTCCCATTGGCGGACGCTTTGCGAGAAGCAAAGCGTTTGTGTGAAACCTCAACCTAAATATAAAAAAAATTGATCTGCTTGGTGTTAGTTTAAGGGCTGTTCCAAATTTATCCTGATTATCTATCTATAATTCCAGCAATCTCTGTGTGTCTGTCTGTGTGTCTGTGACCGCTGTTTCTCGACAACCACGGGTCCGATATACTTGAAACTTGCCAGGTATATTGCTGGGGACCCGAGGATGTGCCTTTTCAAGGTTTGAAATTAATCGGACAAGTACCTACCGAGCTATGTCCA
>NC_136272.1:103885465-104122965 GCF_964187855.1 Myxine glutinosa
GTAGGTGGGCAACACCACAAAGCATACCTCTTTTAAGGTGTGTATAAACCCATGAACAGTTCAGCAATCAATACGATGCTGAAATGAGTAATTAAATGAGTAATTTAATGAGTAATTTAATGAGTAATTTAATGAGTAATTTAATGAGTAATTTAATGAGTAATTGAATGTGTAATTTAATTGTGTAATATGGTCGACCTTGGGTTTGTTTGGGTTTTGTTGTTTATTTTGTGGGTGGGTATTTTTGTGTATTTTGGATATATTTTCACGGCTAATTCCAGTTAACATCCTGCAAAATTTGCTCGTTTTCTGGCCGAGTCGAAATTGCGTTGAGTTCCTATGGCATGCGCCATTGAAAGCGCTGTGTAATGGTTGAGCTCCCTTTATTTCGTTTTGGTCACGCGGATGAGCAGACAAAATGACGAATGCTGCGGCTGGAGCAGTGGAAGCGATTTTTGAATTGTTCAATGATTATTCGATATTGTTATGACTTATTGTCAATAGGTATACTAAGTGGCCATGAGGTAGCCTGTTGCTATGTACAGTTTTATTCTATTGTTGATTATACCACATAGCTGTGGTGATAAAGGAAATGTTCGTTTTAAATAGATGATTATGATAGGACCATGACTATAAAATCATGATGATTATGTTACATATTTATGTGAATGTATGTGGATTACCATTCAGGTCTTTGCTTATCCGTGTGTAGTATATTAAGGGTTGTTGTGATTGGAGGGTCAGGAGCCCTTCTGAACAAGTGGCCGGAAACGGAGGTGACCGGAAACGGAAGAGGAAAAGACACGAGGAAAAAAGGACGAGGGATCTTCTTCCTCGCCCCGCTCCGACAAAAGGTGGGATCGACCTTGCGCTGCGTGGAAAAGCGGCGTTCCGAAGCCTGTCTGGCGAGAGGAATTACCGGGACGTGTACCTGCCCGGTGGAGACGTCAGGTTGACGTGGGGCCGTGCATCGACCCCGCGTCTGGCATCGTTCGCGGCACCGTCTAAACAGACGCGTGCGGGTCGCACGTTGGGGCCTAACGCGCCTTGCAAGCGGCGTGGGGTTTGGCTTGCTCTACCGTACCCGCTTCGCGTGGCCACGAGGGGCTGCAGCCACGGTGCCTGGTACGATACCTGCCCGGTGGAGAAACGTCCACCCGGGGTTCGTTCAACCGCCCGAGTGCGGCGACGCGACCAGTATCTTGGTCAGGAGGGGCCCAGAGACATTGTGAGGAGCAGAGACCGAAAGGGGGTTGTGAGTACTCACCGGGACACACATATATAAGATGGCCATCTTACTCATAGGGAAGTGCTTGTGAATTGGGAATTGTTGATGGTTGTGTATTGTTGATTGCTCGGGGAAGATCTCCGTGGTTGTGTCATTGAAATTGTATGGTATCATTACCATTGGAAATATATCCTTGAACATCAGTTGTCTCCTGGGTGAAATTCATATGGATTGCGTGGCGAAAGCGCATATATAATACAGCTTGCTGGCGGAGTTCCTCTCACGGTCCGGGGGTCACCGAGACCAGGTATTCACCGAGGGGACCACGTAACAGAATTGGGGGCTCGTCCAAATTACGATTTGCGGTTTCGCAATTGGGTCTACGTCCGGGATTTAAAATTGTATAAAATAATAAAATAATAATTTTTTTATTAATTAAAATTAATTAATTAATTATTAATTGGTAAATTTTTTTGAGAAATTGGGGTAAAGTCTTGGGTGAAGGTTAACAGGTGTTAACGATAGGCACCATGGCGTTTGTGGCACAGAACTTTGGGGTAACCCCGAGTGAGGCACAGTTCCGAGCGTTGCTAAAGTCGGACCTCTTGAAATTGGCCAAACATTTTAACTTGGAGGTCCGAACTAATTTGAGGAAGGCAGAGTTGCAGGCCACGGTGATACAATCTATGGTGGGATTAGGAACATGGGACGAGTTAGCCTGGGAGTGGCTACCCGAAGAACCAGAAGACGTTGAGCTCCGGAAACTGGAGTTGCAATTACGGAGCCAGGAACGGATTAAAGAAGAAGAAAGGAAAGCAGAAAAGGAAAGAGCAGAAGAAGAAAGGAAAGCAGAAAAGGAAAGAGCAGAAGAAGAAAGGAAAGCAGAAAAGGAAAGAGCAGAAGAAGAAAGGAAAGCAGAAGAGAGGAGGGAAGAGAAACAAGCGGAGGAAAGGAGAGTGGAACGAGACCTCCAGGAAAGGTTAAAAGAAGAAGAAAGGAAGCAGAAGCAGAGGAAAGGAGAGTGGAACGAGAACTCCAGGAAAGGTTAGAAGGGAGAAAAGCAGAGGAAAGGAGAGCTGCAAGGGACTTCGAAGCAGAGGAGAGAAAAGCGGAAAGGGAATTAAAGGAACGTGACATGGAGCTTCAGCAAGAAATCAAATTCAAGGAGCTGGAGTTAATGAGAGAACGGGGAGAGGCACCACCCTTGCTGACGGGGTCGACACCTAACCAGAAAACCTGGGATGTGGGCAGACATGTGAGGCTGGTTCCACCGTTCAGTGAAAAGGAAGTCGCGAAATTTTTCCCACACTTTGAGAAAGTGGCTCGACAATTAAACTGGCCGGAGGAGGCCTGGACCATACTCGTGCAAAGTGTGCTGGTGGGGAAAGCTCAGGAAATTTATTCGGCGCTACCAATGGACCAATGTGCAGATTATGAGGTACTGAAGAAGCACATCCTCAAGGCCTATGAGTTGGTTCCGGAAGCTTACAGGCAAAAATTCAGGAATGCCAGGAAGAGGGAGAGTGAGACCCATGTGGAGTTTGCCAGAGTGAAAGAAAACATGTTTGATCGGTGGTGTGAGTCAAAAGGAGTCGGGAAAGACTTCGAGACATTGCGGGACTTGATCCTGGTGGAGGAATTCCAGCAGTGTGTCCACGAGGACATCAAAGTGTACCTGCAGGAAAAGAAGGTACCAAAGTTGTGGGACGCAGCCACCATGGCAGATGATTATGCCTTAACTCACCGAATAGGGGTCCACGAACCTAACTCCTCGCCTAGATCTCCGCAGGGGAGGTGGGGAACAGCAGGTGCGGAGAACGACCATACATGGCGGCGGCCTCGAGATGATTATGGGGACAACTATGATACCCCACCTGTTCGAAATCAGAGGGATGCGGGCCCAAGACAAACTTATAGTTCGGGGGGCCCGAGGCAGACCACGAGTTTTTCCTCCGGGCCTACTTGCGCTTTTTGCAAGAAACCTGGACACTTGATGTCCAGTTGTTACCGCATGAAAAGCGAAGACCCAGAGCGGAGTCCGACTACTACGACTCCAAACGCAATGGCCATTGTGAGAAATCGCCATCAAAAGGGTTACCAACCATTTATTTCAGAGGGGTTTGTGTCACGGGATGGAGCCTCGACTAACCGGAAACGGGTTAGGATATTGAGGGACACAGGGGCACATCAATCTTTAATGCTGGAAGGCATTTTGCCATGGTCCGAGGAGACGGCAACGGGGGATAGTGTTCGTTTACAGGGGATCGGGGGCGGTGTTAGTGCTCCCCTTCATGTCATCCATTTGGAGACCGATTTGGTGTCAGGACCGGTCACCGTCGGTTTACAAGCCACGCTTCCTGTAGAGGGTGTATCTGTGGTTATCGGGAATGATTTGGCCGGGGGTCAAGTTTATGGTAACCTGAGGGTTGGTAAAGAGCCCAGCAGGGAAAATAACGCCACACCAGCTCGGGATGGCGACAAAAGTGCCAAGTTATTTGTAGGGGGACTGCACTTCAAAACAGAGGAAGAAGTTCTGACCTCTGTCTTCAACAGATATGGGCCGCTGGTGGAAGTGCGGTTGGTAAGAGACTGGGAAACGCAACAGTCAAGAGGGTTCGGCTTTGTCACGTTTGCCAGCACAAAAGACGCCAGAGAGGCAGAGAAGAATTGGAATGGCAGGGATTTGGAGGGTCGGACCATAACAGTAGGGAAGGCATTTCGTAGACGTCGAGAGGTCTACAGGAGAGGACAACTGGGCGGTAGTGTTGGTGGTGGCCGCAATCAATATTATTATGGAGGCTCCCTGAGTTACGGCCGCTCCCGAAGGAAGGATTGGCAAAGTAGTGGCCGAGAAGGAGACCGCTATTCATGGGACTACAGGGACAAGTGGTCCCACCCTAATTATTAGAGAAGTTCTGAGAAGTTGAAGCACTGAATGCGGCGGAGCCGCCGAGCCAAGATTCCTACACGGATTAACCGTGAACGCCGTTCCTAAAGGCGTCCATGTAGTGAACTTTCATGCACGGACTAACCGTGAACTCCACGTTCCTCAAGGCGCCCATGTAGAGAACTTTCCTGCACGGACTAACCGTGAACTCCACGTTCCTAAAGGCATCCATGTAGTGAATACTCGGCTTGGCCTCCCAGAAAAAGTGCTATCGAGTGGCTTAACTTTTGGATCTGTGATCAACCCCTTAACCTTCATTCACAAGAAACTGGCGGTCAAAGTCAGAGGGTCATGAGATGGAGTTTGATTTGGCAGGGACAATGTCGTTGCTGGTGCTTAGTCCAGAGTGAGTAATCTGGAGGGGTTGTGGTGAAATTTTGGTTGCTTTATTTTTAAGTGATAACTGTGCCCGGGGGCAACTGATAATGTGGGGGGGTTGAGTTATCTGGTTTGTTTCTCCAAATTGGCCGGCAAAGAAAGTTTTCGCTGGGTTCAAACTTTCTTTCTTGAAGGGGGGGAGTGTTACATATTTATGTGAATGTATGTGGATTACCATTCAGGTCTTTGCTTATCCGTGTGTAGTATATTAAGGGTTGTTGTGATTGGAGGGTCAGGAGCCCTTCTGAACAAGTGGCCGGAAACGGAGGTGACCGGAAACGGAAGAGGAAAAGACACGAGGAAAAAAGGACGAGGGATCTTCTTCCTCGCCCCGCTCCGACAAAAGGTGGGATCGACCTTGCGCTGCGTGGAAAAGCGGCGTTCCGAAGCCTGTCTGGCGAGAGGAATTACCGGGACGTGTACCTGCCCGGTGGAGACGTCAGGTTGACGTGGGGCCGTGCATCGACCCCGCGTCTGGCATCGTTCGCGGCACCGTCTAAACAGACGCGTGCGGGTCGCACGTTGGGGCCTAACGCGCCTTGCAAGTGGCGTGGGGTTTGGCTTGCTCTACCGTACCCGCTTCGCGTGGCCACGAGGGGCTGCAGCCACGGTGCCTGGTACGATACCTGCCCGGTGGAGAAACGTCCACCCGGGGTTCGTTCAACCGCCCGAGTGCGGCGACGCGACCAGTATCTTGGTCAGGAGGGGCCCAGAGACATTGTGAGGAGCAGAGACCGAAAGGGGGTTGTGAGTACTCACCGGGACACACATATATAAGATGGCCATCTTACTCATAGGGAAGTTCTTGTGAATTGGGAATTGTTGATGGTTGTGTATTGTTGATTGCTCGGGGAAGATCTCCGTGGTTGTGTCATTGAAATTGTATGGTCTCATTACCATTGGAAATATATCCTTGAACATCAGTTGTCTCCTGGGTGAAATTCATATGGATTGCGTGGCGAAAGCGCATATATAATACAGCTTGCTGGCGGAGTTCCTCTCACGGTCCGGGGGTCACCGAGACCAGGTATTCACCGAGGGGACCACGTAACAATTATTATGAATGATATCATAGGGTTCAAATGCAGAATGATTGCATGAACTTGGGAAAGAACTTTCAAGCCCTATGGGATAAATTGGGTGTTACAAGCGATGGAGTTTCAAAATTTAGCATGATTGAAGGAATTTTAGAGTCTTATTTCAGGAGTTTTACGAAATTTATATTGCAAAGAGATTTGGGTACTATTAAAAGAAAAATGATGAGATATTTTTCCCAAAGAACTTTAATATCTGCCATCCATTTTGGCTGTCTCACGAAGGAAGGATGAGTTGCCTTTAGTGGTTGCAAAGAAAATTTGTGGAGACCAGGCAAAATGGGGAAATATGTCAGATATGACCCTAGGACAGGACGGTGATTCATCAATTGACATGAGGTACGAACCAGAGGTGACGACCGATGAGATTCGATCTCAGTCAATGGATGGACCTGTCCTGACATCATTGTGGAAAGGGCTTATGCAAGGAGTCATCCAAAATGATTAATTTGATTTATTGATGAATATTGATGAATTAATTGAAATTGAATAATTGATTGAATTGTTGATTGATTGAATCTAATTGATTGAATTTAATTGAATAAATTTAATTGAATAAATTTAACTGAATAAATTGAACTGAATAAATTGAATTGAATATATTGATTGTTTGATTGATGAAAATGCGGTCTCAAGAAAGAAGCTTTGATATCTTTGTGAGATATTATCAATGTGAAGACAACCTTGGAAAATTGAGCAAGGTGGTGAGTTTATATACAGATATATATGTGCGGTTACCATTGTGTGATTTCCCCGTCAACAGAGCGGACACCTGAGGATTCACCCATTTCATACTGACCCTCCGGCTCATCTGCAAATACTGATCTGTGAGATTGGATTGTGCAAAAGCCACAGGTGAGGGAGATTCTCTGGAAATCACCGTTTGAACAGGTGGAGAGATCCTTCCTGGAGGTACGAGTGAAGCTTTAGAGGAACAAACTACAACACATCCAACGCTACTTTGATAAAAGGCAGAATGGGAAATGGAGCCTGCAAGAACACACAAGGACAACCAGAGATTCCACAAAAAGGTACTTGTACATATCATATGTACGACCGTTATGGTGCCGAAGCTATAAGGCAGGTCGAGAATTGGTATTTGTGGACAAAGGGACATGATGAGGAGTTTCCAAGAGATGGTACATTTGAGCGAAGTCGATTGGAAAGATTGGAACAAAGATTGAAAGCCAGGAAGAGACAGAATCTAACGGTAGACTGGCTTGCATTCCATCTTTGGGATGGTGAATCCAGACAACGGGAACAGCAAGAACGGATAACGGATCTAGAACTTAAAATAAAAAGGATACAGGATACAGTGGAGGAGACAAATGCACAACTGCCCTCGAAATTAGGAATGAAAGTGACAGTTGTCCCATCTGATTTCCAGTTGTCTCCCCAAAAAGGACGGTACAGAGAATTTTTTCGTGTTTCGGGAGATAACGAGAGATTGCAGTGGCAACTCAGGGATGTAGAGATGCAGCCCAGCAATACAAGTGCACAGGTGCACAGACCAGGCAATGACAGAAACCGGTGTTTCAAGTGTGGACGGATGGGACATTGGAAAAGAGGATGTCCGTATACCAAAAGGAAGACAAGTTCATAGGGTAAACCAAGATGAAGGGTACCAGTGCTGACCGATACCTCAGACAATGATTAGGCCTTCATTGCGACAAATCCCAAATGACGATATGGCCTCAACAAATTAGATTACTGGACAAACATGAATAACTGTCGATGATTCTTGGGTCTGAAAAGTTTTCGGAGCAAGAATTATTCATTTTTTCTTTTGCTTGTAAGCAAATTGATAATTAATTGATCAAATGCCGAAATTGGATCTTTTATGTTGGGCACAAAATTTTAAATTTACAACGTTTGGAACAATTGCTTGCAATTTTTTGGCAAACCAAGTGACAAGAGTCACATCATGATCAGGTGGGAATTTCGGACTATTATTCCACACGATTGATAGGTCAGTGGTCGACTGACATACAAATGGGTGGGTAGTCAAATTTGGATAAATTATTATGGGAACTGAAAGGGTAATGTCAATGTGACGTCATAGGGGTTTTCTAAGAATAAACTTTTTGGTCCATTTGTGTATTAGCGCTTATAAAATTGAAGGACAAATTTTGAGAAATTGAAATAAAGTTGACACCCATCCGGATCTGTAAATAAGGGTTCCAACGCAAACAAATACGCATAATGCACGTGTGTGTGGGTATTTGTATGTGTGTGGCTATAAAAGAATGTGATAGGGATAATATCCTCAATTTGTACTAATTATTTGATTGTGGGTGAAGGAATTAATTTATCGTAGTGGATTGTTAACAGCAGCCTGAAAATGTCCTGAGAGTGTGCATCCATGTAATCAGAAATCCCAGATTTGTTTTTACAAACAACATTTTGGTAGAGGTCTTTTGTGGACGAACACTTCCTTGGTAGATAAAAAACGGTACTGCATGCTGGCAGCCACTTTTGCGGCCAGTTAGGCCAAACAAATTGAGAGGAAATTGTAGTTAAATACGTAAGTTACACATGGCTATTTGAAAAAAGGAAATTTGTTGAGATGGGAAACATTTTTCGAAGGTTTATTAAAGTGTTATAATATGACATGTGGCAAGGCAAACTATTGGATGGGAAAATTAGATCTGGCTATAGAATAAATTTATTGACCCCTTGAAGTTAATTCTTCGAATCATTGTTTCACTGGCATTTTTGTTCAAATTGGAAATAGTTTGGTAGAGCTTTGGTTAAAACCTTTGGTTGCGGTATCTTGGAACGAAATGATAAACCATAGGAGATTGATAAGAATAGAAACGAATATGGACCCAAAATAGAAAGTTGGATTCATGCGTCTCATTGCAAGCAAGCACATGGGGCTAAGGTGGACGATCCCACAGAAAATGAGGCTGCACCTAGCAGCCCAGCAGAACATTCAGTGGCAGATAAATGATAGTCGTGATTTACAGTCATTTGAATTACATTTTAACACCCCTTGCATTGATAAACATTACATTTTCAACATGTGATATTCCTACTTGGGATAGTCACATTTATTTGCCTACATGACATACAATTACCTGCTGATATTAATACAACATGAGTGAAAAATGTATCACAACTACACTCATGATCAGGGGATTGAGTTCAACCCCGGGAGATAGGGGGATCAGGGTAAGACAAATAATCTGATTTATGTTACATATTAAGGGATTTTCTTTATTTACCTTTTAGGAAGCTTGTTAGTTTGGTATATAATGTTGAATGTCATCGACATATAATTATGTCATAGGTATGAATATATACAAGGAGTAGCAGACTTGTTTGTTGGTTTAGTAGTTATATTGGCAATTGTTTTAGTGGTGGCTTGCTTGAAAGCCTTAGTGACGGTGTGTTTGAATAAGGTAACCAACAACACGATGATAACGCATGAAGTGACAAATGAGGAAAGAAATGTGGAACCAGAAAAGGAAGACTTTTATGGCGACATAAATACTGAGATTAAAAGATTAAATCAAGTGATGTTGCAAATGAATACAGTAGAATTAAGATAATGGCATAACGACAATGTTATGAGTTGTGTCAATGACAATATCAGTGAACTCATATCACCACGAGTGACACACTGTTAGGAAAAAAAAAGGGGAAAAGAAAAAGTGGAGAGGAATTATGGTAATAATACATTATGCTTAATTTGTTGGTTTGGGAAAATTGTTGTTGGGAATTAGATATTCCCATTTGTGATTGTAATCATATACAATTTATTTTCTTAGAGTAGTGCTAAAATACCTGCATGAGTTAATTTTTGAACTATATTAACCTGAAAGCAATTGTGGATGCTATTCTTAGTTTAGTAATAAAATACATACCTGATTGAATATTATTTGTGTGTCGCATATAAATGAATATAACTTTTTGAATGTTGTAAGGGAAAACAACAAATTGTGGAATGTGAAACTGTCGGAAGATATACATGATTATGCTGATTTCATGGTAAGATGTACCCTATCTGATTCAGTGTGTGTGGAAAGCAGATTCAGATGTGACTGAGCATAAGGATAAGACGAGATCACATTTTGAAGGGAGTGCTAACGGAATTGGGAAGAAGTTCGACAAAGAAAATTTGTGGCTAAAAAATGAAGTTAATCGTGGCATACACCCTCTTTCTCAAAGAATGATGAAGACATTCTCCCGTGTAACTTGGAGATGAATGCTTACCTTCACCAAGGAAATTTATGTGACCATTTGCCTGGATCACACTGCAACATATGAAAGAAAGGCGATCACTTACTCTTGTTTGAAGGCTTCGAACATTCATCACATCAGAAGTTGCAGGACAACGACATTTTACTTGCAACCTCTGTGAAATGCGGGGACATATGTTATTACTTCACCAACTTCCGGGGAGCCAGCATGGAGCTGCAAACCAATGGCTGTGCCTTTTCACAACAGCTGTGCACGATTCTGCGGGCCACTCCTGGTATGGACCATGGATGACCTGAACACCATGGTCCCAACATCATTGTGGATGCATCCGGCATCCCTGTTCCACATCTTGCTGGCCAATCAACGTCACACCAATACTTGCTGCCCACTCACAATGAGGGAGGAGGCAAGTCGACTACAACTGGGTGAAGGCCTTGTTCAGGAATTACTATGGTTTACAGCAAAAAGTGGCAAGAATGCTTCAAGGAGAGCAGGGTCAGTCTATGACTCCGCAATGTTACCGCAACAGTGAAATCCTACACGAAGTAGTGCAGGAGCTATGAAGACATTAGGAGAAAATGTTTCATACCTGGATTCAAACACAAGTGATCAGCCCTTCCTTTCAAACAAAGTCAACATTTGTGTGGAGGCAAACGTTTTTGTCAGATGGTGCAGATGCTTTACAAAACTTGAAAATGAAGTTGTATCTTGGTGATGGTGAAGTGTTGTTTTGAAAAGATATTTGTGATGCAAATGCAATAGATTGAACAATATGGAAGGAGTCAATGACCAACGAAATGTTTTGTGATTCTTGCAGGATGACGGTGTATGCCCAAGGGAATTTGATTACCAAAGTTATGATTATTTACTTATACTTGTAATGATGTTTACTTGCAGTGATTGATTATTTACTTATACTTGTATTGATGTTTACTTGTAGTGATTGATTGTTTACTTATATTGATGTTTAGATTAATGGTTAATATAAACAAAAAACAAAAAGATGAGGGAATTGTGGAAGTGTAACTCAGTGTAACTTATTGGTTGGAACTGGTAACGAACCAAGGTACGAGCAGGTGGTCGTAAGAATGCCAGGAATGCATCTCGCCCTGTCGAAGCGGGGAGTCCTGTTGTGTAGCTTTAGCACGACCCCGGGCTAACACACATTCCCAAGCCCGTACTATTGTCTTTCATCGGGATGCAAAGTGGATGAAGCAAATTCCCAGCAGGGAGGAGAGCAAGCTGGTGCCAGTGAGGCGACCGAGTAAGCAGCGGAGAAGGGATTACGATTTCAGCGGACAGAGGATTAACTGAAGTTTGCCGATATAAGCAGAAGAGACTTGGAGTCAGGGGGCACTTGCCACGAGAAGCCCTGCCCGACGGAATGAACGCGTACCACGGGTTCGGCGCTGCAGCCACGAAAGAGGGACTATGCGGATAGAGTTACCTGGTCCATTGAGTTAAACGGTATTATTTGGTATTGGAATGAAGTGAATAACCAGTTAATAAAGTTGTGACCTTTTGTAAAACCTGTTTCCGACCATTGGCGTCTTGAGTCTCACCCTACACTTCCACGACAGTGCACAATAGAGCTGATCACAGTTCCCAAACGGTTTGCTAAAATCTTCGACAAAATCTTGTAATCCGCGCACAGCAATGAGACAGGCCGCCAGTTCTCGACTAGTTGAGTGTCCCCTGCCTTTGGGAACAGGCACATGACTGCTCTTCTGCAGGACAGGGGAAGCTCTCTAACATGAAGGCATTCATCAAATACCTCAAGCAGGTCAGGTCACACAAGGTTCCAAAAAGTCTTATAGAACTCTCCGGGCAAACCATAAATCCCAGAGGCTTTACCATCCTTCAAGCTCCGCATTGCAGTTTCAAGCTCAGCAGCCGAAACTGACATGTTCAGTGTGCGTTGCTGGTCCTCCTCAAGTCTCGGAAGCCCAGTAGTCAGCTCCTGCAAGGTCTTATTAATTCTGCTCTGGGGAGAGTACAAGTTTGTATAAAAACCCTTCAAAACAGACTTAATCTCCTGTTGGGAGGTCACTATTGACCCGTTAGCAGCACGTAGCCTGTGAATCTGTTTTGATTTTTTGACAGAGTTCTCCAAACTAAAAAAAGTCCTTATTTGGCATATCCAACGTTAAATAACTCATTCTCATATGTACCAGGGTGCCCATTGCTCGCTGCCGTACCAATTCAGTCAAGATTGCCTTTTTAGTCCATAACAGCCGGTCACCTGTAGTGTCTTTCCCAGCCCTATTAATGTTTTCCTCCAAGGTTGCGATTTCAGCCTTTAATGAATTAATCGAGAGATTTTGCAATTTAGTGGCATAAAGACTATATTGTTGACAGAACGATTTGACCTGACCCTTTGCGAGGTCCCACCACATTCGAAGGTTAGCATGCTCAAATTTGGAGGACCTTATTCTATCCCACACGGCTCGAAAAGCATCTTTGAATTTAATATCATTCAGCAGGTGGGTATTAAGTGACCAATACACACTACTACCTGAGGCCAGAGGCAAATTAAAACCCATTGAAATCAGGTAATGGTCTGTGAAACCAGTTGGGAGTATCTGGGTTGTGGCCATCACATTTAGCATTGGCTTATTCACGTAGAATCTGTCTAGCCTTGCCATTGATATCCTCCCATCATGGCATCTGCACCACATATAGCACCGTGAAGTTGGATGTTGTAACCTCCAAACATCTTTCAGATGATGATTCTTGATGATGTTCTCCAAAACCTTCGTAGAAGCCGGATGGGGTTCATAACTGGTCCTGTCTACGGAAGGATTGATAGTGCAATTGAAATCGCCAGCAATACAGATGAAAGCAGTTGTATCCAGTCCTTTTACAAAGTCATGCAGAGTGGAAAAGAACACTCTTCTTTCCGTGAGTTCACTCGGTGCATACACGTTCACAATGATGATCTTTTGTGTGTAGCAATATAATTCCACCGCTATCAGATGTCCCTTATAAATTTCCTTAAAGACAATCTTCCGAGCAGGAATTCTATCACTTAAGGCGATGGCAACACCAGCTTTGGGTGTGGTAAAACCATTCAACCACCACTGCCCTCGATAAAGTCAGGCCTGCGGATTTCACGGAAACGATCGTTTCCGGTAGCGTGTCGGTAACGTGATAGCAAAAACACGGAACCGAAAGTACGTTTCCCATCGCAGAAAGGCAGTGTAAGGCAAAAAGATGTAGTATTTACCTTCACGTGTGATTTTCAGCTAACTATTTTAGAAGTTGAGTTTTATTTCCAACAAAATTAGGCCGGCAAAAAAATGAAGAATCATCATATAACTTAAAATAATAATAAAACTTTATTTCATAAGGGTATACACAATCAAATTGACAGAATTTGCTCTTCTCTGATAATAAACATCAACCTCAATAATGAACATGCGTTAATTACTTTGCATACATGTAAATGACAGGATTTATTATTGGAGACTACATTTTTTATTTTGTATTACAAATGTTTTGCTTTACAAATTCTAAAGGAAAAAAAATCGTTTCCCATTAGGTTTGGGCACGGAACCGGAATTTTGTTTCCCAACGGTTCCCATAAACTTAAATCACGGAACCGAAAAACGGTTACCGATGAGATCTGAAATCCCCAGGCCTGTAAAGTTTACCCCATTCAGCAACCAGGGTGTTTGTAGCATGGGTCTCTTGTATCAAGATGATGTCGGCTTTCACTCTCTCCATTGCCTGAATTGTCTGAATTTTTCGTAAGGGGGTACAACCCCCATTGATATTCAGGGATGCAATACATATCTCTCGCATTGCCATTCTCCAAAGGTAACTCACCCTCCCCCTGCAATTCTTTATTCGCCTTTGTAACCGCTTTTCGAAGACGCTGAAATTGGGCCTCCGAGATTTCCTTTGGGTCATTTCTTTGCAGGAGAGGTCTTGCAGCCCTGATGAAAGTTTTCACATCGGGAAAATGGTCTTTGATTACAACATAGCGTTGCCTAAACATCTCGTTTAATAATAATAATAATAATAATAATAATACATTTATTTTATATAGCGCTTTTCAAGAAGCCCAAAGACGCTTTGTCAGAGTACAAAAACAAGTGCAAAAAGACAAAAATCAATAGGTAAATAATCAAAGCAAAAGGAAGGAGAAGGAGAAGAGATAGTCGGGGGTTAAATGCTGTGGGTTAAATGTTGAATGCAGTGTTGAACAGGTGGGTCTTGAGTGATGTTTTGAATGTGGTGAATGAGGAGGAGTCTCTGATGGTGTGAGGTAGTGAGTTGCAGAGGGTGGGAGCAGCGATGGAGAAGGCCCTGTCCCCCCAGGATCTGAATTTGGTCCGGATGGGGGGGGGGGGGGGGGGGGGGGTCAGGAGGTTGGTACCAGCAGAGCGGAGGTTGCGGGTGGGAGTGTGTCTGGAGAGGAAGTCAGCCAGGTAGGATGGGGCCAGGTTATGGAGGGCTTTGGAGGTCAAGAGGAGGATTTTGTACTGGATTCTTTGGGGGATGGGAGCCAGTGAAGCTTGTAAAGGACGGGGGTGATGTGGTCACGGGTCCGGGAATGGGTGAGTAGACGGGCAGCGGAGTTCTGAATGTATTGGAGTTTATTGGTGATTATTGAGGGTGAACCATAGAGGAGGCTGTTGCAGTAGTCCAGACGGGAGGTGATGAAGGCGTGGATGAGGGTTTCTGCAGCCGTGGAGGAGAGGGATGGACGGAGACGGGCGATGTTTTTCAGGTGAAAGAAGGCTGTCTTTGTGATCTGTTTAGTGTATTTGTCGAAGGAGAGGGTTTGGTCAAAGATGATGCCAAGATTCCGGATGTGAGGGGAGGTGGATACTGGGAAACCGTCGATGTTGAGGGCAAAGTTATGGGTGGATTTGGTGAGCGTTTTTGGGCCAATGATGATTATTTCAGATTTATCATAGTTAAGTTTGAGGAAGTTGATTTGAAGCCAGGATTTTATTTCAGTGATGCAGTTTGTCAGGATAGAGTGGGTGGCGGTGGAGATGGACTTGGTGGAGATGAAAAGCTGGATGTCATCGGCGAAGCAGTGGAATTGGAGACCATGACAGCGGATTAAGTGACCAAGGGGGGACAGGTACAGGATGAAGAGGAGGGGGCCAAGAACTGAACCTTGGGGGACACCTTGGGGGAGGGGAGCAGTGGGGGATTTGCAGTTATTGATGGAGATGAACTGGCGTCTGTCAGAGAGGTATGATTTGATCCAAGAGAGGGCAGTGCCGGTAATGTTAAAGGTGGTTTCAAGTCGGGTGAGGAGGATGGTGTGATTGATGGTGTCAAAGGCGGCGCTGAGGTCGAGGAGGATGAGAATGTTGAGGTTGCCAGCGTCAGAGGAGAGGAGAAGGTCATTGGTGATTTTGAGGAGAGCAGTTTCAGTTTAAGAAACTGATGACGTTTTCCTTTGTTACTTCCAGTTGTTCTTCCTGATGATCGCTCACAGAAACAAGGCTTTGAGCTTCCTCATCCAGCTCCCTAACCACATCAACGTTGAAACTCCTTTGTTGTGTGTCAGGTGCTGGCACACCTTCTGTGTCATCAACACTGCAGTCTTCCTGTTGCATCACCAGGGACACATCTGTGCCACCACTGTTGCCTAATATAGGTCTGCTTAGACCATCATCCTTGGTCGTTACAACCGGATGTGAGCAACAACCATTGTCACTCAGCACCCGAGACTGCTCATTGTCACAAGGTACAATGGTCCCATCATCACAACCAATGCTGGTGCTTTGGTTTTCTTCAACAAGAGCAAGGGGTGAAGTCCTACTCTCCTCTGTTTCATCACCACCCTGCCCAGCTTGCCGAGAATCATCAGGATAGTCTGAGATACTGTTTGCTTGTACGAGTATCACTTTGCTACCTTTGTCTTCGATTTCGGCACTCAAAAAGGTACGTTTTAAGCTCTTCTTAGCCTCGGTGCCTTTCATCAATACTTCCTCATCGACCATATTATCTTGAGGTTGCAGCCTCTTGTCCACATCGACTGGATGCTCCGCTGCTGCACTAACCTCAGCAACACCGCCACCATTTGCCACACCCTAGTCTTCTGGTGTGGATCTGTGTACCCCCACCAGGCTCATTAACGGGGGGCACTGCATCAGTCACAGGGGGGGCCGACCCAGCTGCTGTAGCGTACGTCTTCTTGGCGTCTGGACAATACTGCTTCGTGTGTCCGCGTGCTCCACATCCATAGCAGATCAAGGTCTCGGTCGCCATGAAGATCCTATATTCATGCTCGCCTACTTTAAAAGTGTGGGAGGTGCTCAACTGCTTCGCTGCGTCTTTTAAAACAACAAAACAAAAACGTCTAAACGATTGTACGTGCTTCAACCTGCCGTTTCTCGTACGTAGAGGAACCCTAATGATTCGAGAGACGACAGTGCCAAACTCACCTAGCTTGTGCAGGATTTCCTCGTTACCTAGAAAAGGCGGAACATTGCTCAAAATGACTTTAATTTAATTGCCGGCGTGTCCATCGACGACACAGGAACAAACAGATCGTTTCCCAAGGTCAAACCATTCTGCACAACAATGTCGGCAAGACTTACTTGCGAGACAAATACCACAATTTTGTGATTCATACGAGACGCGGCACGAATGTTACTCACGTCGATCAAATCCCCAATCGCGAGCAAAATGTCATCCATTTCAACTCCCTCCGGCGGGACAAGGCACAGCCCGAGCTTGCGCGATAAACCCTCATCGGGAGCACGATCGGCAGGCCTTTGGCTACTCCTATTAGCCATATCGTCAAAGGAGAAACGAAGTGAACAGTAAATAGATTTGTATAATCCTAAAGAAAAAGAAAAAAATGAATAGAAAAAAGTATATTAAATAAATGATAACTAAAGCACGGTTTAAACCACGTTAGGAAAAAACGTGGTTTAAACAAACCCTCACCGTGCTGGCTCTCCCTATCTGTCTCGAAAGAGGGGAAAAGAGGGACAGGTGGCAACGACGAAGGAAGGAAGGAAAGGCCAACAGACACGACAAAGGTACAAATGGGAAAAAGGAAAAGGGGAAGTAAAAAAAAAAGGGGAAGTAAAAAAAAAAGGGGGGGGGGGTGGGGAGAGGGCGAAACGAACACGAGCCAGGAGCTACAATACACGAGCACACGCCATCTTGCCACGCCCAACACAAACGGCCAGCAGGGGAGAGAGAGAGACAGAGACAGACAAACAGACACAGACAGACAGAGAGAGAAAGAGAGAATGAGTCAGTCCGTGGGGACAAATCGACACTCTGACAATGACTGCGCTGCCCTGGCGAATCTGGGCAGCAGAGAAGAATGGGAAGATTTGGCCCTCGACTTGCATTGGAGGGTACGACCACCACGAAGAGGCGTTCCCGATAGTTGTGTTGACCTTTTGTTACGATTAATCATGTGAATCATACAATTCCTCTTGTGAGTGCCACATAAAGAAATGTAACAGCAATCAGAAAGGTTTCCTGCCAAAATCCATATCCAAGATTCGCTGAATTTGTCCTCTCAAAGTTTTCCGATTAACGGTAATGGTGCTTTCAACAATGACTGAACGTTCCATGCCAGCGCTGTCAAAAACCTTTCCTGATAAATTGAGCACAAAAACCATATGTCACAACACACGACCTATCTCTGTCGCTGATACAACCAGCCACCTCCCGATCCCTCCCCAACAATTAATGCTCACTGTGCCTGCCATGGCCCTGACTTCAAAATTACAGTGAAGTCATGAAGATGCCAACTGTGTCTGCTTGTTGGATGACTTTGCTTAAATAATAAACCAGCCTTAGTGGCGTAACGGCTAGTTTGCCCGCTCTGAGTCTGGGAGGATGTGGTTTGAATCTTCCATCCAAATCATACCAAAGAGTTTAGACACGATGGTACGGGCTTCTTCCTTGCTTGATGCTCAGCATTTGAAAAGGATAGAGCATGGACACACAACCATAGGTTTGCAATGATGATGCAGGCATTGATGGGCTTAATGGCCGACTCCTGTCTCGAACCTCCTTGTAAAGGCACTCGTATTATAATGCATTTTCTGTCCACATTTGCTATTTGTCTCAAAGCCCTCTTTTACATTATTATTGTATTACTGCAGACATATACCTACCCCCACCCTCCACTTCCTATATATATATACTGGGACGACTGGAAAGATTGATGTGGTGGGCAAGAATGGGCTTTAAAGCAAGAAAGTCGAGGATTGTGGTCGTGAGACGAGGAGTGGTGGATTACATGCACAGGTTTGAGCTGGAAGGGGAGGTGGTTCCATCATTGGTGGAGGCCCCTGTGAAGAGTTTGGGAAGATGGTATACAGTGGAGTTGAATGACGTGGGAAGGGTAGAGGAGGTGAGGAATAAGCTTTTGAGAGGTTTGAAGAGGATTGATGGATGTGGTTTGCCAGGTAAGATGAAGGTGTGGTGTTTGAAGTTTGGATTGATTCCACGAGTATTGTGGCCATTGATGATGTATGATATTGTGATTGGGCATGTAGAGAGGATGGAGGTTGTGGTGAGCGGGTTTTTTGAGGAGGTGGTTGGGAGTGCCACGCTGTTTGACGAACATTGCCTTTTATGTTCAGGGTGGAAAACTCCAGTTTCCCTTGACATCATTAACCGAGGAGTTTAAGGTGGTGAAGGTGCGGAAGTTCATGATGTTGCGGGATTCAAGTGATGCAGTGGTAAAGAATGCTCTCCCAGAGAAGAAGGGAAGTCGGAAGTGGAATGCAAGAGCAGAGGTGGACGAGATGGAGGAGCGGTTGCAGCAGGAGGAGGTCAGGGGATGATACAGCATGGGAAGCATGGCTTGGGGTGGATGAAGCATGAGCGATGGGGAAAGGCATGGGTGAAAGAGAGGAGGAAGATGGTTGAGAGGGAGGTGAGAAGAAAGGAGGAGGAGGGGAGATATGTTAAAGCAGTCAGACAGGCACAGCAAGGTGCTTGGACTAGGTGGGAAGGTGTGGAGATCTGTGAGGACATTGAAGTGGCAAGAGATTTGGAGGATGGAGCCAATATTGTTGAATTTCCTCTTGCGGGCAATGTATGATGTGCTTCCACCACCAGTAAACTTGAGATTGTGGTGGTTGTTGCAGGAGGAGAGATGTTATTTGTGTGGAGGTTTGGGAACGGTGCAGCATGCACTGAGTGCATGCTCAGTAGTATTGGCAGCAGGAAGATACAAGTGGCGGCATGATCAGGTGCTGGCGGTGGTAGTGCAGATGGTGCAACAAGAAGTGCTGAGATTGAGAGAGAGAAGAATGGAAAAGGTGACCGATGGGGGAAAGGTGTTGTTTGTCAAAGATGGCCAAGTGGTATGAGGTGGAAAGAGGAGGAGGTGGAAAGCAAGAGGGCTGTCAGATGCCTGTGATTGGCAGGTGGTGGCAGACCTAAAGCCACAATTGGTATTCCCAGAGGAGATCTGTGTGACAAGGTTGCGGCCTGACATTGTCATTTGGTCAGGTGCAATAAGACAGGTCATCTTAGGGGAATTGTCTGTACCTTGGGAAGAAAACATGGAGGAGGTGCACGAGAGGAACAGAGGAAAGTACAGTGAGCTGGAGGCAGAGTTCCGGGAGAAGGGTTAGCGAGTTTCTTGTCAGCCATTTGAGGTGGGGGTGTAGAGGGTATATTGGCAATTCCTTTTCTACTAGGCTTGGAGTGTGTGGGACAGAAAGAAGGAGGATGTGTGACATAATGGCCCATGTTGCCTTGAAAGGCTCACTTTGGATATGGAGCAAGTTTATGGATGCACATCGAACGGTGTAGGTTGAGGTTACGGAAGAGAAATGGAGATGTATGAATGGTGTGTGTGTGTGGGTGTGTGTGTGTTGCAGGAGTGGGTGTGTGTTGCAGGAGTGGGTCATGAGTGGGTATGGTTTTGCATGAATGGTTTTGCATAAATGTGTTTTTGCATGAGTGGTGCATGTTGGTAAGGGTAGGTGGTCAGTTGGTTGTGTTTTTTTTGTTTTTTTTTACTATTATTATTTCTTATTTTGTGTATGTGAGTGAGTGAGTGGGTGAGGGTGTGTGTTTTTGCATGAGTGTGTGTGTTTTTGTATGTTGAGTGGTGTATGTTGTAAGGGTAGGTGGTTGGTTGGTGTTGTGTGTGTGTGTGTGTGTGTGTGTGTGTGTGTGTGTGTGTGTGTGTGTGTGTGTGTGTGTGTGTGTGTGTGTGTGTGTGTGTGTGTGTGTGTGTGTGTGTGTATGAATGAATATGAATGATGTGGTGTGTTTTGTTGTTGAGTGGTGAAGGGTATAAATGTGGGTGTTTGAGTTTTCCACCATATTTACTTGTTTGGTGCTGTGGATTCTGGAAGTGGAGGCGATTTTGTTGTTGTAGTCTGTGTTCGCACTGGCTGGGGGTGATGTACGCATCCAGGTGTAGTTGCTGCATGTGGAGGTGTATGTGCCCCTGCTGGCCCACCTTAGCTGACAGTATCGAGGTTGAAGGGCTGAAACGGGATGATGCTGAGGACCTCGACTGAGGACCCGATCAGTGAGGCACACTTGTGACCAGGTGTGTTTTGAACTTATATATATATATATATATATATATATATATATATATATATATATATATATATATATATATATTGTAACGATTTTGAGAAGTGTAACGGTTTTTTGAGAAGTGTAACAATAACAATGGTGCAGTAACAATTTTGGAGGAAGTGTAACGAATGTGAAAACGTTACAATGTGAACGTTACAAAAGTATGGTAACACCCTGTTAATGTAAATAATGGTCGCAGCCGTCCTCCTAGTTAATTCCATGAAACTTACACGCAGGTCACGATATATCTTTTAAATAGTGTATTTCCTTATTCCATGTAGGCTAAATCTGTGTTTCCCACTAGATTGACTTTGCATTGTATCAAACAAAATAAGCATAGGCCCTTGCAATTTCCCCAAACATCTCCGCTCTCCAAAGTTCCTTTCAAAAGGGTGGGAGTTGTTTTCAATCCCGCAGGCCGCCATTGCCCATGTGCTAATCTCGGAGAAGAAAGGCGTGTCTCCACCTCGTCATAAGAGGGGAGGAGTGAGCCAGCCCTAACAGCCAATCAGCACCGCGGTGAGCGACCCGGTAGGCGTGCCCTCGGAGCCGGCGGCTTGATTCCGCCCGAGGTGATAAAAGCGACTGTAAGGGACTGCTTTACCAGATGACTTGGGAGATGACCTGGGAGAGGAGCGAAGAGGCGGCACCAAGAGGAGCGGTGAGATGCGAAACGCTCCAAGCCAAAGAGGAGAGGTACTCGGAAAGGGAACCAGCTTTGGAGAGACGCGCTGAAAAGAGGGAGACGGCTCCACCAGGAGAGGAGCAGGTGTGCCGAACCAGCGCGTGACGTCTACACCAGCGGATACGCGACGGAGGGTTTTCCCGCCAAAACCGCGAGGAATTGAGAGCTGCTGCCCCCGACCTTGCCTCCCTCTCAAACAATCCACCTCAAGCCCTACCTGCCTGCAATATCCCCTGTGTAAGTGTGAACGTCCTGTCCTGCTCGTTGTCTTGGGATTAAGTAAAATGAATAGTTTAAGCTAACAATGCACTGTGTGACTGCTTTTTCCATCCATTGCTTGTAAATAATTTTGGTCGCTCTTTCTTTTTGCTTGTGTGTGTATAATAAATCTGTTCTTCCTCCGTATTCTTCTTCTTCTTCTTTTTCATTCTCTTTCGGTCGCTTTAGAGGTTTCCCGATTGAATATCTGTGGGGCGATCTGGTCAACGTCGGGTGGAATCGGGTTCTAATCGGGGAGTAACTGTTCGGACGCGGTAATACACCACCGCTCGGTCAATATAACATCTAAAACCGCGTCTGTAACAATTGGTTGTCAGGAGTTGGATTCGGACCTGGGACTAAATTTGTTAGGCCCAAATTTTGGAACACCAATTGTACTATTAGAGTAACAATTGGTGTCGAGGAGGGAGATCGGACCCGAAATCGGACCCGAAGCGCGCTTAACGCGCTCAAAATTACAAGCTGCCGAAATTTATTTTGTTTTATAAAACCCGAATTTTGAGATCGCGCCATGGACAATCAAGGCGATCGGATGTCGGTGGGAGAGATAGACAGGGTGGAATCGACTCAGGACCTCGGGGAAATGTATGTGGAGGAAAGGGAGGAGGAGAACATTGGCAATGTGGTTGAGGGGGTATCAGACGCGCAAAGTGGCGTCCTCGCGCACGTGGGTGTAGCGGCACCAAATTTTGCCACGCCCGCGACCGTAGCAGCGCCGTTGGTGGATTTGAACCTTTTTTTTATACAAATGAAGGCCCTTATGGACAAGAATAGCGAAGAAATGGAAAGCAGAATGATGGGGGTAATGGGGAACCGGATGGATTCTCAGAGTGAGCGATTGGAGGGCCAAATGGGGGTAATGGGAAACCAAATGGGGGTAATGGGGAACCGGATGGTAGCTCAGAGTGAGCAATTGGGGGTAATGAGGGACGAAGCGAGGGGTACCGGTGAGGGGTTAGACAAGAAATTTGGGAAGTTGACAAAAATTTTGAGGGGTTAGACAATGGGATAAAAGAGGTGAAAAATGGGTTAATGGGGTTAGAAAATAGGATGGAGGACAAATTGCGGGAAATAGGGGAACAATCTGCCAGGGAAATTAAACAAATGGGAGAGCAGATAGAGGAGGTGAAAATCGGGGTAGAAACCAAACTGGATGCTCAGAGGGATGAATTGGGACAGATGAGGGTGGCATCTACAAAAGAGATGGAGGAAATACGACGAGGGGTAAGTGAGGAGGTTTCGGGGCTACGCGAGGAGGTAAAGCGAGGTGAGAAGCGTATGGAGAAAGAGGTGAGAAATAATACGGCTAAGTTACAAGGGGGAATAGAAGATCTGACGGAGGAAGTGGAACAGCTGACGGAGGGACAAACGAAGTTAGTGGAGCAGGTTCAAAGGAACACTGCAGTACTAGGAGGGTTAAAGGCGACACAAAAAGAAATTAAAAACGAATTAATAGCGACGCAGAGGCAATGTCAGATGGTACGTGAGGAACTGACAATGAGGGTGGACGAGGTGACAGAGATAATGGAGACAAAGGACCGGCAGGTGAGGATGCACATAGAGACGGTCACGGTAGCCTTAGAGGCCGAACTTGAGGAGACGCACCGAGAAATAAAAGAGGTTAAACAAAAATTAGAGGAAGTGGAAGAAGAGGTGAGTGAAATTAAGAAGAGACGAACAGAAACTAAGAGAGAAATCCAGGAGGAGGTAATGGAATTGGTGCAAGGTCGGTGCTCAAATCATGATGAGGTGCTCACTCACCAAATAAAAAGTTTGCAGGTGGCAGAGGAGGTGCGACGACGAAGTACGGAGGTGAGTGGCAATGTATATGATGTGAGGAAAGCTTCAGTCGGCTTGGGGGTTGCTTTGGATCCGGGTGTTCGTGAAAGGCCGTTGGTGAAGTGTGCGACAGGTCAGGTGTGCGAAAAAAGAGGTGTGCGAGAATGTCCGACCATGGGGTGTGTGAGGAAAAAGTGCACGCCGAGGAGTGAGTGTGCCGTCAGGAGTGAGTCAGTCGTAGCGCGTGTGCGAGGGAGCACAGGGAAGCGCGGTGTGGTGAGTGTTACGGAGGAAGTAACGAAAAAGTGTGCGCAAGAGGATGCGCGAGAAAGGTGTGTAATGTACGGGTGCATGAGGAAAGAGTGCGCTGTCGGGAGTAAGGGTGAGTGCGTTGTCAAGAGTGGAGGTGAGAGTAGTGAGAGTGACACGGAGCGTGAGTTGGTTGTGGCAGGTGAGCGAGGATGTACACCTGGAATGGAAGGATGCACACCTGGAATGGTAGAGCGTGAGTGGGAATGCACGCTGGAATTGGTAGTGAGGCACGTGGTTGGGTGTGCGGGTGAGAGCACACCTGTGATTGTCACAAAGGAGGTGACCGAGGAGGGGGCGCGAAGAGGTGTGTTGGTGAGGTGTGTGAGCGACGAATGTGTGCCAAGGTGTTCGGTGGTCAGGTGTGTGACCAAGTCGGCGAGCGGAAAGAGTGTACCGAGGTGTGTAAGGAAAGGTACGAGGAGCATTGGAACGGCTGCATGTATGAGCAAGAAAGGGGTAGCGTATGCATGTAAGCATCCAGGTGAAGCATCGACGGTAACAAGGTTAGAGGTTAGAACGACTTATAGCCGAATCGGGCCCTCGGTGCGCGTCGGGCAGCTTCGCGTGCCGCGAGGACCAGCGGGGATCCGAACCACGGCGGTTTCGAAAGAACCGCCGTACGCGATCCACGCTGTGCCTCGCTTGGAACGGCCGCGTCCGGGCTCCACTAGGCGGAGCGGGCAGCTGGATAGGAAGGGTCGTCATGGCGACCACGTTTTGTTGAGACGTGCCGGCAGGTCGAGATCGGGACATTGGATGGCTCCACGCCGAGGTGGTGCGTGGGATCTCGGCTCGGGTAAGCCCCCGTCCCTGCCCCGAATGCGGGACGCATCCAGCCGCTGGCACAAAAGAACCCGCGTTCATGGCTCGGCTGTACGAAGCCGGGCTGTAGACGTGAATTGGCGCACCGAGAGGATGTAATAAGTAGACGGGTGATAGTGATCGTGATTTGATACGAAATTTATAATAGTGGGTAGAATTGGCAGTAAATGGAAAATTTTTGAATTGGTTGGAATTTGGACGAGCAAAATTTATAGTGAGAGACCCCCGATGTGGTGGGATGGCAAATCCACCATCCCTCACAGGTGGGGGCAAATGCGCAATAGTTTATGGGGTGGCTATGACAACCGAGCCAGGGAGGGCTTGGATAATTGTAGGGATCTAGCGAAGATGACATTAGGTAACGTTAAGATTAGTTAGTGACTGATACCTGTAGTGGGGACGCAGGTAGATTAGTGTGGATTATAATGACGTGGGAGCGCAATAGTTTAAAGGGACGACTGGGAAGCGCAAGTTTCAGAGGGGAGTAGTTAGCTGAGATGATGCCGTGTGTGTGAGGATTGAACAGGTGTGATTGAACAGGTGTGATTGCACAGGTGTGCAACTGAACAGGTGGATGGAGCAGTGTATGAGTGAGTGATAGTGATTGTGTATTGTGATGACCAAATGGTCCAGGAAGAAAGGAGGGTGCAGGTGGCACCAGGTGTGAGGGCACAGGTGTGCAACAACAGGTGTATGTGGCTGTGTGGAATAAATGGTAGTGTGGAATATCTGGAGTATTGGAATGGATGGTCGTGGAGTGAGAATGGTGGAAATTGTGGAGTGGAGTGGATGGTGCGAAGGTGTGAATGGGGGAAGAGTGGACCCCCATCACGGATACCCGGGGCGGGTAGTGTAAGTGTTAGGTAGAGGGTACAGGTAAATTGTGGTTGGATATTGGCCTCTGTGGTGCAGGTGGCAGAATGGTATTTGGATGGGTGCATTAGTGTTGTGGAAATGGCTGGGCGTGTAGCCTGTTAGTGTGTGTAGTTGTTTGGGCGCTCCACCACTGTAAGGATGTCGGCCAGGTGAGGCCGCAGGTGGGCTCTGGGAGCCGGTAGTAGTTGTTGTGGATGGGGCCCGAGGATCCGGAGGACGGACCCGGGTAGCCCAGTGCCAGAGGGCACCGAGTGGGGTGACAGAGCCAGGAGGGGCCTGCCCCAGTTAGATAGGTTAGGGTGAGGAGCTAGGTAAGCTCGGGTGGCAACTACAGTGGTGGAGGTGTGCAGGTGGGTAGACCTGTTGGGAGAGCTAGACGTCGCAGCCCAGAAATTGTGCGAGAGCACCGGGAGATGAATCGGGGGAGTGAGACCCCAAATTGAGAAGCACCACAGTTTGGTCAATGGGAATTGGTTTTTAGAACCCATAGTGTAAGTTGGCCAATGGATTGGCAGGGAGAGACCCCGGGTAGTGTAAAGTGTGTTAAAGTCATTTAGAGGATAGTTAGGATGAAGGATCTCCTCGCACCATCTGCATCCACTCACCTGAGGTGACAGGTACTCCACACCATGCCATGTTTTGATTATTTTTTATGATGCAAATGTTTGGATTGTGAGACGCATCATGACGTGGGTGTGACATTGTGCGTAATTCCATCTCTCCCTCCTTATGAGGATTGATGATGAATTGGTGATGGCAAATTTTGAAGTAGAGGGATTGTGGCGACGAATTTGGTATAGGGGAAATATGGGGAAGACGTGACAGTAGTGACGAATTTGTAAATGGGTAGATTTTTGTACATATGGGGTAAGGGCAAGGGTAGGGTAGGTGACAGGGGGGTGACGTACGGTAGGGACGAGCTTTCTCACTTCGCCCTCCGTACGCATTTTGCCTTGCATTGCCTTATTGATGTGTACCCTTGTGACCTTACCCCTCGCTCAATTGTCTTTCTTTTGTCTCCCACATGACCTGTGCGCCATTGGGTGCCGAGGGGAGCGTGCGTGAGGTGGCCATTGTGCGCCCGAGATTCCCAGAACCAGCATGCATTGCGTTGATGTACCACTTTATGGACCGCTGTTCTGTGGCCAAGTACCACTTGATGGACCCCAGGTTCTGGGGCAGGGCACCTCTGTTGGAGACCGGCCATAGTGGCCAGGGAATCTTGCTTGCGGACCTCGGTAAGGTGGCACCTATGCCAAACAGGTGGACCACCCTTAGTTGGCCCCTGAGGCCCTAAATAAAAACGAACACAAGTTGTGCTTTTTATTATGTCCAAATAGGCCGCATGAAGCCAGAAGACGTCGGGAAGAACATCGGCCCAGCAGAGAAAGTGAAGACCACCACCAGTTGTTTTGTTGTGTTTATTAAGAACCATGGTGACTGCGCACCGAGTGGTGTTTTTGGTGCTTTGTGGTGCTTGTGGTGTTTTGGTGCTTTTGGGTGCTTTGGTGGTATTGGTACTGGTGCATCGATGCAATGCGTGCTGTCTCCTCCCTCCCAACAGGAATTTCTCTTTTTCTTGTTCCCTAAAAACAAAAAAAACAAAAAAAAAAACACAGGTCCTGGGTTGCGTTGTAAATAAGAAATAACGTCATTGTAAATAATGCTCCCCACCGTAAATGTATAGTTTGAGAACAATTCCGTAATTCGGTTAGCTGTGGGCTTGAGTCTGTTAGACAGGGTGCAATGCAATAGGGGGACATACTTATTTGTGTTTTAAGATTGTCACACTCAGGGTCAGGTTAATTGTAGAGGGAATTACACCTACGTGTCACACTAAGTTAAAGTTTAGTAGGCCCGAGGGTGGGCCTGAAGAAAGGAGGGTGCAGTGTAACGATTTTGAGAAGTGTAACGGTTTTTTGAGAAGTGTAACAATAACAATGGTGCAGTAACAATTTTGGAGGAAGTGTAACGAATGTGAAAACGTTACAATGTGAACGTTACAAAAGTATGGTAACACCCTGTTAATGTAAATAATGGTCGCAGCCGTCCTCCTAGTTAATTCCATGAAACTTACACGCAGGTCACGATATATCTTTTAAATAGTGTATTTCCTTATTCCATGTAGGCTAAATCTGTGTTTCCCACTAGATTGACTTTGCATTGTATCAAACAAAATAAGCATAGGCCCTTGCAATTTCCCCAAACATCTCCGCTCTCCAAAGTTCCTTTCAAAAGGGTGGGAGTTGTTTTCAATCCCGCAGGCCGCCATTGCCCATGTGCTAATCTCGGAGAGGAAAGGCGTGTCTCCACCTCGTCATAAGAGGGGAGGAGTGAGCCAGCCCTAACAGCCAATCAGCACCGCGGTGAGCGACCCGGTAGGCGTGCCCTCGGAGCCGGCGGCTTGATTCCGCCCGAGGTGATAAAAGCGACTGTAAGGGACTGCTTTACCAGATGACTTGGGAGATGACCTGGGAGAGGAGCGAAGAGGTGGCACCAAGAGGAGCGGTGAGATGCGAAACGCTCCAAGCCAAAGAGGAGAGGTACTCGGAAAGGGAACCAGCTTTGGAGAGACGCGCTGAAAAGAGGGAGACGGCTCCACCAGGAGAGGAGCAGGTGTGCCGAACCAGCGCGTGACGTCTACACCAGCGGATACGCGACGGAGGGTTTTCCCGCCAAAACCGCGAGGAATTGAGAGCTGCTGCCCCCGACCTTGCCTCCCTCTCAAGCAATCCACCTCAAGCCCTACCTGCCTGCAATATCCCCTGTGTAAGTGTGAACGTCCTGTCCTGCTCGTTGTCTTGGGATTAAGTAAAATGAATAGTTTAAGCTAACAATGCACTGTGTGACTGCTTTTTCCATCCATTGCTTGTAAATAATTTTGGTCACTCTTTCTTTTTGCTTGTGTGTGTATAATAAATCTGTTCTTCCTCCGTATTCTTCTTCTTCTTCTTTTTCATTCTCTTTCGGTCGCTTTAGAGGTTTCCCGATTGAATATCTGTGGGGCGATCTGGTCAACGTCGGGTGGAATCGGGTTCTAATCGGGGAGTAACTGTTCGGACTCGGTAATACACCACCGCTCGGTCAATATAACATCTAAAACCGCGTCTGTAACAATATATATATATATATATATATATATATATATATATATATATATATTACCAAGGAAGCACACGAACCCTATGACATGACATTGACGTCACGCACATAAATGATACGTCGTGCATAAAGAGCTTTAATCTCAGTCTGCAAAGACTTGAGTACAACACGGATGCCTCCTAGTTTGGAGGTGATGTGTTGGTATAATTTATGTGCATGACGTCAGTGTCATGTCATAGGGTTAGTGTGCTTCCTTAGTCAAATTTAATGTTCCTGACTGCAAACCTCCTAATTGGCGAGGGAGCAGCGCAGAGACAATGTGTCAGCGTGGCAGGCTACACTTGTTGCTAACAGGTTGTGCAGCAATTGCTGGGGTGAGACTCAATCTGTGCCTTGCTTCCCAGTCAAGTTAGGGGGTTCAACCTGTATACATATATATAGATATACATGTATACAGTCGTGGCCAAAAATATTGGCACCCTTGCAATTTTTTCAAATAATGCACCATTTCTTCCAGAAAATTGTGGAAATTAACAAATCTTTTGGTATCTACAAATGTATTACTTTAGTTTGCAGTGGAAAAAAAACAAAAAAAGCTGAAAACATTACTAAATCTTAGCTTATTCCATGCAGAAATCCTAAAATGGATCTGACAATATTGTTGACATCTTTTAGAAGTTGTTACAAATAATTAGATTTCAAGCAGGTGATTTTCCTTTACTTTGGAATTGAACACACCTATGGTGAGTTGCAGATGCCTGCAATATAAAAATCACTCATTCAACCTGTTTGAATAGAGAAAAGGAGTCATTCTGCTGTTTTGTGTCATTGTGTGTACCACAATGAGTATGGAGAAAAGAAAGAAAATCAGAGAATTGTCTGCGGAGGTCAGACACAAGATTGTAGCCAAGCATGGACAATCTCAAGGCTACAAGTCCATCTCCAGAGACCTTGATGTTTCTGTGCCCACTATAGGCAATGTTATCAATAAGTTTAAGGCCCATGGCACTGTCGCCAACCTCCCTGGACGTAGCCACAAGAGAAAACTTGATCGAAGATTGCAGCGAAGGATTGTTCGAATGGTGGAGAAAGCACCTTGATCAACTGCCAAACAGAACTTCAGACACAAGGTACGACAGTTTCAACTTGCACCATCCGTTGCCAACTCAATGAAAGGGGGTTCTATGGCAGGAGCCCACTGCTGAGAGAGAGAGAGAGAGAGAGAGAGAGAGAGAGAGAGAGAGAGAGAGAGAGAGAGAGAGAGAAGAGAGAGAGAGAGAGAGAGAGAGAGAGAGAGAGAGACAGAGACAGAGACAGAGACAGAGACAGACAGAGACACAGACGGACGTAAGAAAGCCCAACTGGAGTTTGCCAAAACACACCTGAACAAGCCAAAATCCTTCTGGGAGAATGTCCTGTGGACAGATGAGACCAAATTAGAGCTTTTTGGTAAAGCAGATCATCTCTATGTTTACAGAAAACAAAATGAAGCCTTCAAAGAAAAGAACACCTTCCCTACAATCAAACATGTAGGAGGTTCAGTGATGTTTTGGGGTTGCTGTGCTGCCTCTGGCACTGGGTGCCTTGAATGAGTGCATGGTGTCATGAAATCACTGGATTACCAAGGCATTTTGGAGCGCAATGGTCAACCCAGTGTCAGAAAGCTGGGTCTCCGTCGAAGGTCATGGGTCTTGTAGCAGGACAATGGTTCAAGACAAAATGCTGGACTGTTCTGAAGTGGCCAGCAACGAGTGCAGATCTAAATCCCATTGAACACCCGTGGGGAGATCTGAAAACATCAGTTGGGCGAAGGCACCATTCAAATCTGGGAGAACTGGAGCAGTTTTCACAAGAAGAGTGGGCCACACAGCCAGTAGAGAGGTGTAGGAAGCTCAGTCATGGCTTTCGGAATTGCAATTATTACTGCAATTATTTTGTCCAAAGGCTGTGTGTGCTACCAAATATTAAGTCTCGGGTGTCAATAATTTTTTCAATGCCATTTCTTTTTATTTTCTGATTTAAAAGGATATATTAAGTTCTGAATCAAAAACAATGGTTCTGTAATATTAACAGTGAAATATAGAATTGTGGAGACCAAATACTTTTGTCAATGTCAACTTATTTTTCGAGAAAATTGCGATGTATTTGAGAAAAGTGCAAGGGTGCCAATATTTTTGGCCACGACTGTATATATACACAGTGCCTTTCCAAAGTCTACACCCCCTTTCAAAATTTACACCTTTTGTTGCCTTGTAGCCTGGAATTAAATTGCATTAAATTAGACTTTTCCCACCTTTATTTACACATCATAACCCACAACTTCCAAGTGAAAAACAAATTCTACAAATTTCAGAAAATTAATTAAAAATACAAAACTAGAATATCTTGGATGGATAAGTGTCCAACCCCCGAGTTAATACCTGGTGGAAGCTCCTTTGACAGCAAGGGTTTGCCTCAAAAGTAACGTTTTGCATATTGGCGAAAAAGTTTTGTCAGACCACAAAACTTTTTGCCACATGGCTTCAGAGTCTCTGTAGTGTTTTTTTGCATACCTCAAACGGGACTCAAGGTGGGCTTTTTTGAGTAATGGGAAGGGATAAAGGGAAGGGACACAGAGCAGGCTTAAGCAGTCTTAACTTATCCCCAGACACGGGCCAACTCACTCACGCAGGGAAAAGGAGGAAGGACGAGTTCGCGCTCCGAACGCGTCCTGGCACCGTACACTTCGGACAGCTCGCCCGGCGTGGCCCTCGGTTGTTCACGGCACGTGTGCTGGGAGCGCAGGCAAGGAGATCGCGCGTCTGTGGCCCAGAATGGATCGTCTTCACACAGCGCGATTAATACAGGCAGCAGCAGAGCACAGGGCACGGGGAGAGTTCGTGTACAGCGACTATAACAAGCAAGGCACTTTACTCGTGCTGCGACAATGTCTCTTTCTCACTGCTCAATCACCATGAACCAACCACGAACCTTGGGTGACTGACTGACTCTGACGCGTTATCTTCGTTCTCACTGACGCGGGGGGCTCGGGGCAGGGTTTTATATGGCCACTCCCCAGCCTTACCCGAATGTTCCAAGACCCTCCTCTCGCTGCCGTTGTGAGCTACTCCCCTTGAGCTCCGATTGGCTGCTCGCTGTTTACCGGCCACTCCCCCTGTAGCTCCTTCCTTCGGCCTTGCCAGACTTGTTCCAGGCCTAGCACATGGCATTTCAGCTCAAAGAACACTTAACTCACTGGCCTGCTCAACGCAAACTAACACAGGAAAGGAGACTACGCTTACATTTACGAAGAACTAACTGAACTAAAGCGAGGCTACATGTTGTGGTGCAACTACCTACGAGGGGGGTCATTCTTTATTCACAAAACTGCAACAATATATATTCCTCTCTGAATGCGTCTCCCTGTCTGTCTCTATATATGTTTCTCTTTGTCTGTATTCTATCTTTATTCTGAATGTGAGAAACAACCAATGATCTAAAGGGACCATCCAAGAAGATTGCCAATATTATCTGCCATGATTGCAAAGGCCTCTCATTGTACGACAACACATTCATTGTGCGTTTGTGCATTATTTTGTCTGTTGTCGAAGGAATCAATGTTTCCTGACTGCCCACGAACTGACATGTTAATGCGCAATCATTATGAAGGGTTTTATGTCGCAACCATTATGAAATTTTGCCCTAGTTGTGCAAAAATCTATTATCATGTCTATCTTTATTGAATTGGAGTTTTACAAAGTGCCAGCAATTAGTATGTAATGGGTAAAGCTGAAGCAATGGGTCATATCTGAGCTTCCAAAGACCGTATATTTTTAATTGGACCGCCGTGAGAGAAGGAAAGTACAAAATATAGTCCAGGTGCCAATGCTAGATTTTGAAGTGAACCGTAAAATACTGTACACATTCAGGTTTTTTATGGTTTCCCCCTATTTCGAGGTTGCTGAATCAGAATCTGGATGATGTTTCCTTGGCACGCTTGGGGAAATTAAGAAATCCAAGAGGAGTGCCAAAACCAAAAATCGCTCCTATCTTTCTTGGCTTTCCCACTAGATGTGACATTGTACTCTGTGTTTTGTGGTTGAACAACTCACTTATTATTACCCAAGTCGCAGAAGCCTTAGTTTTCACAGAATAAAGCATGGCTTCTGAAATGGGAAAAAAATTGCTGACAAAATGGATGATTCTCTTTCTCTCTCTCTCTCTCCCTCTCGTTTTCGCTCTTGTTTTTGCTCTCTCCATCCCCATCTGTCTCTCATTAACTGCAGATCAAGCATTTAAAAGTTGATCTACTTCCAATTTGGTTCAATGTCTTCTTTTCTGCTCAACCAAATAATAAATATAAACGAGAGAGTTCATAGAACATGATACCCCACACAGTGTTACTTCAAAGTTTAGTGCTATTGAAGTAGTCCAGAATACCACCCTTATACACCACCCCATTAATGAAACCCTTATCTAAATCGAAGTACAGTCGTGGCCAAAAATATTGGCACCCTTGCACTTTTTTCAAATAACTCACAATTTTCTCGAAAAATAAGTTGAAATTGACAAAAGTATTTGGTCTCCACAATTCTTTATTTCAGTGTTAATATTACAGAAACGTTGTTTTTGATTCATAACTTAATATATTCTTTTAAATCAGAGAATAAAAAGAAATGGCATTGACAAAATTCTTGACACCCGAGACTTAATATTTTGAAGCACAGACTTTGGACAAAACAACTGCAGTCAAGCGCTTCCTATAGCCATGAATGAGCTTCCTACACCTCTCTACTGGCAGATTGGCCCACTCTTTTTTCTCTTTTTTTATTTTGTATAAAGAGACAAACATATACAAACCTATACAGTGATACATATACAAACCTTACTTTTACCACATGCGAAATTTGCATTTATGTTTATTTAAATTATGCAATGGACAACAAAATGTAAATTTCATATTTGTTATATTATATCACCTTTATCTATCAATATTGTTGAAATGAAGATCAAATAGCTGTATGTTGAAATATGTTGAAAAAGTCAAAACTTTACATCGGGTGTACTTACTTTTTCACGTGACTGTACATATATCCCTTAACAAACATGTACAGCACATGCTTTATCCTTGATTCCCCTCAAAAGCAATCTTTTCCCCTCCACCCTGACACATTTATTAAACAAAAACACCGCATTTATTAAACACCAACAATACACATGAAAACAGCCAAGTACTCTCAGCTTTAATTCACCTTGGCACGAAATGCGAGGAGCAGGGCGCTCGGTGAATAAGATCCCCGAGCACGATGAGCGGATGATTGACAGGACAGCAGGGTGGAGCATCTGGAGGTGTGCCAATGGGGATGTTCTGTGCACAGGACCAGGCTCCACCCCGTTTAAGCTAATCGAGCCAGAGATCTGTTGTGAACCAGGAGGATCGCCTGCCTGTCATCTGAGGAGAAACCGCATTGTGCTGAGGGAAAGACCATTGCCCTAAGGGAGCAACCCATGTGTGCTTGGGACGAAGCACCGTGCAAGTGGTGAGAAGCAGGAGGAAGGATCGCCCGCCTGTCATATCAGGGGAAACATGCGTTACTCTGAGGGAAAGACCATTGCCCTGTGGGAGTGGCTCTTGCTGCACTGGATGCGGGGCACCGTGCAAGTGGTGAAAGGCAGCAATCCAAGCAGAGATTTCTGGTGGAGGACGAGGTTGCACTGCGCTATATTGCACTACACCACACCACACTATCATACTGACCATCTCCACCCTACCTGTACCAGGATCGGTACCCATCCGTCGACGGTGCCCAAGCAAGACAAGGGCTGACCCAAGCCCTGAATTCATTCTCCACCTCCTCTATTTCTTCCTCTCTAGCTTTCCTTGGAGTGTGATACTGCTCGGCCCATGTTACGAGTGTAAATAATTAAGTAAGATTGGAGAAGAGTTTAAGCGGTAAGTGAGAGTAAACTTAGTTCCACTTAGTCCCATGTGTGTTATTGTACGCTGATAACTTGGTATTGAATGCTGAAAGTGAAAAAGAAGCAAAATGTATTTCAAAAATGGAAAAGTGCGATGGAGAAGAAAGTTTATCTGTTAAGTTTAATAATAAAATGAAGGTTATGGTAAATAACGAAGAGCGATAAAGGAAAGAAAGTGGATGATGGTCTTGCTCAATATGTAGATAAGGAGTTGGATGGAATTCCAATCAATGCAGGCAATTTTATAGATGGTGCCACAAGAGCTACAGTGACATCACAGGAAATTTGGGAACAAAAGCTGGGATTTTGATATGCGCAAGATGTGAGGATCAATCATTTCAAGATGAAGATTAAGGACAAAATGAAATGCTCCTGAGCTCACAATCTCAGAATTTAATTTAGAAAAGGTTAAAAGTTTATTTCAACTTGGAAACATGATGGAGGCATCAGATTAGCTGTTAGATCAAGAATAAAATCAGCCTGGAATAAATAAGTGTAGGCAACTCGGTGGTAACATGAAGCATAGAAACATTCCATTATCTGTAAAAGTTTGAGTTTATAAATGATATTGATTTATGGAAGTGAAATGTGGATAATACGGATCGAAGATGTAAAAAGAATGGAAAGAACAGAGATGAGAATGATAGCGTTGGATGAATGTTTTTTGTCTGAAAACAGAGTGGAAGCTCATGGAAGAGTGAGAAAACCGAATGGATTAGGACACAACAGAATAAAAGGAACTGTAGAAAGAGAGGAGGGGACATTAACAGCCGAGTTGGAGGACAAACAATGGGGGTAGGGAGGAATGAGGTGTAGGGAAGGATGCATGGGGTGGACAGGATGGATACAGAAGTGAACTCAGGAAGGAAAAGCTGGCAATTTGTGAAGACGCGCACTTGGGGATGGAAGTGAGGTTAATGGGTGTAGAAAATATCATGGTTTTAGATGTGGGATCATCTGCGAAGGTGGTGAACAGCCGTCTTGAGGACTTGGAGGGAAGAATGAGATTGAAGAGAATGTGGAAGATGGTTCCACGGGTGGGGAAAAAGAGGAGCAAATGAGTGGAGGTGAGCAGTGATTCTGGACTTTGGGAGTTTCATCAGAAAGAAATTAATGGTGGACCACATGCACCCTGCAGAAGGCTCGGGTGGACTGGACAAAGCATGGAAAGAGCAGAGGGTACAACACCAGAAAGTAGGAGTAGACAGACAGCTGTCTGCGATGGTCTGTGATTGGTCCATCGATTCAGCTTCATCGAGGGAGATTCCAACAATCTTGAAGGCCTTGGTTATCATGGGGTCAAGCTGAGCAAATTGTGAGGCAGGAGCACCAGCCCAGAGGGGAGAGCTCTATGAAGTTGTGGATGTAGGCCTTGTGGGTAATAGGAGTTTAGGTGTGCCAAGATGGGACATTATACAACACATGATGCCCAGTCTGTGACTAACTTTGGAAGCCAACTTCGAAATATGGTTTTCCCAAGAACGATCATGGCTGATAGTGAGACCCAGTAATTTGAATGACTGAACTTCCCCAAGAGGATTGTTAAGAAATTATATAGGAGGGTTTTCCAGATGGTCCTTTTGGAGAGAGATAGTGAGAGTGTGAGATTTCTCAAGATTGAAACACATATTCCAAGTGTTTGACCAGCTTGTGATTTTGTCAAGGCCTGAAGAGAGGGAAAAGTCTGCAGCCTACCTGTCTGAAAGATGAGGGTGTCACAGCAGAGGGTGTTGTCAGCGAAAATATAAAGGGGATTTTCCAAAGAGTCAGAGAGATCATTGATGAAGACTAGGAATAGGATTGGGCCCAAAACACCAGCCTTAACAGGGAGAGGAGATGAAGGGAATCCGTTGACAGCCACACTTTAGCTACGTTGGCCATATTTTAGTGGAGGAAATCAGTAAGCCATGTGTGGAGTTAGCCTGGAATGCCAGACATCATTGAAATCTGGAGATATGTCGAGAGAGATGGACCTGATCTCAAGTCTGACGTTGAGGGGCATCCATTGTTGGGAGAATAAGAGCAGCATGTCCTCCAAGGTAGAGCGGCCTGGACTGATTCCGAATTCGTGATCTGAGGTGAGGCCATTGGAGAAAAGAAAGGATTTAATATCAACTGCAATGATGGATTCCATGGACCAGCTGATGATTGGAAGTAAGCTAATTGGTCTGGAGTAAAGAGGATCAGTTTTTACACCTTTTTGTGCAATGCAGTGATGTTGGCTGATTTCCAAGCAGAATCAGTGTCGACGGTTGCCAGAAAATTCTTCACCTTTTCAGGTGCAAAGGATACAGTCCAGCGGCAGTTGGGTGTGACTGGATGGGGACACAATAACTTTAAGCAAACACAGAACTGAGGCATTCAACCTTCTCACGATTGGAGTCGGCTGTGGTGCCATTTGAAGAGAGGGAAGGGATGGATGGGGAGCATACTCCATAGACAGACTTAACAAGGTGCCACTGGGGTTTAGAGGAGGCAGTCAAGTTTGAAAGTTCAATATTGAGGTTGTACAGATGCTCTTTTCTGATACTCTTCACAAACAAACAGACAAGAAGGCGTCATGTCACGCAGGATCCTGACAGGTATGACGAACATCGAAATAATCAATAAATTGATTAATTAATTAATTGTGCAATTAAAATAAATAAGTAATAATCATAGAATAATTAAGGGTGTGGTACTGGTGAAAAATTGAGAAAACTACATAGGTACCTTTGAGAGGCCTTTACACAAAAACAAAGTCAAGTTAACATCTAATTTTCAGTTTTTCGTGAAAGATATAATCTTGGCTTTAACTCGGACCAGTTTCAACGCTTCTTTGTCATATTACATGCATATAATTTGCATAAATTAGACCGTCAATAAAAAACAAGGAAAAACAAAGAACACATTTCTACTTCTATCTTCTATGTCACCTATCATTCTTTTCACACAAAACTTGGTACATGTATTATACATGTGTTACTCTACTACCTGATGAGGATTTTGTGAAATTGTCAAATGTTCACTAATTAGCTAATTATGCCAATTACCAGATAAAACTTGGTTGTCCTTCAATAAATCCACAATGGCTACTCCTATAAACAAAAGCCTTCATCATTTTAAAGGAAGTGATATTCTGAATATCCTGTCCAAATTTCAGCCCAAAAGAATGATGCAAATTAAAGTTATAACAAATTTCATGCAAAATATTATATTGAATTGAATTGAAATTTGAATTTTTCAATAATTAGGGGTACTTCTATGACCTCTAATAGCATGATTCTTGTTTATAAGACTATAAGGAAACTGTTCAGCTAAAAAAAATATAAAAAATCACCTGTTCACCAGTACTACACCCTTAATTTCTTAATCAATTGGCTAATAGCATACATAAACCACCACTGTTTCATCAGAATCTGTATTATTTTGAAAATTAAGTAATTAATCGAATAATTAAATAATTAATCGATTAATTGATTCATCAATAAATCAAAAATACATTTTACAGCCAAATCACTTTGTCACTGTCATGTCCAAATATCAACTTCCCAGCTGAAAAGGTGCTTGGGATATTGCCCAGATGAGAAAGGAAACAAATAAGTACTTGATAAATCTATAGTAGTCAAATAATTAATCAATTATTATTGATTCATCAAAAAAACAAAAAATACCGTTTTTGCCAAAGCACGTGCTCCCTATTGTGCCAAAATTTCAGCTTCCTAGCTCAAAGGATGGCTGAGATATCGCCTGGACAAACAAACGAGAGACCCTTGACCTTTGACCTTGACATTTGACCCTTTCGTCAAAAATCATTCACAGCCTCACTTTTCTTTTTCAGAATCACCTGGTAAAGTTTGACGAAGATAGCTGAAAGCGTTTGCGACTCGCAGACAAACAAACATACAAAATACGAACGAGACAGACCGGCATAACAAACAGACGGGTTCAAACATTACGTCCATCCACCTTCAATAAGGATGAAGGTAATAAGGATGAAGAGCAAATCAAACAGACAATAGGTGTAATCAACCCAACCAGGCACGTAATGGACGAAGAGGTCATCTTGAAGATATAGGAGACTGATTAGAGGATGGTAGTTTGGGGATGGGGCGATGAATTAAAACAAGCGAATTTTCATTCGAACTTTTTTGAAGTCTTCTTGAACACGAGAATTAAACGTGCCACAAACGTCGAGTACTTAGTGAAAAGGTCAAAGTACATGGCAATTTCTTTTTACTTCTGCTTTCAACTTCTTCTTGTACACTTCTTCCTTAAAATTTAAGTGCAAGTGATCTTGGCTAATGAAACGTTAGCCATTTCACACATGAAAAGGCCAAGGCGAAGACTTGCTGCTTTCTCATCAGAGACAGTACAGTATTCCACCATTTCATCCTGTCTTGCAATCTCAGCCATTCACCCTTCAATCTGCTCCCCAGACTTACCATGATGCACATGCTCATGAAGATTCATCCTAATTAATCCCACAAAATTCCGGTTTTCTGCTCATTTCCATTCCTCAATTTGTTCCACTTTCTCCAGCCGGTGGAATTGTCACTCCTTGCCAATTTGCACTCTCCCTTCCATTATCATTTTGTTCACTTTCATCCTGCTCCATTCCCCAACTCTGATGATTTTTATTACTGAAAACCAAAGATCGCACACCACCTTTCCCCTCCACACATGTGCAAACCTCATCGTTGTTTGTTTGTGCCTGTCACTGAAATAGTCCTACAGTAACCTTGATGCTGTTAACCTATCGATCATGATTGTACTAACTTTGTTGCAATTGTACTCCAACTCCAATTATACTACTTTTGGTGCCATTGACATTATCCCCACTGTCCCACTCTCCAGTGTCCATAGGATCATCCATTTTCTCTTCGACTGTTGGTGTAAAATGCTCCTGACACTGTGCTCCACACGCTCTCCTTCTCCTGTTTTGCATCATCCTTCTCGACTGCACCAAAAAATGAGTGAAGTTTGTATGTTGATTTTTCACATTATTCCAGTGGCCTCACTCTGCCTACCCTGTCTACCACCTCTCACCACTGCCTACCCTCACTACCGTGCCTCACCACTGCCTACCTGTGCTAATATGCCTGACCACTGCCTACCCTCGCAACCACGTCTCACCACTGCCTACCCTTGCTACCGCACCTCACCACTACATACTCTGGCTACCACCTCGCCATGGTATACCCTTACTACTGCCCTTCACCACTGCCTACCCTCACTATCTCCCTTCACCACTGCCTACCCTCGCTATCTCCCCTCACCACTGCCTACCCTCGCTATCTCCCCTCACCACTGCCTACCCTCACTACCGCACCTCACCACTGCCTACCCTTGCTACTGCCCCTCACCACTGCTTCCCCTCGCGACCGCTTCTCAACACTGCCTGCTCTTGCAAACACGCATCACCACTGCCCCCTCCACAACTCCTCAATCTCAATGAAAACTGCATGTTTGGGCGTGTTTAAACACCCTTTTTGAAGATGATTAACGGAGTGCTCATTAAAAAACCCCAAAAAGCCGAAGCAAAATGGCAGGACGCCATCTTGGTCAGCCCTTTTTGACATTGTTGGTTTCTCACGCCATTTTGTCCCAACCCTCAGTCTCCCAACTCCTCTCTCACCTCACCCACACCCCCCTCCTATCCCTCTCCCTCTTCCCCATCCTCCATTCCCCCCTCCTCTCTCTCCCTCACTCCCACACCCCTCCTTGGACCACCCCTCCCTCCCTGAGTGTACAGCACAGAAGTATGCATTGTAATTAATTTCTATAGGATTTAGTGCCTTTCTATAGAAGCCATTCTATAGGGTTCTATTGAAACATGTCTATAGGATTCTAAAGAACGATCCTATAGGATTCTATAGAAACCGCTCTATAAGATTGTATAGAAAGTGCTCTTCAGGATTCTATAGAAAACATGTTCTACAGGAAAGTTGTTCTATAGAAACGGTCCGAGAGTTCTATAGAAACTCTATTGGACTGCTCTATAGGATGTCTATAAGACTTCTATAGAAACATTTTTATGGAATCTCTATAGAACATTTTTTGTAGGGCCTGGTCACACTATCCTCTTCAATTAAATTATCAAACAATCCCGGCTACGCCGCTGTAAGACTTTGTCTTGTTTTTCATTCCTTCTGTAACAGTTTCTTTTTACACTCCCTCTGACACAAGCACGTGGCAGGTACATCATTATAATGCATTTTAATCCCACAGCCTGTCGCATGATGGTGACTGATCTGTGTCTTCCTTTAATTTAATCACTTTGGAGTCGACAATCTTCCTTTTTTCCTTGGAACATGAGAAAGCTCATCATTGCTCCTTTTCAACATTGTACATCATGGCATGTGTAGGACACACCGGAAGTCAATAGTGTGACTTGTCAGCAAATAATAGAGATCCTGCGAGCATGCTTAAACATAGGGGCAATACACCTGGTAGAGGAAACAGTATACTGCACTGACTAAAGGTATTTTAAACCAATTTCAATGGTTGCTAGAAGAAAGGGCAGCATGTAGAATCATACTAACATAATCATAAGACTTTAAACAAACCAACAAAAAAATACCTATTTTGGGGGACAACCCCTCTCTTCCGGCCCCACAGCCCTAACCCCTTGTACAGCCTCAGACCCCAATGTTTCTAATGCCTTGAACAAACATTGATACATCACGGGTGATGAAGGTTGTGGTAAAGTGTCATCGAAATTGCACCTGTAGTTTCTGAGAAGAAAGCAAATACATATTTTGGGGGGCAATCCCCTCGTAGATCCCCAAAGGGGCAGAATTTTTTCATGCCGCGAACAAACTTTGGTACATCACAGGTGGTGAAGATTGTGGTCAAGTTTCATCAAAATTATGTGTGTAGTTTCAGAGAAGAAAGCAAATACCTATTTTGGGGGGTAAAACCCGGACCCACTTTGACCCCCCCGTAGATTGCTCTGTTCATCACAAATCTTCAGAGTCTGATTGATCTGCAGAACAGGACTGTTCTGGTCGGAGATTTTAACTTGGACTGAATGACCTTGTTCACACTGGACTTCGATTTTCTTTGTGCCGTGAACAAACTTCGGTACGTCAAGGGTGATGAAGGTTTTGGTCAAACGTGGGTGGGTGAAACCTGGATACACTTTGACCCCGGTAAATCCCCTTAGACCCCGATTTTAAAATTTGGTCACAATCCCTTCAGTGGTTTCGGAGAAGAAGTTGCAAGTGTTTACGGACGGACTGACGGAAGGACGGACAACGCGCAATCGCATAAGCTCCCCTGAACTTCATTCCACGTGAGCTGAAAATTAAGATTATTATTTAAAGCTGGCATTGCATTGAGTTTGTATGCAGCTCTTTATTGTGTGTTAGAGACAGTCTTGCTCTCCTGGCACTCTGCGGCTCCCCACAGTGGCTGAAAGGAGCTACTTGGTGCCAACTGACGTCGCCTGCGCCGCAATCCCACCGTGATGGAATTGAATGGCGTGATGAGCAATTTCAAAGCTTTAAAATATAAACACGTCGCTCATCTAATGTCTTTGAGGTGTTGCTTCACTCTGTACCATCTGCTCTAAAGTCCACTCAACCTTTGGCTGTTGCTGCAGAGCAGTCACAAATCCTCCTCCATAAAGTCATTCCAGCAGGGCTCTTTGTGACGCATCGCTCAGTTCCGCAACTCTTCCAAAACACGTGATTGCGATGATTCTCACACTGAGGATGTGGTTTGATTCTAGCCTGGGGATCACACTGCCTGATGTGACTGTGAACGTAAAAATCAAGAAGCTTCCGTTGTTGTTCAGCTGCATGTACACACACCTCATGGAGGGTAAACAGCATGGACAGTTAACACCAATTATTCCAAACAGGTGCAATCCTGAGCCCAAAATCCCAAAGGCAAAAGGAAACTGTCTGGTTATTTTAGCAGCTTCTTCGTGCAATCTTAAAATGTACCTGTTGGATGCCAAACAACAAATGTTGTTGAACTATGATGTAGACCTAATAAGACATCAAAGTGTTGAGAAGACTTAATGAGTGTGAGGCATGTTTATAGATTGCTGAAAATATTATTCTGTTCAAATCTGACGAAATACAGATGCCATTCCTGAAATGGGAAAATTACTCCCGCTAAGGAGTAATGCATTCAATCGTGTCCGTCCCGTGTGTATGTTCGTGTGTTTGTGGACAAGATATCTGGTAAAGTTCTGAACGGATTTGGATGAAAGTTGGTGGGATGATTGCCCTTGGGATTCGGAAGAATTGATTAGTTTTTGCTGAAGCTCAGGATATTATTCCGGATCCAGGAATTTTTTGAAGGATTGTTTACCATTGGAAGATAGGGTCCCAACTTGACCCACGGTGGGAGTATGCGCTCTACTGAGTGGCATTCTAGTTACAATTTGTATTTGTCGAGAAGGTATTCTGAGGCTTGAGATGGATTACCCCAGTCGTCTTCTTCTTCTCCTCCTCTTCCCTTTATGAGGGGTGAGGTCCAATGGCACCAAGCCTTGACCCAAACACGTGATTGCGATTACGAAGAAGAAGACGCCTCCCTGCCTTGACCACTATACACCTCCACTCCCCTCTGTCCTCAGCCAACTCTCTCCACTCTCCAACCACCCCACCGTCCTGAAATCCCTCTTCACATAATCGTCCGAATTCAACCATGGTCTACCTCTTTTCCTGCTACCTCATTCCCTCAACCTATCTGCTCTCTTTGCCATTCTCTCTTCCCCTATCCGCACTAAATGTACAGCCCATCTCAGCCGGCATTTCACCAATCTGCCCGTCAAGCTCATCTGCACATCAATCTCCCCTCAGTTCATCCATCCTCCTTCTATCTACCTTATTACCTTCGCAAAAGCGGAAGGTTATGTTTTGATCGCTGTGTGTATTTATTTGTATGTCTGTGTGTGTATGTTAATCGCATAACTCAAAAAGTATTCAACCGAATTGCATGAAATTTGGTGGGATGATTGGTTATTATACGGGACACATTTGATTAGATTTTGGGAAACAGATTTGCTCAAATTCTGACTATTTTTAACTCGATCGTATTTCACTCAAAGTTATGAGCGACTGAAGAAGAAGATGTCCATCCAGGACGTCATCACTATAACGCGATCTCCCGCGATCATTTCAACCTCAAAAAAAATTATAATTGCAGATTTGACAATAGATGAGGCATATTAACAAACGAATGAAACAGATTTGCTCAAATTCTGACTATTTTTAACTCGATCGTATTTCACTCAAAGTTATGCGCGACTGAAGAAGAAGATGTCCATCCAGGACGTCATCACTATAACGCAATCTCCCGCGATCATTTCAACCTCAAAAAAAATTATAATTGCAGATTTGTCAAGAGATGAGGCATATTAACAAACGAATGAAACAGATTTGCTCAAATTCTGACTATTTTTAACTCGATCGTATTTCACTCAAAGTTATGAGCGACTGAAGAAGAGGATGTCCATCCAAGACGTCATCACTATAACGCGATCTCCCGCAATCATTTCAACCTCAAATGAAATTCAAATTGCAGATTTGTCAATCGGGGAGGCATATTAACAGACGAATGAAACAGATTTGCTCAAATTCTGATTTTTAAAAATCGATCGCATTTCACATAAAGTTTCACATCGCGATCGCATACACTCCCATGCCAAGTACAGAACAGTAGCTGCGGCGAAGGTATGCGCTCTACCGAGTGCCCGGATTCTAGTTCACTCCTGCAATCCTCCTGACCCAGTTCTTCTCACAAACCTGCATCCTCTGTTGCTGTCTCTGTCTGTCAGTGCCACCATTTCCAGACTGGAAAGCGAGGCAGGTGTTACACACAACAATATAACCTATCATTTCAATCTCCTTGATATCTTTCTGTCTGCCATTACACATTCCAACCTCCCCCACTCATTCATACCCACTTGAACCCTCCTCCACATCTCTGCCTCCGACTTACCATCCACTGTCACTGTTCCCACCAGATACTCAAACCTATTTCCTTGTCTGATCTCCTACCCCTCCAACCTGATATTCATTTCTTTTCTCTGCTGCTCAACCCACACCAGGACCGTCTTTTCCATACTCATTTTCTGCCCATGTTTCCCAAATGTCTCCTTCCACTCCTGCTGTACTTCCTGCAAATCCCACCCATTCTCCACCACAACAACCAGACCGTCTGCATATAACATCCTCCCCAGAATACCTTTCATGTTCACCTTCCTACTTACCAGCTCCATCACAATGATAAACATGAGTGGGCTGAGGGCACTCCCCTGCCTTTTTTGGTGTACTTAGTTGAGGTTCGTATACGAGCTAACACATAGAACATATTACAAAGGGAGCGAGGAACAAGAGGGGGCGAGAACGGGGACATCAGGAGATCTGTGGAAGAGAGAGGGCTGGGGCAGGGTACATGGGATAAACAAGATGGATACTACAGGTCTGTTCAGGAAAGAAAACAGGGAATTTGAAGGAGGTGGGTTTGTGGTAGATTAACGGGAGTGGGAAAAGCTCAAGTGCCTCAGAATTTCTGCAAAAGAAAAGTGCCTCAAATCCGAGCTCACACTGAACTCCTCCGACATCCCAGGACCAACCAAAACTCTTCCTTTCGTCCTCTTGTGCACCCCCTCCACCCCCATTTCTCTCGGGCCGTGTCGCCATTACCATCTATCTCAGGACAGTGTCGTAGGCCTTCTCCAGATCCACAAATCCCAATTACATTTGGTCTATCTTAGTAAAACAATGTAAGAGCACGATTCTTAAGAGGAACCCTTTGCGATACTCCCATAAAGGTTTGCTGGATATGTCCCCAAGAAAATCCATTATACCTGAGTGTAAGATTGGCATCAGGCAAGTATTTTAAAATGCAAACAGAACAGCACATTGCTGGACAACGTTTCGTTTTCAGTGCAAACATAAATGATCGAAGCAAGCACAATGTCTGTTGCTCTCACATCACAGGCAGGTCGGTGGTCTCTCTGTTTTCTATCGACTATTCTCAAACATTTATCTCTGTACTCCGACCCGACCAAGCAACACCAGGATGAACGTATTCTTCTAGTAATCCTCATCTAGTTAAACGTACAAAATCCAGACTGACTGCACACCTCAGATCTTTTATTCCACACATCCCCAATCTCTAGAACTGCCTTCGAGAGACTGTTCCATGTCACTCTTACCTCCAGGACATCAAGGACGCAATACACCACCACCTCATGTGACCTGGGATCTTTATTACCCCATTAACCCTTCCTCACCCAACCCCTTACTTGCGAATTCCCAGTATTCTCCCCCCCCCCCCCCCCCATCTCTCTCTCCACCTCTATCTCTCTCTCTCCCTCTATCTCTCTCTTCCCCTCCTCTCTTACCTTCTCTCTCTCCCCTCTATCTCTCTCTCCCCCTCTCTTCCCCTCTTCCCCTCTCTCTCTCCCCTCCATCTCTCTCTCCCTTTATCTCTCTCTCTCTTCCCTTCTCTCTCTTCCCCTCTATCTCTCTCTCCTCCTCTCGTCCCCCCTCTCTTCCTCTCTTACCTTCTCTCTCTCCCCTCTATCTCTCTCTCCCCCTCTCTTCCCCTCTTCCCCTCTCTCTCTCCCCTCCATCTCTCTCTCCCTTTATCTCTCTCTCTCTCTCTTCCCTTCTCTCTCTTCCCCTCTATCTCTCTCTCCTCCTCTCGTCCCCCCCTCAACCTCTCTCCCACCACCCCCTCACTTCCCCCCTCTCTCCCCCACACTTCCCCCCACTCACCCAACTCACACACCCCCCTCCCCCCCCTCCCTCTTCCTCTCCCACCTCCCCTCTATCTCTCTCTCCCCCTCTAACTCACACTCACACTTCCCCCCCCACTCTTCCTCTCTTCCCTGCTCTCTCTCCCACTATCTCTCTCTTCCCCACACTCACTCACCCCTCTCTTCCCTTCTCTCTCCCCTCTAACTCACTTCCCCCTCACCCCACTATCTCTCTCTTCCCCTCACTCACTCCCCCTTAACCTCTCTCTTCCCCTCTATCAACACTTCCCCTCTATCTCTCACCCCCCTCTTCCCTTCTCTCACTCCCCACTACTCACACTTCCCCACTATCTCACTCTCCCCCTCTCTTCCCTTCTCTCTCTCCCCTCAATCTCTCTCTTCCCCTCAATCTCTCTCTCCCCCTCTCTTCCCTTCTCTCTCTCCCCTCTACATCTCTCTTCCCTCCTCTCTACCTTCTCTCTCTCCCCTCTATCTCTCTCTCCCCCTCTCTTCCCCTCTTCCCCTCTCTCTCTCCCCTCCATCTCTCTCTCCCTTTCTCTCTCTCTCTCTCTTCCCTTCTCTCTCTTCCCTCTATCTCTCTCTCCTCCTCTCGTCCCCCCTCTCTTCCCTTCTCTCTCTCCCCTCTATCTCTCTCTTCCCCTCTATCTCTCTCTCCCCCTCTCTTCCCTTCTCTCTCTCCCCTCTATCTCTCTCTTCCCCTCAATCTCTCTCTCCCCTCTCTCCCCTCCTCTCTCCCCCCCTCTCTTCCCCCCCTCTCTTCCCCCCTCTCTTCCCCCCTCTCTTCCCTTCTCTCTCTCTCTCCCCCCCTCTTCCTCTCTTCCCTTCTCTCTCTCCCCTCTATCTCTCTCTCCCCCTCTATCTCTCTCTCTCTTCCCCTCCTCTCTTCCTCTCTTCCCTTCTCTCTCTCCTCTCTATCTCTCTCTTCTCCTCTATCTCCCTCTCCCCTCCCCTCTTCCCTTCTCTCTCTCCCCTCTATCTCCCTCTCCCCTCCTCTCTTCCCCCCTCTCTTCCTCTCTTCCCTGCTCTCTCTCCCCTCTATCTCTCTCTTCCCCTCTATCTCTCTCTCCCCTCTCTTCCCTTCTCTCTCTCCCCTCTATCTCTCTCTTCCCCTCTATCTCTCTCCCCCTTTATCTCTCTCTTCCCCTCTATCTCTCTCTTCCCCTCTATCTCTCTCTCCCCCTCTTCCCTTCTCTCTCTCCCCTCTATCTCTCTCTTCCCCTCTATCTCTCTCTCCCCCTCTCTTCCCTTCTCTCTCTCTCCCCTCTATCTCTCTCTCCCCCTCTTCCCTTCTCTCTCTCCCCTCTATCTCTCTCTCCCCCTCTCTTCCCTTCTCTCTCTCCCCTCTATCTCTCTCTTCCCTCCTCTCTTCCCTTCTCTCTCTCCCCTCTATCGCTCTCTCTCTCTCTCTCTCTCTCTCTCTCTCTCTTCCCCTCCTCTCTTCCCTTCTCTCTCTCCCCTCTATCTCTCTCTCCCCTCTATCTCTCTCCCCCTTTATCTCTCTCCCCTCCTCTCTTCCTCTCTTCCTTTCTCTCTCCCCCTCTCTTCCTCTCTCTCCCCTCCTCTCTCCCCCCTCTCTTCCTCTCTTCCCTTCTCTCTCTCCCCTCTATCTCTCTCTTCCCCTCTATCTCTCTCCCCCTTTATCTCTCTCCCCTCCTCTCTTCCTCTCTTCCTTTCTCTCTCCCCCTCTATCTCTCTCCCCCTCTCTTCCTCTCTCTCCCCTCCTCTCTCCCCCCTCTCTTCCTCTCTTCCCTTCTCTCTCTCACTGGAGTCCCTGTATAGAGAGGGTTGCGACATAAAGTCCGTAAAAAAATTGGTCACGTGGTCTGTGGACGCCATGTTGTTTCCTGTCCGATCTTCGCGTGTTTCTGGCCTTGCATTGAATACATACGAGGAACGCTCTATTTTATTGTCTGGCTTTGTTTGTTGTCTTTAATAATCCTTAATAATGTGAGCATTGTCTTTAATACTCACACTCATTCTAATGACGCCAAATACTTAAGATCACACGCTGATAAGACTCTCCTTGTCTGTAATAGAACTCATATGCCATACGGGGACGAAGCCTTTTGCAACTCCGTACCTGCCCTCTGGAACAAACTACCTATAACTATTCGGACCTCACACAACATAAAAACTTTCAAATCAAAACTCAAAACACATTTATTTCCAAAGTAACTTAATTGTATTTTTTGAAAAGTAGCTTTAAGTCGTATTCTTCTGAGATTGTGTAATGTAAGTTGTCGTCTTCAAGATATGTTGTGGAGCGCTTTGTTCATTTCATGCTAAGGCGCTATATAAATACTGTTATTATTGTTATTATTATTATGTACATGTATGTAATTTGGAATAGTTTAGATGTACACCATACAACTAATTGTACATTGCTATGAAATGTACACCATACAACTAATTGTACATTGCTATGAAAAACGGGTATGTTTTACATGCATACCCTTCCATTGCAAGTCTGGATTACAATTTCTGGGCCTTTTATATAATTACAATTTAATTGTGCATATGTATTTCTCCCGGTGCGCCGACATGAAAAGTTAAATTACTTTTTAATTTTCATATTTAAAATCAACATTTCTGTCATTTGTCAAGATGGTTTTAAGGCAATGTTGTTATAATAATAGTAATTTATATAGCGTAAATTGCAGGAGCCTCTAAGCGCTTAGAAAAGAGAAGAAAGCCAACGAGAGGAATATACAAATTATACAAGAAGAAAACCGAAGATATAATCAGATGTAGGCATTTTTAAATAAATGAGTCTTTAACAGAGATTTGAAAATGTTCACATTGTCGGCTTTGTGTGCATGCGTGCTGGTCAAGAAAGTGAGACGCAAGAGAGCAAGGTAGTCCAGAAAATGATAGGCACTTCCTGTCCCCTCTTTCCCTTTTATTCCTTTCCCCCTCTCCTCCCTCTCCTCCCCACATAAAACTACATTTCTGAACAAAGATTATTGCAATAAACAAAATCCGATTCTAATCTTGGACTAAGAGAAAATCATATCAAAAGCGAGGGGCACGGTGCAAATCCCAAATTACACAATGTAGGCACTCAAATTTTGTATTAGGTTACGCACAATGTATACACACTAGCGGACAGTGCACTAGTGCGTGGCGCAAACAATGGAAACAAAATGGCTTCTAATTCCGGGTTGTCGTAACTCTCTCTATACAGGGACTCCATCTCTCTCCCTCTCTCCCCTCTCTCCCTCCACCTCTCCCAATATCTCTCTCTCTCTCTCTCTCTCTCCCCCTCTCCCCTCTCTCCCTCCACCTCTCCCAATATCTCTCTCTCTCTCTCTCTCTCTCTCTCTCTCTCTCTCTCTCTCTCTTCCTCACTTTTCATTTATCCACTTGCCTGTTGTGCCCAATTGTTGCCCCAATACCCCACTGTCAACTCAACCATGTTCTTCCATGAACCTCGCTCTCTTTAGAAAATTATTTTTTCTCATTTGAGCTTTCAATCCTGTTTTATGTGCTCACCTCTCCCTCATGTGAGTAAAGCTTTGTTGCATTGCCCTCAGGGTGTGGGTTGGATTCCCATAGCAACTCAACATTTACATCAAAAATTATATTCACCACTTTGTGCTTGTAATATAGTTTAAAAATGCATAATAACAACAAAAGGAGGGTCAAAATGTTCCATTATTCTTGAAAATAAAAAAAGAGGAGAAAAGTGGCTACACCACAATTTTGTATGCTGGGGACGGTCAAGATGCTATGCTTGAAAAGCATCCCTCGCAATTATTACAAATTATTTCCTGCGATTTGCCATCCCAGGCATTTCAAGTGTGGAAAATCAATGTTTGGAATAAATCACTGACTCGGGCCTGGATAGAGCAAGTTTGGTCTTGCGCGATGTGACCACGTCTGCAGTTATTCTGCCTTCTGAAAGAGTGTAGGTCAAAGTTGCAAGTATTACTCAAGATGTTGTTTTTTTTTTTAAATTACACCCTATGTTTTCCTCAAACGAATGTAGATCGGTTGAGTTCCCTTTAAGACGTCACAAAAGTTATTTGTTTGTCGCTTAACCCGCATGTGCGTTCTAGCCTGGAGTCCACATTGCCTGATGTGCTTTATGACCTATTTGTCATTGTGAAGACGCCATGTTGTTCTATCTACCATGACAGTTATTTTGAAAGAGCCTCACCATCAACAGCAATTTCCACCAGTACATGAGCAGCGCCTGGGCCTGTATCAAGCATGCGGAGTCCATGGCCTCAGAAAGCAAGTGGCCTCGTGTGTTTGAGGTCAGTGCATAAGACATTAATGGTCCCATGGGTATCTGGTCCAGAGTCCAGTGATCCGCGATGTAGTCGATAACACACTACCACTCCACAACTCCCTAACGTTTTCATGGATTGATGCCTTTCATACTCGATTAGCAGTGAACACTCAGCTAATGACTCCAATAAGGGGACAAATTAAGCAGAGATCCAGTGTTTAGCATGCCCTGGCAGCAGCCATTGTATCATAATTTGTTTAGAGCAGCATGAGCTGACCTTCACCATGACAACGGTTCTTGAAATTGGCTATTGTCTTACCATATGAAAATTGCCAATAGTGCAGCAAAGAAATATTAAATACATTTGATGATGTGTAATCAATGACTGACATTGATGAGTAGGCCTTCTTTGTAGCATGGTTTAGCTAATTAAATGGTGATAAGTATCACGTGATATAAGGGACTATGTATGAATTTGGCATGTAAATGTTGCAGAACTTTTGATACTAATACACCCACTCCCTACGGTGCAATAGGAAGGGTCATAGTATCATACTCTGTCGGGTATATAGATTACAGTAGATCTAGGCTCTGGTCAGTTTGTCTGCAATGGACGTGATAAGCATATAATGCCTCGGGAACGTCAGGTTTCCTCCCTTTCAGTTTAGTGTTAAACAGCAGTAGCGACTGTTTAAAAAGGTAATTGTACGTGTTTGTGGTTTATAATTTAAAAAAAACTTATTGTAGGCTTGCCACACGATAAGCTATTTATACACGTTAAAACGGCGTTTGTCCAAGGAGGAAAAACCCCTTGGGGAGAGGGGACATTATTATTCGTAATAGTATTGTTTTGTAATAACATAAATATTATGCTATTATTATTAGTGTTGTTACTTTTATTAGCTCACCTGGAACGAAGTTCAGGGGAGCTGATGCGATGGTGCGTCGTCCGTCCGTAAACACTTGCAACTTCGTCTCTGAAACCGCTGAAGGGATTGTGACCAAACTTGGCACAAATGATATTTGTTGTGTTATGACCAAAGTGGGTAAAGGCATTTTGAAAATCAGGGTCTAAGGGGGTTTACCGGGGTCAAAGTGGATCCAGGTTTGACCCCCCAAAATAGGAATTTGCTTTTTCCTCTGAAACTACACACAATTTCAATGAAACTTGACCACAACCTTCACCCCCCATGATGTACCGAAGTTTGTTCATAGCACTAAGAAAATCGAAGTCGAAGGATGTTTACGGGGGGTCAAAGTGGGTTTACTGGGTTTGACCCCCCAAAAAATGTATTTGCTTTCTTCTCTGAAACTACACACACGATTTCTATGGAACTTGACCACAACCTTCACCGCCCATGCTGTACCAAAGTTTGTTCATGGCATTAAAAAAAATCTGCCCCTTTGGAGGTCTTTGGAGGGGGGGGGGGGGGGGGGTTGCTCCCAAAAATAGGTATTTGTTTTCTTCTCAGAAACTACACACACAATTTCGATGAAACTTCACCACACCCATCATCACCCGTGATGTATCAATGTTTGTTAACGGCATTAGAAAAATTGGGGTCTGAGGAGGCATACAGGGTTGGGGTGGGGGGGTGTGGGGGGTTTTCCCCCAAAATAATTGTTTTTTTGTTTGTTTGCGTAAAGTCTTATGATTATGTCAGTATGACGTTACATGCTGCCCTTTCTTATAGCAACCATTCAAATTGGTTTAAAATACCTTTAGTCATGCAGTATAGTTTACTCCACCAGGTGAGTGCCAGGGGTATTGCCCCTATGTTTATTAGAAGTGCCTTGGAAAAATGACACGATTAGCTAACTTAACATGGATATACACCTTAACATGGATTTTTCCCCAAGGCGGACAACTCCTTGGGGGAGGAGGCCAAGTTAAGTTGCTACAACCTCCATCGTGTTGTCCTTAGTGCTATTGTCGAGTTTGGGAGACATTGGATAAGATAATGTATTGTGGTCAGACAGACACCAAATTGCATGCTTCAGTATCATAACACCCCACCATATACAGGAGAATGAAGATGTATGGCATATTTGGGGCTAAAGGGGAGGGGTGTGAGCTACGTGTGTGTGTGTGTGTGTGTGTGTTTGTGTGAAGGGGAGGGGTGTGTGTGTGTGTGTGTGTGTGTGTGTGTGTGTGTGTGTGTGTGTGTATAATGAGTGTATGGGATAAAGAATAGAATGTGGTATAGATGGGAATGGGTGATGTCCAAAATTTCCACCAACTTTTCATTTGTAATATGTTAATGTCCCCAAATGTCCTGCGTTCTGCTGGATTCAACATTTGGATACATGACAGAGCTTAGGAAGGCGGCTTCCTTTGAAAGATCTTTAGGGAGCTGTTGCACCGCTGACTAATAATTTTTATATCGGCACACGTGACGGCTTCTGAGCTACAGGAGAAAAACCCCAGCTTTGCAGAATGGCTGTGTGCTCTCCTCTTCAGAGATTCATGTTCCTGAGCTTGGCGCATTGGATTTTACCCCTGCAATCAAAAAGCCACATTGCTCTGATACATAGCAAAGGTTCCAATGCTGATCATTTATATTGCAAGTACCAACTCATTGGATTATTCTCATCAGCAAGGCTCAAAAATTCATAATCTGAGCAAATTCAAAGGGATTCCTCATCTCAAACGCATTAGTCAACGGTCATTGACTGTGTTTCTCTTCCGCCTATAGAGTAATCTCTTTTGCCCATTGGTAACGCCTATAGAGTAATCCAGGGCAACATGCCTCTGTCAAGAAAAAGTGAGCCAAGTTGTACACATATATATATATTGTTACGGATTCGTCACTTCCGTTGGTGTGGTCCTCATCCACTGTAAACATTTTTGGTTGCATGTACTATTATTGTTATCGCTTAATTTAAGTGAATTGGAGATAACTGTTTTCAAAAGGTAAAAAAAAATTATTCATGTTTTAAAAAGAAACCGGAAACCTGATCGGGAACTGGACGAAGAGGAAGAGGAAGAAGAGGAAAAGGAGGCGGAGCGAGTGAGACCGAGAAGGAGCCGAGCTGCTTTGAGGTCTTGAGCAAACGCTGGCGAACGGGGGTCACGAGTGCACTTTGGGTTTCCTGGGAAAAGGGATTCCTGCAACAGAGTTGTTATCGTTGTGACAGTTAAACCTGCGTGACAGGTTTTGCGGTTGATTCCGAAGAGAATCATTGGAGTGCCGTTATGCCTCGAGTACGGACCATTGGCCATTTTGCCTCGCGCCCGATTTCACATCGCTCTAGGCTCTTCACCTCGCTTCAACCATTTCAACGGATCCAGCCGTTAGCCTGGTTTGCATGTGTAACGTGGATTTCGAGTGGGAATTTGTGGTTCGCCATGTGGGGAGCCGTTGAACATCCATACCCGAAGGTGTGATTTCCCAGTCACCTCTTGAGGACACCTTTGCCCATCTTTGGCAGTGTGACTGTCAACCGAGCGGGATTCTGGTCTCGATACAACATCGTTCTGACGATCACTGGAGCGTGGATCGACTTTGGCTTGAAGCCGGGACAGAGACATTGGGAATGTTATTTTCGCTCACTTGGAGCACAGTGAGTTATATTGTATGAAACTGATGGTACCATCATAGGAATGATATATTGGTTGTACAATTGATTACTATTGTTTTTGTGCTGTTATTCTTGTGTGACCTTAATACAATACTTGTTTGTTGGTAACAATTGCTGTGGTTTCACCATTGATCTTTGACACAGAATAACACATCTTTCTGCCGTGACTCCTCTCGGGGCTCGGAGGTACACCATGACCGGGGTTTGGGGAGGAGCACGTAACAGAAATTGGGGGCCTCGTCCGGGATAGAATTCCCTAACATTCCTAAAATTCCCAAATTTTGAATTTCCTAACATTCCCAAATTTTTTCAAAAATTGGAATTTTTTGTGTGAAGGTTAACAGGTGCTAACTGATAGTCACCATGGTGTTTGACGCAGAAAAGTTTGCGGCGTCCCCTAATGAGGCACAGTTCCAGGTGTTAAAAAGATCGGAACTCATGATATTGGCCAAATATTTTAACTTGGAGGTCCGAGTTAATATGAAGAAAGCAGAGATGCAGACATTAGTGGTGGAGTCTCTAGTGGGACAAGGAACATAGGAAGAGGTAGCCTTGGATTGGTTACCAGAGGAAAAAGGAAATGTGGAGCTCCGGAAAATGGAGATGCAACTGCAGAGCCAGGAAAGGTTAGAAGAGAGAAGAGCCGAGGAAAGAGAAGAGGAAAGGAGAGCTGAAAAGGAAAGAGCAGAACAGGAACGAGAACTCGAGGAGAGAAGAGCAGAGGAAAGGAGAGCTGAAAAGGAAAGAGCAGAACAGGAAAGAGAACTCGAGGAGAGAAGAGCAGAGGAAAGGAGAGCCGAAAGGGAGTTAAAGGAACGTGACATGGAGTATCAGAAGGAACTTAAACTCAAGGAGCTGGAATTACTGGGAGAACGGAGAGAAGTAGTATCCATGCCGGCTAGTTCGACAACTAGTGAGAACTATTGGGATGTTGGTAGGCATGTGAGGCTGGTTCCATCCTTCAATGAAAAGGAGGTAGCAAAGTTTTTTTTTACATTTTGAGAAGGTGGCTCAAATGCTAAAAATGGCCTGTGGGGTCCTGGACTATGTTAGTGCAAAGTGTTCTGGTGGGTGAAGCTCAAGATATCTATTCGGCTTTACCAATTGACCAATGTGCAGATTATGAGATAGTGAAGAAAGCCATACTCAAAGCCTATGAATTGGTCCCTGAAGCTTACCGGCAAAAATTCAGGAATGCCAGGAAGAGGGAGAGGGAGACCCATGTGGAGTTTTCCAGAATTAAGGAAACCATGTTTGATAGGTGGTGTGACTCGAAGGAGATTGGGAAAGACTTCAACCTGTTACGACAATTGATCTTGGTGGGGGAATTCAAACAGTGTGTCCACGTGGACATTAAAGTACATCTGGATGAGAAGAAAGTACCAGAGTTGTATGAGGCAGCAACCGTGGCAGATGACTATGCCTTGACACACAGGATGGGGTTCCACAAACCTAACTTCCCGCCAAGAGTTAGCCAGGGGAGTTACGGAAAATCAGGTTTGGAGAACAAATTTTCATGGAGGCGGCCTAGATAGGACTATGGGGACAAATCTGATACCGTGACTTTTGGGGATCAGAAGACTGCAGTTCCAACACATAACTATCTTCCAGGGGGCCCGAGGCAGATCACGAGTTTTTCCTCTGGGCCTACTTGCGCTTTTTGCAAGTAACCTGGGCATTTGATGTCCCAATGTTACGCCCTGAAAAGGAAAAATCAGGAGCGCAGTCAAACTAGTGCAACTCCGAATGCATTGGCCAATGCAAGAAATCGTCCTTGTAGGACAGTGCCTTGTGAAGGTTCCCATGCCAAAGTTACGGCATCGCAGAACGACCTTGTTCAAGAGGGTTACAAACCTTTTATTTCAGAGGGGTTTGTGTCACTGGATGGAGACTTAACGAACCAGAGACGTGTTAGGGTATTGAGGGACACAGGGACAAATCTTGGATGCTTGAAGGCATTTTGCCATTGTCAGAGAAGACGGCAACTGGGGTTAGTGTTCTTTTACAGGGGGTTGGTGGCTATGTTAAAGCTCCTCTTCATGTCATCCATTTGAAATCTGATTTGGTGTCAGGACCAGTCACCGTAGGTTTACAAGCCACTCTTCCTGTAGAGGGAATCTCTTTTATTATCGGGAATGATTTGGCCGGTGGTCGAGTTTCTGGTAATCCAATGTTGGTTGAAAAGCCCAGGATGGAAAATAACACCGCACAGTTAGAGCAGGAGATTCCGGGTATCTTTCCATCCTGTGCAGTGACTCGTGCTATGGGTAAGGAAGGGCTCTGAAGAGAAGGAGAAGGAAGGTGATGTGGATTTGGGTTCCTTGGAGGTATTGGAGGAAAATTCTGAAAGAGGTTAGAGGAAAGGGAGTGACATCAAGGAACTTAAGGAAAAGTTGACATCTAGAACAAAAGAGGAAATGGAGTGTCCGTCGGAGACATCTGGGAACGAGGCTGAACAAACGGTGCTGGTCCGAAAGAGACTTGTTGAAGAACAACACGGAGATTCGGAGCTCCGGAGTTTGATAAAGCCGTTACAGAGGAAGAGGCTATGAAGATACCTGTTGGTTACTTCATGAAAGGGGAAATACTCATGAGAAAATGGAGACCACCGGAGGTGCCAGCAAACGATGAGTGGAAAGTTCATTACCAAATTGTGGTGCCACCGCCGTACCGGAAGGAGATATTGAGTTTGGCGCATGAGACACCTTTGGCCGGGCACCTTGGAGTAAACAAGACATGTGACAGAATATTGGTACATTTTTTCTGGCCAGGATTGCGACATGATGTGGCGGAGTTCTGTAAATCTTGCCATTCTTGCCAGCTGGTGGGAAAACCTAATCAGAAAGTCCCATCCGCACCTTTAAAACCAATTCCAGCTTTTGAAGAGCCATTCAGCGGTGTCATTATTGACTGTGTCGGCCCTTTACCTAAAACTAAGGCTGGACATCAGTATTTGCTGACCATCATGTGCGCTTCCACAAGGTTCCCAGAGGCAATGCCTCTTAGAAAAAATACTGCGGCAGTTATTGCGAAGGCCTTGATTAAAATTTTCACTTTGTTTGGCCTACCTAAGGTCATCCAGTCTGATCAGGGTTCCAATTTCATGTCAACACTTTTTCAGCAAGTGGTACACCTGTTGGGAGTGGAGCAAGTAAGATCAAGTACTTACCATCCCGAGAGCCAAGGGGCCTTGGAAAGGTTTCACCAGACATTGAAGAATATGATCAGAACGTATTGTTTTGAATGTGACAAGGATTGGGATGAAGGAATACCCTTATTGTTGTTTGCTCTGAGGGAATCTGTTCAGGAGTCATTGGGATTCAGTCATTCAGTCCTTTTGAACTTGTGTTTGGACACTCAGTGCGAGGACCATTGAAATTGGTGAAAGAACAGTGGCTACAGGAGGAGTCACAGTCAACAGTGGTGGAGTATGTGTCAACGGTTAGGCACAGATTGGCAAAGGCTTTTGAAGTTGCGAGAAGCAACTTGAAAGTGACACAGGATAAAATGAAAGTGAGACATGACAAGAAATCTCAGATAAGAAATTTCAGTCCTGAGGACCGAGTGTTAGTGTTGCTTCCTGGTCCAGGTCAGCCACTACAGGCTAGATATTTCGGTCCCTATGCAATCGAAAGGAGGGTTACTCCCGACCGACGGGAAAAGCGGCAGCTGTGTCATGTCAACCGACTGAATAAATATTATGAGAGGAAGCCTGTGGAGAAAATGGTTCCTGTCTCACCTGTCGTGCCTGTAGTCAGGGTGCAAGAGAATCCAGAGTTAAAACTCTTCACTCATCACAACCCCTTAACCTTCATTCAAAAAATGAAAAATCAGAGGTTGATGAGATGGAGTTTGGCTTTGCAGGAGTTTAACTTGGAAATTGAGCATGTAAAGGGCAGGGACAATGTCGTTGCTGATGCTTTATCCAGAGTGAACTAACTTTGAAAATTCCTGTAGGTTGTTTGGAAGTTTTGTTGCTTTATTTTGGGGAATATTAATTATTGTTGCTCACGTGAATTGATCATTTGGGTGTGAGTTTTACTTTTGTTTGTTAAAAGAGTTTTTGCATGCAAAGAAAGTTTCCACTATGTTCCAACTTTCTTTCTTGAGGGGGGGGGAAGTGTTAGGGATTCGTCACTTCCGTTGTTGTGGTTCTCATCCACTGTAAACATTTTTGGTTCAATGTACTATTATTGTTATCGTTTATGTGAATTGGAGATAACTGTTTTCAAAAGGTAAAAAAAATTAATGTTTTAAAAAGATACCGGAAACCGGATCGGGACCCGGACGAAGAGGAAAAGGAGGCGGAGCGAGTGAGGTCGAGAAGGAGCCGAGCTGCTTTGAGGTCTTGAGCAAACGCTGGCGAACCGGGGTCACGAGTGAACTTTGGGTTTCCTGGGGAAGGGATTCCTGCGACAGAGTTGTTATCGCTGTGACAGTTAAACCTGCGTGACAGGTTTTGCGGTTGATTCCGAAGAGAATCATTGGAGTGGCATTACGCCTCGAGTATGGACCGTTGGCCATTTTGCCTCGCGCCGATTTCGCATTGCTCTAGGCTCTTCACCTCGCTTCAACCATTTCAACGCATCCAGCTGTTAGCCTGGTTTGCATGTGTGATGTGGATTTCGAGTGGGAATTTGCGGTTCGCCGTGTGTGGAGCCATTGAACATCCATACCCGAAGGTGTGATTTCCCAGTCGCCTCTTGAGGACACCTTTGCCCATCTTTGGCAGTGTGACTGTCAACCGAGCGGGATTCTGGTCTCGATACAACATCGTTCTGACGATGACGAGCGTGGATCGACTTTGGCTTGAAGCTGGGACAGAGACATTGGGAATGTTATTTTCGCTCACTTGGAGCACAGTGAGTTATATTGTACGAAACTGATGGCACCATCATAGGAATGATGTATTGGTTGTACAATTGATTACTATTGTTTTTGTGCTGTTATTCTTGTGTGACCTTAATACAATACTTGTTTGTTGGTAACAATTGGTGTGGTTTCACCATTGATCTTTGACACACAGAATAACACATCTTTCTGCCGTGACTCCTCTCGGGGCTCGGAGGTACACCATGACCGGGATTTGGGGAGGAGCACGTAACAATATATATATATATATATATATATATATATATATATATATATATATATATATATATATATGTATATATATATATATATATGTATTAGACACAAACACACACACACACACACACACACACACACACACACACACACACACACACACACACACACATAGACATATATATATATATAGATATAGATATATATACATACAAACGTACACACATATGTACATACTGTCGCGCGGACCCTTCGGTTAATACCAGGGCTCGCGGATGGACCAGAATGGATTTAATTGAGGCGACGACCAACACGGATTTTGCTATGAAACGCGGGGAGGGAAGAAGTGAAGAGGAAGAAGCGGGAGCGCGTAACTGTGGAAGGCGAACAAACTCAACCGGACACAAGATTTGTGGGGAATGGAAAATAATGCAAGGGTTTATTGTAATAAAAGGTAGGGACAGCAAAACGTGATACTAAAGCGCGGCGTTACGCGCGCTGCTTGTGAGCAAGGAGGAAGCGGACAAGCGGTAACATGTAAACGTCTTTATTGTAAGACTACACTGTAACACTGAACTCCTCCGGGCTGGTCGCCCGGTGTATATCATGAGGCCACGCCTACCCCTCGGGCGTGGCCACCGCCCACTTGGTGCGTGGAATGATGTCACCACGCCAGTGGGCTTTTGTGTCCGCCACACGCGCCCCCCCAGAATTCCCGCGCACCTGGAGGGCCAGTTTGTGGGGCAGTCGAATGACCCGGCCGAAGCGCCCCCTGGCGATCGGCGGCGTCCGGGGTGCAGGGATACCAGGTGGGATGCCCCTGGCTGCCCCTGGGATGGGTGCAGGACCGGGGGGCGCCGTGGCGGCGGGGCTGGGCGGTGCCGGGGGTCTGCCCGCAGGAGGGCGGCCCCGACGTGGGGGTCGGGCCACTGGCGGTGGATGGTCCACATCGAGGTGGGCCGGCTTGAGGCGGTCTACCGAAACGCGGTCAGGAGTACCGCCGATGTCCAGGGTGAAGTGCTTCGCCCCGGTCTCCAGCACGCGGAAAGGCCCGTCGTACGGGGGCCGCAGTGGTGTCCGATGGGCATCGTGGCGGACGAAGACGTACTCCGCCGTGCGAAGCTCCGGGGCGACGTGCGTCGGTGGGTGCCCGTGGCATGCCGTTGGCACCGGGGCGAACCTCTGGGCGGTCTCTTGCAGAGCGGAGCGCTGCTGTGCCGCGGACCATGGTGCCGTGGAGTCGGGGAGGAACTCGCCCGGCACCCGCAGCGGTTGCCCGAAGACCAACTCCGCCGCGGATGCGCGCAGGTCCTCCTTGGGCGCCGTCCGGAGGCCCAGCAGGACCCAGGGGAGCCTGTCGACCCAGCCGCCGTCGCGGAGGGTGGCCCGGAGCGCGGCCTTCAATGAGCGGTGAAATCGCTCACACAGGCCGTTAGCCTGGGGGTGGTAGGCCGTGGTTCGGTGCAGCCGGACCCCGAGCCCCTGCGCAACCGCCCCCCAGAGCTCCGAGGTGAACTGGGGGCCGCGGTCGGATGAGATGTCTGAGGGGGCGCCGAACCGGGCGACCCAGGTGGCGATGAAAGCCTGCGCGACATCGGCCGCCGTTGTCGACGCCAAGGGCACGGCCTCCGGCCACCGGGTGGTGCGGTCCACCATGGTGAGGACGTGGGTGAAACCCCGCGAGGGGGGCAGAGGTCCCACCAGGTCCACGTGGACGTGGTCAAACCGGCGTTCCGGCACCGTGAACGGGGCCAACGGGGCCTGGGTGTGCCGGTGCACCTTGGCGCGCTGGCACGCGAGGCATGTCCTGGCCCAGCCGCGGACGGCCTTCCGGAGGCCATGCCAGACGAACTTGTCGGCGATCAGCCTTTGGGAGGCCCTCGCGCCCGGGTGGGACAGGCCGTGGATGGCGTCAAACACCTGGCGCTGCCAGCCCGCGGGCACAATGGGGCGAGGACGCCCGAGGGAGACGTCGCACAAGAGGGCCGCGCCCGCGCCGTCGAACGGCACCTCGGTGACGCGGAGGCCCGTGACGGCGGTCCGCAAGGCCTGGACGTCGGGGTCAGCGGCCTGGTCCGCTGCCATCCGGGTATAGTCGATGCCGAGGTGGACTGCGTGGGCGACGGCCCGGGAAAGGCAATCCGCAACCGGGTTGTCCTTCCCCGCGACGTGCTGGATGTCCGTCGTGTACTCGGACACGGCCGAGAGGTGACGCTGCTGCCGGGCCGACCACGGCTCGGTGACCTTGCCCATCGCGAAGATCAGCGGCTTGTGGTCGACGAAGGCAGTGAAGGCCCGGCCCTCGAGCAGATGGCGGAAGTGCCTGACCGCCAAGTGAAGTCCGAGCAACTCGCGGTCGAAGGTACTGTAACGGCGTTCGGGCGGGCGAAGCTGCCGGCTAAAGAACGCCAGCGGTTGCCAAGCTCCACGCACCCATTGCTCGTGCACCGCGCCCACCGCGTAGTCCGAGGCATCGGTGGTGAGGGCGATCGGTGCATCGGGCGCCGGGTGCGCGAGCATGGTGGCGTTAGCCAAAGCGAGCTTCGCGCCCGTGAACGCCGTGTCCATCTGCTCGGTCCAGGTAACGTCGCCTTTGCCCGGCTTACCTCGGAGAGCTTCGTGCAGGGGGCGCAGGAGCTGGGCGATACGGGGCAGGAACCGATGGTAAAAGTTCACCATGCCCAGGAACTCCTGCAGCCCTCTGATCGTGCGGGGGCGCGGAAACCCCTTCACCGCCTCCACCTTGGCCGGCAGGGGGACGGCTCCATGCCTGGTGACACGGTGCCCCAGAAAATCGATTGTGGCGGCGCCGAACCGGCACTTTGCGGGGTTCACAATCAGGCCATGCTGGCCCAGGCGTTCGAAGAGCGTGCGGAGGTGGCGTAGGTGCTCTTCGCGGGACGCGCTGGCGACGAGGATATCGTCCAGGTAGACGTAGACAAAATCCAAGTCGCGCAGGACGCTGTCCATCAGTCGCTGGAACGCCTGAGCCGCATTCTTCAGACCGAAGGGCATGCGCAGGAACTCGAAGAGTCCGAATGGCGTGATGACCGCCGTCTTCGGGACGTCCTCCGGCCTGACGGGGACCTGATGGTAGCCGCGTATGAGGTCCACCTTCGAGAAGAAGGACCTGCCCGCCAAACGGGCGGAAAAGTCCTGAATGTGGGGGACGGGGTAGCGGTCGGGAGTCGTGGCGTCATTGAGACGGCGATAGTCCCCGCACGGTCGCCATCCCCCGCCGGGCTTCGGCACGATGTGCAGCGGCGACGCCCAAGCGCTCTCTGAGCGCCGAACGATGCCGAGTCGCTCCAGGGTAGCGAACTCCGCTTTTGCCACCGCCAGCTTCGTCGGCTCGAGGCGGCGTGCCCGGGCGTAGACCGGTGGCCCGACGGTGGGGATGTGATGGGCCACCCCGTGCTTGACGGCCCCCGCCGAGAAGGTGGGCCGCGTGAGGGCCGGGAAGCCGGCGAGGAGGCGGGTGAATGCGTCCGCTGCCGGAAGCGTACAGACCAACGTGGCCGGAACCGAATCGTTCGGCAAGCCGCTTGGCAAGCCGCTCGTTGAGCTTGGCCACGCACATGCGAGCGAGCTGAACGTCTCGGCCTGGACAAGCCGTCTGCGCTTGACGTCGACCAGGAGCCCATTAGCGCACAGGAAGTCCGCGCCAAGCAGTGCCATGGGCACGTCGGCGGTGACGAACGTCCATCGGAAAACCTGCCCTCCAAACCGCAGAGAGAGGCAGCGTTTTCCGTACGTACGGATGGGCGTCCCGTTCGCGGCAAGCAGCGCGGGGCCCCCACCCGCGGCGTGCTTGTCTGACGTGCCGGCGGGAATGACACTCACCTGTGCTCCCGTGTCGCACAGGTAACGGCGCCCGGAGAAGGTGTCCGTTATGAACAGCAGGCTGCTCGAACGGCCGGCGCTCATCGCCACAATTGAGCGCCGGCCCGGGCGTTTCCCGACCCGTTGAAGGAGCACGGCGGATGACACCGCCGAGCTTCGTGGCCGAACTTGGCGTGGAACCAGCACCAGGTGGTGGAGCTGGAGGAGCGCGGCTGGCTCCGCCAGGCCGGTGGAGTCGACGGGTTTCCCCGCGGTGGCGGTTTTCGCCGCGGCGGTGGGCGGGGCGTGGCGGCGTTCACGAGGTGCGTATCAGCATGCTGCTGAACCACAGCGTGCTGTAGAAGATGATGCTGTGGAACATCAGCGTGCTGTAGAAGATGATGCTGTGGAACATCAGCGTGCTGTAGAAGATGATGCTGTGGAACATCAGCGTGCTGTAGAAGATGATGCTGTGGAACATCAGCGTCGAAGGCCGTGACGGCCACGCCAACGCTCGCCCGCGTGTCCGAAGCGGCGAAGTACTTGTCCGCCTCGGCCGCCAATGCTCGGGGTTCCGTTAGCCCGGTCCCGGCCAACGCGAGGCGAACCTGCGCTGGAAGTTGGCGACGGAAAAGCGCCCGGAATAGCGAACCGGGGGCTTCGTCGCCCAACAGTGACAGCATATGGTCCATTCGGACCGACGGGCGCGTCTCACCGAGCTCGGGGAGATCCAGGAGGCGGTCGGCCCGTGCGTCGTCCGTGAGGCTGAACGTGGCTAGGAGTAGCCGCTTGAGTGCCTCGTACTTGTGGCCGTCCGGTGGGTGGCGAAGGACGGACACAACTCGAGCGGCCGTGCCGGGCCCGAGGGAGGCGACGACGTGGCAGTAGCGCGTGTCATCGCCGGTGAGGTGCCGAAGCTGAAATTGGGCTTCGGCCTGGACGAACCAGACTTCGGCCTGAGCCTCCCAAAATTCCGGAAGTTTGACGAAGGCGGCCATGGCGATGGCGTCGCGTGTGGAAGGATCGCTCCGGCAGATCCAACGTCGAGGGTCACCAGTAAAGCGCGGCGTTACGCGCGCTGCTTGTGAGCAAGGAGGAAGCGGACAAGCGGTAACATGTAAACGTCTTTATTGTAAGACTACACTGTAACACTGAACTCCTCCGGGCTGGTCGCCCGGTGTATATCATGAGGCCACGCCTACCCCTCGGGCGTGGCCACCGCCCACTTGGTGCGTGGAATGATGTCACCACGCCAGTGGGCTTTTGTGTCCGCCACAATACTAAATCAAAGTCCTAAATTGGGATCCCACACACCAGACTTCAAATACGCCACACAGGAAAATGAATAACCAAAAGAAAAACGTTCGTTATGTAATGTATGTTGTGAGAAATCAAGATCTACAACATTGTCCCAATAGTAGGTTTTATTCAGTTTCGATCTCTGGCAACACCTGTAAGAAATCATCAAGCTTTGTATTAGTATTCCGTAATCATGGAAGTACCAATCAATTAGCAATTAGTGCAAGCAAGCCTGGAACATCTAGATATACGCACCATTCGAGTACACTATCACACAGAATAAATGTCACAGGAATGTATCGGAGCGATGTTCGTCCGCGTTCTTATAGAAGCCTCTCAGTGGTTGGAGACAACATAACACCTGGGTTCAACTTAGACACAATTTCATTACAATGTAAATGTAATGTAGTGTGCAGTCTTATCCATCTGTAGTCTTGCAGTGTAACACGGCCCCGTTCAGCCCCGCTCGCGTGCCACCAGGCCCCGCTCCAAGCCTCTCGCCGCTCACGAAGTCCATGCACCAAGCTCCAAAGCACCGAGCACCATGCGTCCAACGCCCTAAAAGCACCACGTGGCCCAAAGCACTGCCAGCGATCTCCACACAAGGTCGATCTCCAACACGAGCACAAACTCAGAACCAAGAAGAACGGCAAAAAGGAGAGAGGGCGCAAGTGCGACTGCACGCTATGAGCCAAATCCAAGTCCAAGTCCAAGTGCCGAGCACCGCTCTAAGCCAAGCCCAAGTTCGCTCTCCCTCCGAGCCAAGCGCGTCCTTTTTATAAACTTGCCGCGGTGACGTCAGCCTTGGCGCGCCACCCAATCAGTGCCCTCCACCGACTCGTTGGCTGGAGGTTCCCGCCTACCGATCACTCGTTCCCTGTAGCGTGGTCATAGCGCATGCTACTCGAGGCCTGCCGGAGGTGTAGCTGGCGGCGGCCATCATCGGCGGTGCCCCGAACTGGTTTCCTTGCCTGTTCCTTCCGAAGTCACTGTCAGGGAAGGGAATTATTTAATGTTGTGCTAGGGTCCTAACTAAGTGTCTACAGGTGTGCATTGCCATAAGGGACAAAGGTTTGATGACCAGGTGTGACACACAGGGGCGTTATTCTTAATCCCTACACTATCTAACACTCGAACATCCTGGTATGTTCACATCTATACTTCTTAACCGACAAAACGCCTAAACACACAGAACTTATTACAGGTAGATTCCCTATCGAGACAGTCGAATACCTACCTACACAGATCTATCTGGCTCTAGATATTGCTTTACCCCCAGACATAACAATATGTATATATACTGTATATATGTAATGAGTATGATGGTAATAGTGTCATTGATGAAACATTCAGATAAATGTATCTTAATAGGTGTTAAGGTGTGTGTGTGTGTGTGTGTGTGTGTGTTTAATAATTCATTGCTCATGAGTGATGGCACTTGCATAATAGAATGTGCAATAAGGGTATGTATGTATGATAACAAGCATTCTGAGTACTGCGCTGCAATACATGTACCCTACCGGCAGTCTGTCGTTGGGGAAATTACCAAAGTTCAAAGTGCCATAACTTTGTCAAAAATGATCGAAACGTCGTGAAGTTCGAACTTGATCTGTAACTTATCATGAGGAAACCATGTACCAAGTTTGAAATCATTAGCATTAAGGGTTTAGAAAAAGAGTCCGGAAAACTGTTCTTTGCATGATGGACTGACAGAATGACAGACTGACATACTGACAGACGGCGTGCAAACCTATAGTCCCCTCCGGTGTACACCGGTAGGGGACTAATAAGTGAATGTATATAGCAAGGAAGGTACATATCTACAGATAAAGCTACATGCAATTGTTACAGCATTTGAGTGTGCTGCATCGGAATGGTAGCTCATCCAGGCGTGTGCCCCCTATTCAAGGAGAAAATTCATCGGCAGCCCTATGCGCCTGAAGACGTGAAGGATGGTTCTTCTTCTTCTTCCTCTGTTACAAAGTGTGAAAGTTAGGCTGCGTTGTTGGATTTTCTGATGTACGCAGCTGATGTCATGGATGCACAGCCAGGTTATGTACCCACTCTTTCAAAAGGATTTGGGCTGAAAGTGTCAAAATTTCGAGGAAAAACGGAGCACAGCTGATGATCTGGGCAGTCTGAAATTTGGTCATTTGTTTACAAGTTGCTAATTCTCTTCCACTTGGTGTACTTGAAGCGTGATCGGCACCTCACTCCAGCTGCACCTTCCAAACCTTCAAGGTCGTCCTTCTCGCCATCTTGTAAGCTTTTTGTAGCCGCTTCGTTGCAGCTTTTTAGTTCTTCCATGAACCTTGACATCCATCCATGCTTGCCCACTTGATTATCGAAGAACCTTCCACTATAACAGCAATGATCCATTGATTACCTGCAGGTGTGCCCTGCAGCTAACTACCTTACTGTGACTAAACCGTGTCGGCACTCTGCTGCTACACATCTGGCTCAATAATTCAAGGACGTGTCTAACTTGTTCAAAATTACTGTGTATTGGATGATTTATTAATACTGTGTCATAATGACCTCTTTCGTTCCAGGCATGATTATCCAAACTCCATAAGGTGAGATCCATCACAGAGTGAATAATTCATTTAAAAAGCACACTGTTGTGCGAAATTAGCACATTAGTCAGTCTGGAGTTATTGTGACCATTGAGTGTCCTTCCAACAAGCATCTTCCTTGCTCGTGTGTCCCTTTCTATTTTTTTTAGGATCCTCTAATCTAATATAAGAAACATTCCCTCCGAGGAATTGGCCTGTTATGCGTGCCACCTGACATCTTCCGCTCACGTGCACACACCGCCCTTGTGATTGGACAAATGTGCACCACAATGAGATGCCCAACCAATAGTTAATAACTGCACAAAGCGCTCACGCATTTTAATTCAATAAATACCCCATCAATGTAAACGTTTAGCAAATTTCATGAAAATATAGTTTATTTAATTTTGATTCGATTTGAATGATTGGGCATAACAAATGTCAAATGACAATTTCTGATTGAGAACTTGTTATTCATTATAAAGTTGATTTCCACAAATACATTGTATACATATATATTGTTGCGGATCTCAGCGCCGGCCTTTCCCCCTTACCAAGGGGGGGGGGGGGGGTAGTCCCCTTGTCTTTTACTAGCCGACGGGACCCGGGACCTATGACGTCCTTCCCGGGCAGCGTTAAATAGGGTTTTTGGACTATGAATTCGCTATTACCTAAGCACTAACGCTGACTGGAAACGAGGAAATAAGCCCCGCCCGAATCACGGGTGTTAGTGGAAACGCCGAGCGGTAGCGACCCGTGACCCGAGCCGTTATCAAGGACTAAACCCGATCCAAGCGGTTCGTAATCGTGCCACGCTTACCCAATGAAGGAAATGACTGAAACGGTGGAATTTGGGAAGAAAAGGAATAACAGATTTATTTACACTTTGTACAATAAGAAGAAGAAGAATAATACACAGTGCAGCCTTAAACAGTCTTAACTTATCCCTGGACAAACGGGCCCGTCACACTCAAACACACTCACACGGGGTTGCAGACGAACAGGTCGATGGTCCAGGGATGGTGTCCAGGCAGCTCGTTCTCCGGTCCCCAACTCGCACCGCGAAGCAGATGAAACAGACGGCAGTGGCCAGGAGCCCTCCGCGTGTCGTTTGGCGCGCACGGGGTAATTATAGGGCGGACGGTAGGCTGGCTTTGGCGGTTACACTCGCGGCTCAGCCGCGTACGCAATAAGCGAACAGTTCCAATAACCGCGAACAATGCGCTTCTCCGTCTCTCAATGCGCTCTCTCAATACAAGTCTCTTGCAGCCAGCCCTCTCACAAAGCGCAATTCACCCAACGAGTCCTTCTCATAAGTCCTTTCATAAGCGCTTCTCCCTTCTCATCTGCCAGCTTCAACACAGCGCATCCCTTTCTCATCTCATCTGAGGTGGGGCCTCGCGCCAAGGGTTTTATTACCACACCCTTGGAACCCTCTCGAACTCACCAGACATTTCTTGCCACGCCCTATCAAGCAATGCCCACCGCGCTCTGGTTGGCTATTGTCCTTACCGTCACCGCCTTCTGACATGCTGCTTGATGCGACCCTTGCGCTCCTCCCCCTTTTCAGGTCTACCTCGTGGTTACTTGGCTAGTTTCGAGCGAAACCAAGGGCAGCGAACGCTGCTGGCGGCCAAAGCGTAACAAACTGAGGGATGCCAAATGGAGCGCGGGATCGAGTTCGCCCATGATGTAATTGAAGGGTGGCCGCAAAATGAAAGGACCTAAGCTTATTATTTCTTTACACAACGCAGATATTACTAGGGACAGTGGCCTACTCTTACACATACTATGACATAACTAATTCTAATGGGCCTACGTGTTGCTTGTGGCCTAACTATGGGAGGCAAACCTTTAATGATGTTATATGTACAATTCTCAAAACCTCAACACTGCCCCCCTCCTTCGCCAGGCTCGTCCCCGAGCTGAACCCACACAAGTGAGCACGACCAGTTTTTAGCAAGGGTCAGGACTACTTTTTAAATTCCGTGTGACACTTAGGTGTGGTTCCCCTCTACATTTAACCTAACACCCTGTGTGTGACAGTTTTACAACACTACATATGTCCCACCTACTGCGTTGTGTACTAACTAACAGATTCACACCCACGGCTAACCGAATTACGGAAAAAATTCTCAAACTATACATAAAGCCGGTGGGGAGCATGTTATTTACAAGACTAATTATTTACAGTACTACAACCCAGGACCTGTTCTTTTTGTGGGAGAGAATTTTGAAAGAGAGAAACACAGAATGCACTGCACCAATACACCATACACCAATATGCACAAAAATGCACAATCATCATAAATGCACATTTCAAATAAATGTTGGCTTTGCTGCTGGGCTGCTGCGGGGCTGCTGCTTGGCTGCGTCTTGCGTCTTCCTGCTTCGTCTTCGGTGTGCCATAATTAACTTGAGATCTTCCTTCCTGACACACCGGAATAAATAAAAATGCACAACCGTGTCCGTTTTTATTTATTAGCAGGGCCAATCTCAGGGTCCATCTGCGTGACTTTGATGCCACTTAAAAAAAAAAAACAGTGGTCCGCAAGCCAAGATAACGCTTGCAGCAATTGTCTGCTCCAGCAAAGATGCCAGGCCACAGAACGTGTGGTCGATAGGTGTACAGGTGCAGCCAGAGGTAGCAGAGTGCAGCACAAAAGTGCAGCCGCACAGCTCAGGGTACCTGCACACTCCCCTAAACAAAAAAAATGGGTCCATGGGTGGGGAGGAAAGACAAAGCAGAGAGTTTAGTGGAGAAAAGTGCGCAAGGGTACACACAATCACAAGGCAATGCAACATGAGGAGCACGGCAGAGCGAGCGGAGAAAGCTCGTCCCTAGCCGTTCGTGACCCCCCATGTCGGCCTACACTACCCTTGCCCTTCCCCGTATTTACACTTCCTTTACAAATTCGTCTCTACGTCTTGTCTTTTCTATCCCACTTCTATGCCAAATTTGTTTCCAATCCCTCCCAAGAAGGAAGAGATGGAATATACACATTGTCTCATCCCATCATGATGCGTCTTTACCTTCCAAACATTTGCAAAATCCGGTGTGGAGTTCTGTCACCTTGGTGAGTGGATGAGGATGGTGCGAAGAGATTTCTTATCCTACCTATCCTCTAATAACATTAACACAGTTACACTACCCGGGGTCTTGCCCTGCCAGTTCAATTGGCCTCTTTACACTATGCGGTTCTAAAAACCAATTCCCATTGACCCACCCTGTGGTGCCTCCCAAATTTGGGGTCTCACTCCCCCAATTTTTCAATACTGTGCCTTCGCACAATTTCGGGGCTGGGTCGTGTGGCTCGACCAGCAGGTCTACCTACCTGCGCACCTCCGCCACTGAAGTCGCCACCCGAGCTCACCATGCTCCTTACAACTACCCTAAATCTCGGGAAGGCCCCACCTGGCTCTCTCACCCCACTGATGCCCTCTCTGGCATTGGGCTACCCAGGTCCTCTCCTAGGATCCTCGGGCCCCACTGAACACTACTCTGAACTCTAACTGGCTCCCAGAGCCTACCTGCGGCCTCACCTGGCCAACAGACTACCAGTGGCGGAGTGCCCGAATAACCATACTCACCAATTAAGCCCACACGCCCAGCCATTTCCACAGACTCATGCACCCCTCTAAGCACTTCATTGCTACTACCTGCACCACAGGTGTCAATATCCAAACAATTTACCTAAACCCTGTCCCTAACTTTAAACTACCCTCCCCGGGTATTCGTGAAGGGGTCCATCTTCCCCCATCCACTCCTTCGCACCATGCACTCCACACCACTCATTCCGCACCATTTACTCCACACCACTCACTCCACACCCCAAATATTCCCCACTTGCACACCATGCAAGTCCGTTCACACAACACAATTACACATGTCCTCAATACTCCATTCATACATCACCTCTGGTCATCCACGACCAATGCCTCATTTGCGCAAGTTCATCCACAAACAATTTCGTTCAATTCCTCATTTGCTCACGCTCACCACAAAGATTCTCATTCACACAGCATCATCGAACTAACTACTTCCCTCTAATACTCGTGCTTTCCCGTCTTCCCTTACACTAAGCACACCCTCGTCATTATCATCCATCTAATCTCTCTACGTCCCCTCTACTTGAACAATGTCTCTACTTAAATCTTGTCGCTACCGTCATTCACTAAATCCCTAACAATATCCTAGCCCGCCCTCGGCTAGCTTACACTGCCATCCCCATAAACTAAAGCTCATGTGCCCCATATAATGTGAGGTGAATGGTAAAGCTACCATTCGCCATCACTACTGCCATTGCTATCCGTCCACTAACTATGAGCCTCTTTGTGCGGGAATACATTTTCACAGCTCGGCTTCGCAAAGCCGAGCAATGCATGCGGGTGGTTTGTCTCCTGTTGGTTGGGTCCGTCCGGCATTTTCGATTCTGGGGAGGAGGCATGCTTGGGCCGAGGTTCCAGGCGCCATCTCGGCGCAGAGCCTTTCGGTCTCTGGCTCGATGGCCCAGCCTCCCCCGGTCGGAGCACCGCGCCCGCCAGGGGGCGAAGCTCCGACCTCGCCTACCTCCCCTCAAACCGTGCCTTTTGCCTCTTTCGCCACGGCACGGCACCGACCATACATGGCGGGGCCCGGCACGAATTGTGCACAGCGCTCCTTGCGAGACCGCCGCGGCGACGATCCCCGCCGGCTCCCGCAGCACACAAAGCGCACCACGCCCCGAGAGCTCGCGTCGGCTATACGTCGGCCTAAACGCTAACCCGGTCTGCGTCGATGCCCGACTCGCATTCTCACACCACGCGACCCTTCCCATCCTCATTCCACACCAAGGCGTCCCAGCGCCTCCCATACACCCCCTGCACTCCGTTATTGCACTCTCTCCATGCATTCTCTTCCCTTACGTATTCAGGTGCACACCACTCAGGCACACTCACGCCGCTCGCACACTCTGTTACACACTTGGCCATCACACACCTTCACGCACACTCTTTGGTTACATCCTCTGTAACACCCATGGGTGTGCACTCCTGCACACACCCAATCAGCGCACACTTACCCACGGGTGTGCAATCTCCTGTTGCACACCCAATCATGCACTCTGGTGTGCACTCCTGCACACTCTCTTCGGCCAACTCACAGTGTCACACTCCATTTCACACTCTTCTTCAACACACTCCTTCCACATACACTCCGTCTTACACTCGCACTCCGGCGCCGGTCTCACACGCGCGCCATTTACTTTCACATATCACACCACGGACCTTCCACGAGCGCCCGGGTGACGTCGGGATCCCAAGCGCGCGAAAAATCTTTTCCCGCCAAACACTTTCGCGCCATACCCAACCCTACTCACCTTCGGGATTCTCTTCTCCTCCCACACCTGCAAACCTCCATTGGGATTAGGCAGCACGACATCACAATGCGAATGCAGACTTTGAGTACATTCCAACTTTTCCTTCTCCCGTGATTCACTTTCTAATTCTGCCGTTTCTTCAGCCCCAATTTCAACTATGATTATTTCTTTTTCTTTTTCCTCGACGACCGCCGGTGCCAATAAAATTTCATTTTCCAACACGGTGGCCGTCGGCTTTTCCATACCCCGAGTTGCGATTTCTATACCGGTCCACTTGACTGCCCTCTGCTCTACCCCGCTCTCCACGCGTTTCTCACATCGCGCTACCCCGTCGCGTACCAATGCGACTTTCCCGCTCGACCTGCGCCTTATGTCCTCTCCCATCTTTTTTATTAACTCCCCTCGGGTGTCCATTTTGCTTTCCAGCCCGTGTTGACCTCTTCTACTTGATCCCCCATCTTGTTTTTCAACCCTGTTATTTCCTGGGTAGATTTGTCCCCCATTTCCTTCAATTGGCCCCCCATTTTGTTTTCCAAACGATTTAACCAGTCTTTCATTTCTGCCTTTAATTTGTCCCCGTTACGCCTTGTTTCATCCCGCATTTCTTTCCTTTCCCGCGTGGCTCTGTCCCCCTCCAGTTCTATGGATGCCTGTATTTGCGCCATGAATTGTGCCATGTAGGCTTGCAAGTCCATAACCCCTACTTGCGCAGCGGCCGCTGAGCCGCACTTCAACAACAAAGAGCAAACCAAACGAAATGTCTGAGGTTTAAATAAGACAGGTTCCTCCAAGATCCTCTCTAACGATGCTCTAATCATTTGCACCTGAGCTGGTGCACCTCATTCTAATTTTAGGTATTTGAAGTAGTGATAAATGTAGGGGTGTACTTACTTTTTCCACATGCGAAATTTGCATTTATGTTTATTTAAATTATACAATGGACTACAAAATGTAAATGTTTCATGATATTTGTTATATTATATCACCTTTATCTGTCAATATTGTTGAAATGAAGATGAAATAGCTGTATGTTGAAATATGTTGAAAAAGTCAAAACTTTACATGGGGTGTACTTACTTTTTCACGTGACTGTATATCTCATAATAATAAAACACAGTGTGTGTGTGTGTGTGTGTGTGTGTGTGTGTGTGTCTCCTCCATAACTCTAAAACCATGAAACCTAACGGCCCCAAACTTTGTATGCATACTTATTTGAACTCCACGGAAGTGCATGAATGAAAACTGGGTGTTCGGGTGTATTTCAACACCCCTTTTGATGATCATTTAGGAGATGCTCATTGCAAAAAAAAAAAAAAAAAAAAGCCTTACCAAAATGGCTGTGCCCCATCCTGGTCAGCCCTCTGTCACATCATAGGTTCTTAAGCTGCCATTTTGTTTTGGCCTATTCAAACGTGTCTCACCTTGGAAACACGATCTACTCTCACAAACTAATTTAAGTATATCATCAAAATCTGGATTCAGATTTGAGGATTGGATCTAGAACACTAATTAAGTATCGAAATCTGGAGTGAAATTTGAAAAATTTAAGACTTTAGCGATTCTTATAACTATATGTATATACCTATTTAGCGATATATGTGGAACCACACCAGAAACCCATCATTATTGATCGTAAGGTCTTTGTCCGAGGATTTGGGGAATCTCGCGACTGCACTCTGAAAAAAACAAACATCTGATTATTTAATTTTAACGATGTGTATAAAGCAAGTTACCCTCGCAGGCCCCACCGGGCAATGGGGAACTTCTACGCCAGCTATGTGACGTCCTGGCACTCCCTCGCAACCCACAAATCTCAGGCAACCTCGCAGCAGGCAATCTCAGTTCCTTCCACCAAGCTCAGAACAAGTGTGTGTCTACCCTAAGGAGTGCCAGGAAGCACTATCTATCCACACTCAAGAATGAACTCTCAAACATGTCTCCTTCCTCCAAAACGTGGTGGCGTCTGGTCAAATCCGTTTCTGGTGTTTGTTCCCCCTCCATCCCCTCCCTCACCTCAAATGGCGACACAGTTGACACCGCACGTGACAAAGCCGAATGTCTCAACTCTGTGTTTGCCTCAAAATCTTGTGTCCCAAACCCATCTCTCTCTGTTCCCACCTTACCCAATCAAACCCAACTGCTCCTGGACTCTGTGTCCTTCTCTCCTGACAAGGTGAAGAAGTTTTTGTCAACCCTCGACTCTGATTCTGCAACCGGACCAGACGGCATCAGCCCACGGGTCCTAAAATCCTGCTCTGCTGCTCTATCTCACCCTCTCTCTATTCTTTTCACCCTCTCTTTTGCTCAAGGTCATCTGCCAGCATCTTGGAAATCAGCAAACATTACCGCTTTACACAAAAAGGTGCAAAATCAGATCCTTGCAACGACAGACCAATCAGCCTGCTCCCAATTATCAGCAAAGTCATGGAATCTATCATTGCTTCGGATATCAAATCCTTCCTCTTCTCCAATGGCTTGATCTCCGATCATCAATTTGGTTTCAGACCAGGTCATTCTACTCTGGACATGTTGCTTCTGCTGTCTCAACAATGGATGAAGGTCCTCAATGACAAACAGGAAATCAGAGCTGTCTCCCTTGACATATCACGTGCCTTCGATACGGTCTGGCACCCAGCTCTGCTTACCAAACTCTCCTCTTATGGTATCCATGGAAATCTCCATGCTTGGCTTGTGGACCTCCTCTCTGGTCGTAGTCAACGTGCGGCCCTGAATGGATTTCTCTCATCGCCCCTCCCTGTTGTGGCTGGAGTTCTCCAAGGTAGTGCTCTGGGCCCTGTGCTTTTTCTGGTCTTCATCAATCTCTCTGACTCTCTGGAAAATCCTCTCTATCTCTTTGCTGATGACTCCACTCTATGCCGCTCCATTCCTCATCCCTCGGATCGGCAGGCTGCAGCCTCCTCAATCTCTGCAGACCTGGACAAAATCCCAGACTGGTCAAACAAGTGGAACATGTCTTTCAATCCTGACAAATCTCACACTTTTTTTTTCTTTTTTTTTATACTGATTCGAGGCTCGTGAAAGAGCTAACATTTATTTCACAAACAAATCAACCAGACAAACAAAATATATCAAAAGAGGGAGCGGAAGCCAAGATGGGGAGAGAAGGGGAAGCACACAAACACAACATTTGAGAGCAGGGGGATGTGTGGGAGGGAGAGGGCTTGGGAGGAGGAAGCGTGGGAAGGGGGGGGGGGGGGTGGGAGAAGTATAAAACACAAGGACACGAAGGACATCCAGGACAGAAGTTGGTATTTCAAAAAAGTGGATTTGGGGTGAAATTAGCGGGGGTAGAAAATATCAAGGTTTTGGATGGGGGAAGATAAGAGATGTCTCTCCGATGTCTCTTACTATGTCTCTCCGAAAAGACCGACTGGAAAACCCTCCCATCTACTTTCTCAACAATCCTCTCCAAGAAGTTCTGTCGCTCAAGCTTTTAGGTCTCACTATCTGCCATGATCTTTCTTGGGAAAACCACATTTCCAAGCTGGCCTCCAAAGCCAGTCGCCGACTGGGCATCCTCCGTCGTGCGAAGTCCTTCCTTGGCACACCTGAGCTCCTCACCACATACAAGGCTTTCATCCGCAGCTCAATGGAATACTGTTCCCCCCTCTGGCCCTGTGCTCCTGCCTCACACCTAGCTCGGCTTCACGCTGGTGAAACCAAAGCTTTCAGAATCATTGGAATCTCCTGCGATGAAGCTAACTCCGAGGGCCTTTCACTCACTCACCGTAGGCAGGTTGGTGGTCTTTCTGTCTTCTCACTGACTCCTCTCCGGCCTTGCTCCCCCAGCTATGGCAATGCATACCCATATAAACACTTAGATAGGCCCTTAGTGCACACATTAATTAGTTCCCTTCCCTTACAATGACCTTGGAAGAAGACCGGCAGGAGCCAGATCGGGGCACCACCAGCTGGCCTAGCAACATCGCGTGAGATGAGCTGTAACCACCCCCAGGAGGACTGTGATTGGTTGGCGCGGAAGGCGCGAACCTGGAACCAATCAGCGTGGAAGGCGCGAGGACGTTCGGCAAACGGCAGGAAGCTACGAGGCTCTTGTTGGTGGCGCGCCAAGACTGACGTCACAGGCAAAGTTACAAATGGGCTCACTGCACGACATTTTGTCTCTTGGCTTCTTCGCTTGTCGTTGTTCGTCCTTGGCTCTTGGTTTTCTCTGGTCTCTGCGCTTATCTTCTTTGTGCTGGTTCTTCGCTTGTCGTTGTTCGTCTTTGGCTCTTGGCTCTTCGTCTTGAGAGGTCCTGGTGGTTGTTGGTTCGCCATCTGTGTGGTGCTTGGAGCGGTCCTTGTCCGTGCTTTCAGAGCTTGGAGTGGTTCTGGGGCCTCGTGTGCGATCGACTCGGAGCTTGGAGCGGTGCTGGCTGCGCGGGGCCTGGCGAAGCGTGTGAGCGAGCGGACGGAGGGTTCCCTCACGCTGGAGCTTAGAGCCAGACGGGGCCGCGTTGGACGATGGACAGATAAGCTCGCACCACATTACACAAACCCACGACGAACGTGTTCTTTTGTTAATTCATTTTCCCCTGTCTTGTATTTGGAAGTCGGTGTGTGAGATCCCAATTTAGGATCATTATTTATTTACCGTCGCGTGCCTTGTTCTCGGGTTCCGGAATAAACGTGTTTCCTTTTGTACATTTTACCCCGGATTCCCGTTTTGAGTTAATTCCCCTGCAGGATCGGAGCTGCGGTTGGATCGCTATCGGTAAACGCTTCCACCTCTTCCTCTTCACTTCTTCCTCCCGCGGTTGATAGCAAAATCCGTATTTGGTCGTCGCCTCCATTAAAGCCGTTCGGTCTTCCGCGATCCCTGGTGTTAACCTTGAGGGATTCGCACGACAATATATATATATAGATAGCAAAATCCATATTTGGTCGTCGCCTCCATTAAAGCCGTTCGGTCTTCCGCGGTCCCTGGTGTTAACCTTGAGGGATTCGCACGACAATATATTATATAGATATATATATAGATATTGTTACGGCCCGCGGTTAAGGATGTTGGTTTGCCGAGCGGAGGCACCGCGGCCGAACAGTTTTCCCCGACTAACCCGATTCCTGGACGTTGGCCGAAATCGCGCCACAGATATTCAATTTGGAAACCTCTAAAGCGACCGAATGTAAAGAGGAAGACGAAGAAGACGTACGGAGGAATAACAGGTTTTATTAATTATTTTCACAAGCCAAGCAAAGAGAGCAGTTGGTTATATACAGAAAATGGAAGGAGCAGACACACAGTGAAATCATTAGCTTACCTATACAAGCTTAATTAATAAACCCCAGGACAACGTGAAAGACAGACGGACGATTACACTTACACGGGGAAATGGAGGCCGGAAGGAATGGCTTTGAGATGGGTGGCTTTTAGAGGCAAGGAAGGTTCAGCGGGTACTGGGCACGGTCGGGCCAGAAGGCACCGCCGTCAAGAAGCCGAGCTTTGGTCCCAAACTGCACGGGCGAAGTTCCTTTCTCCGTACTGCTGCCTCGTGCGCTCCTTGCGTTGCCCCGGTCCGCTTTTCCTGCAGCGCGGCACGTCTCACGGCGGCTCGGTCACACCTGCTCGTCTCCAGCGCATCTCCTGGACCCATCTCTGTAAAAGCTCATCTCCTGGACTCATCTGCTTGGGGAGCGTCCCGCGGCGGGTTATATAGGCCCCGCCCTTCGCCCTTTGCGAACCTCCCCCAAGCGTTCTCTCTCCGCCCTCTCAGGCCAAACCCCTTGTTCTGGGTTGGATGAGCGGGGCCGACTTACTCCTCCCCTCTATGACGAGGTGGAGACCCGCCTTTCTTCTTCGGCGTTACCTCGTGCGTAATGGAGTCAAATGCAGCAAAGTGGACGGCAGATGAAAATGCAGCAACAACAACAACAACATGCATTTTAAGGCCATGTTCCCTGCTAGAGAGGGGGTTAGCCTTGCGGTCCCCATGACAATCTTCTCCATTTTGCCCTATTTTCTGCATCTCTCCTTGTTAACCCCCTTGCCCGCATTTCTTCTTCCACCATCTTTAGCCAAGCCTTTCTCGGTCTTCCCCATCCTCTACTTCCTTCTACATTAACTTCCATCACTCTTCTCAACCAGTCACTTTCATCCTTCCTCAATACATGACCAAACCATCTCAACCTGTTCCTCTTCACAGCATCAATCACAGGCAATATTCCCATCATCTTTCGCAATTCATCATTTGTCTTCCTCTCTCTCAACGATACTCCGCACATCCATCGAACCATTCGCATTTCCACCCTTTCCAGCCTTCGTTGCTGCTCTACGTTCATTACCCATGTCTCGCTCCCATAAATCATAACACTTCTCACACATGCAGCATACACCTTTCCCTTCAGCTTCAGCGACACTCTCCTCCTCATCAGCACGCCACTCAGTTCCCGAAACTTCTTCCATGCACATCTCACTCGAGCAACCGTTGCCGAGTCTGATCCACCTTCTCCATTCAGCATGTCTCCGAGGTAGCAAAATGTTTTCACACCTTCCAGCTTCACGCCGTCTCCAAGATCCAACTCAACATTTCCTCCATCTGCAGCTCCCTCTGTGCACACCTTACATTTGAATGTAGCTGCCACACTGGTTAATGACCCTCTCAGACCACTACATTTTTGATGAACCCACTCAGCACACATTGTACATTGAATGGAGTTCACTCCGACACCCTTCCTGCACACAGCACACGGCCACTTCCCAGTTCTTTCCACCTCACCACATGCTTTACCACTTGCCATCACCTTTGTCTTTCCGATATTCACCTTCAGACCTTTTGTCTCCATACATTCCTTCCACTTGTTCATCTTTTCCTTCAGTCCATCCATACTTTCCGCAATCAACACCAGATCATCTGCAAACAACAACTCCCACGGTAAACCCTCCTTTACGGTCTGAGCCAGCACCTCCATCACAGCTACAAATAGTAGTGGACTTAGTACCGACCCCTGATGCACTCCCACCTTCACCTCAAACTCACCACTGTTCCCGTCCTTCGTCCTTACAGCTGTGCGTGCTCTTTTGTACATTGCCATCACTACTCTGATCAACCATTCCTCCACTCCTAACTTCCTCAATGCCCATGTCAATACTTTGCGTGGAACCCTATCGAATGCTTTCTCCAGATCAACAAACCCAAAAAACAACTTCTTCCTCTTATCCATGTACTTCTCCTGCAACTGCCTCACAATGAAAAGCGCATCTGTCGTTCCTCTTCCTGGCATAAATCCAAACTGCATTTCGTCGATCTTCACTTTCTTCCTTATCCTCCTCTCCAACACCCTTTCCAATACCTTCATTCCATGCTCCAATAACTTTATCGCTCGGTACGAGCCACACTCCAGAGGGTCACCTTTCCCCTTGTATAGAGGGACGAGGGTACTCAGTTCCCAATCTACTGGAATGCGGCCTTCTTTCACCACCAGATTACAGATCTCTGTCATTCTCTTCACACCCCAACTTCCTGCTGCCTTCAACATATCTCCCACAACTCCCGTCGGCCCTCCCGCTTTTCCACTCTTCATTGCTTTTATCGCTTCCTCAACTTCCTTCTCAGTTATCTTCTCTGCCGGTCCTAAAACTGGGTTACTCTCTATGTTGCCATCCCATTCATTCTCTGTATTCAATAGCATTTCCATATATGTTTTCCATCTTCCTTTAATTCCATCTGGGTCGACAACGATTTGTCCCACTTCATCCTTCAAGCAACTCACCCCCATCACATCACACCTCTCTTTCGCGATGTGCTTTGCAATCCTGAATACTGCTTTCTGACCCTCTTCCGAATCCAAGCGTTCTCCGAACATTTTCCTACATGCCTCCTGCGCCTTTGCTACCTCTTTCTTTGCAGCCTTCCTGGCTGCCTTATAACTTTCATGCTCTGCTGTTTCTGCTCCCGTACCCTTCGCCTTCTGCCACTCTTTGAACTTCTTCCTCTTCTCGTCAATCCTCTTTCCAACCTCAACATCCCACCACCATGTTTCCGAGTGCCTCGGTGGTCCTTTTGTCCATCCACATACCTCACCAACGGCTCCCAACAGACTAGCTTTCATTGACATCCAACCACTTTCAAGCTCAACCACATCATCCTCTACCCTACTCAGCCTCTCTTTTAATGCCTCCCTTACTGTCACCTCTTTCAACCTCCACACCTTCATTCTCGGTTGGTACTTCACCCGCCGAGCTCTTCTCGCACCTTTCACCCTTATGTCGCAGACAACCAAGTGGTGCTGTGAAACAGCCTCCTCCCCCGGGATCACCTTTGTGTCCCGGAGGTGCCCCCTATCTCGCCGACGCACCATCAGGTAGTCAACGGTTGTCGTCGACCCACCTGACGTGTATGTAACAAGCTTATTGTCCTCTTTCTGGAACTGAGTATTACAAATCAAGATGAAAATGCAGCAAAGTGCCTAAAGAGCCAATTGCAGCAAAGTGGCAAACCTGGCACTTGGAAGCTGCCATGGGGCGTCGGAGGGCCTAGTCTTATTTAATTCGGTGCAATGAAGAGTCAAACTAGTGGGAAACACATCCTTAGCCTGCAGAGAATAAGGGACTAACTATTTAAAAGGATATATCATGTCCTGTGTGTAGGTTTATGGAATTAACTAAGAGGACAAGCTGCGACCATTCTTTACATTACGAGGGTCAGTTACACACAACAAAACCATACTTTTCACATTCGTTACACTTTCTCAAAATTGTTACACTTCTCAAATTCGTTACACTGCACCCTCCTTTCTTCAGGCCCGTCCTCGGGCCTACAAAACTTTAACTTAGTGTGACACGTAGGTGTAATTCCCTCTACAATTAACCTGACCCTGAGTGTGCCAATCTTAAAACACAAATAAATATGTCCCCCTGCTGCATTGCACCCTGCCTAACAGATTTGCACCCACAGGATAACTGAATTACGGAATTGTTTTCAAGCTATACATTTACGGTGGGGAGCATTATTTACAGTGATGTTATTTCTTATTTACAACGCAACCCAGGACCTGTGTTTTTTTTCCTTTTTCTTTTCTTTTTAGGGAAACAAAGAGAAGGAAATTCCTGTTGGAAGGGAGGAGACAGCACGCATTGCATCGATGCACCAGTACCAATAACACCAAAGCACCCAAAAGCACCCAAACGCACCAACCAGTGCACAGTCATTACTGTTTGCAATAAACACACAAAAAAAACAACTGGTGGTGGTCTTCTTCTTCTCTGCTGGGCCGATGTTCTTCCCGATGTCTTCTTGCTTCATGCGGCCTACTTGGAAATATAAAAAGCACAAACCGTGTCCATTTTTATTTAGGGCCACAGGGGCCAACTAAGGGTGGTCCACTTGTTTGGCATAGGTGCCACCTTACCGAGGTCCGCAAGCAAGATTCCCTGGCCACTATGGCCGGTCTCCAACAGAGGTGCCCTGCCCCAGAACCTGTCAAGTGGTACTCGGCCGCAGAACAGCAGTCCATAAAGTGGTACATCAATGCAATGCATGCTGGTTGAGAGGGTCCTGGCACACAAGACGACCTCCGCACGCTCCCCTCAACACCCAGTGGCGCACAGTCCTCAGGTGGGAGACAAAAGGGGGGAAAGACAGATGAGCGAGGGGTAAGGTCACAAGGGTACACATCAAACAAGGCAATGCAAGGCGAAGTGCGTATGGAGAGTGAAGTGAGAAAGCTCGTCCCTACCGTACGTCACCCCCCCCCCCCCCCCGTCACCTACTCTACCCTTGCCCTTACCCCATATTTACAAAATCTACACCTTTACAAATCTGTCGCTACCGTCACATCTTCCCCATATTTCCCCTACACCAAATTCGTCTCCACAATCCCTCTATCCAAAATTTGCCATCACCCAATTCATCATCAACCCTCATAAGGAGGAAGAGATGGAACATCAAGGCACAATGTCACACCCACGTCATGATGCGTCTCACATTCCAAACATTTGCATCAATAAAAATAATAAAAACCACCTGGCATGGTGTGGAGTACCTGTCACCTCAGGTGAGTGGATGCAGATGGTGCAAGGAGATTTTCATCCTAACTACTTTCTCAATGACATTAACACACTTTACACTACCCGGGGTCTTTCCCTGCCAATCCATTGGCCATCTTACACTATGGGTTCTAAAAACCAATTCCCATTGCCCAAACTGTGGTGCTTCTCAATTTGGGGTCTCACTCCCCCGATTAATCTCCCGGTGCCCTTGCACAATTTCTGGGCTGAGACGTGTAGCTCTCCCAGCACGTCTACCCACCTGCACACCTCCACCACTGTAGTTGCCACCCGAGCTTACCTAGCTCCTCACCCTAACCTAACTAACTGGGGAAGGCCCCTCCTGGCTCTGTCACCCCTTGGTGCCCTCTGGCACTGGGCTACCCGGGTCCGTCCTCCGGATCCTCGGGCCCCATCCACAACTACCGGCTCCCAGAGCCCACCTGCGGCCTCACCTGGCCGACATCCTCACAGTGGTGGAGTGCCCAAACCAACTACACACACTAACAGGCTACACGCCCAGCCATTTCCACAACACTAATGCACCCATCCAAATACCATTCTTTCACCCGCACCACAGATGCCAATATCCAACCACAATTTACCTGTTCCCTCTACCTAACACTTACAATACCCGCCCCGGGTATTCGTGATGGGGGTCCATCCTTCCCCCATTCACACCTTCGCACCATCCACTCCACTCCATAGTTTCCACCATACTCACTCCACGACCATCCATTCCAATACTCCATATACTCCAGACCATCTATTCCATACACCTGTTCTCCATTCACCTGTAGTTGCACACCTGTGCAATCTCACCTGGTTGCACCTGCACCCTCCTTCCTTCCTGGACCATTTGGTCAGCACAATACTCATCACCATCACTCACTCAAACACTGCTCCATACACCTGTTCAGTTGCACACCTGTGCAATCACACCTGTTCACCATACACACGGCAGCATCTAATCTACCTGGTGCCCTGCTAACTTAGTGCTCCCCGTCTTCCCTTTAAACTAAGCACATACCACGTCATTATCATCCACACTACCCTCTCTGCGTCCCCACTACAGGTGGCATTGTCACTACCTAATCTTAACGTCACCTAAGGTCATCTTCTAGGTCCCTACACATTATCCAAACCCTCCCGGGCTAGTTTTCACTGCCATAAACCCCATAACTAGTACTCCTTTGCCCCCGCTGTGAGGGATGGTGGATTGGCCATCCCATCACATGGGGCATCTCTTACTATAAATTTTGCTCGTCCAATTTCCACAAATCAAAAATTTTCCAATTGCTGCCAATTCTACTCACTATTCTAAATTTCGTATCAAATCACTATCACTATCACCATCATCACAGTCCACTCACTAGTGCCTCTCGGTGCGCCAATTCACTTCTAAAGCTCGGCTTCGTACAGCCGAGCAATGAATGCGGGTTCTTTGGTGCCGGCGGCTGGATGCGTCCGACACTCGGTGCAGGGAAGGACGCTTACCCGGGCCGAGATCCCACGCACCACGTCGGCACGGAGCCATCCAATGGCCCGATCTCGACCTGCCGGAACGCCTCAACAAAAAGGGGTCGCCATGACGACCCTTCCTATCGGGCTGCCCGCTCCGCCTAGTGGAGCACGGACGTGGCCGTTCCAAGCGAGGCCCAGCGTGGATCGCGTACGGCGGTCCTTTCGAACCCGCCGTGGCTCGGATCCCCGCTGGTTCTCGCGGCACGCGAAGCCCGGCACGCACCGAGGGCCCGACTCGGCTATAAGTCGCTCTAACCGCTAACCCGGTTACCGTCGATGCCTCACCTGCATGCTTACACGCATACGCTACCCCTTTCTTGCTCATACATCCAGCCGTTGTCACCTCTGTCACCTCGTCCAACCTCATTATCAGTCCCTCACGTACCATCTGACATTGCCTCTGTGTCGCTATCAAGTCGTCCTTGATGTCTCTTTGTGTCGCTTTCAACCCTCCTAGTACCGCAGTGTTCTTTTGTACCTGCTCCACTAACTCCGTCTGTCCCACCGTCAGCTGTTCCACCTCCTTCGTCAGACCCTCTATGCCCCCCTGTAACCTAGCCGTATTATTCCTCACCTCTTTCTCTATACGCTTTTCACCTCGCTTTACCTCCTCGCGTACCCCCGAGACCTCCTCACTTACACCTCGTCGTATCTCCTCTTTCATCTCCTCCATCTTTTGTAGATGCCACCCTCATCTGTCCCAATTCATCCCTCTGAGCATCCAATTTACTTTCTAACCCGATTTTCACCTCCTCTATCTGGTTCTCCTGGGCAGCCATTCTATTTTCCACCCCCGTTAACCCATGTTTCACCTCTTTTATCCCGTTGTCTAACCCCTCAATTTTATTGTCTAAACCCTCAAATTTATTGTCTAAACCCTCAAATTTATTTCCCAACATTTGTTCCATTTCCCTGCTGGATTTTTCAGCCATTTTTTTCATATACCCCATCATCTGCGCCGCGAAGAGGTCCAATTTCCCCAGTGCTGCGGTCTCGGTTGTCGCAGCGCCGCCATTTTGTGCCTCCTCAACCTCGTGCGCGATGGAGCCATTTTGCACGCCTGAAACCTCCTCAACCACCTCATTGCTCTTTTTCTCCTCCTCCCTTTCCTCCACATACATTTCCCCGAGGTCCTGGGTCGATTCTACCCCGTCTATCTCTCCCACTGGCATCCCGTCGCCTTGACCAGCCATGGCGCGACTTTCAAATTTAAGATTTTATAAAATACAATTTTTGGGCCACTCGTAATTTGAGCGCGCTAAGCGCTTCAGGTCCGAATCCGACACTTCTGACACCAATTGTTACGCCAATAGTACAATTGGTGTTCCAAAATTTGGGCTAAATAAATTTAGTCCCTGGTCCGAATCCGACATTCCTGACACAAATTGTTACGGCCCGCGGTTAAGGATGTTGGTTTGCCGAGCGGAGGCACCGCGGCCGAACAGTTTTCCCCGACTAACCCGATTCCTGGACGTTGGCTGAAATCGCGCCACAGATATTCAATTTGGAAACCTCTAAAGCGACCGAATGTAAAGAGGAAGAAGAAGAAGACGTACGGAGGAATAACAGGTTTTATTAATTATTTTCACAAGCCAAGGCAAAGAGAGCAGTTGGTTATCTATCTATAATTCCAGTAATCTCTGTGTGTTTGTTTGTTTGTACGTTTGTACGTTTGTTTGTCTGTGACCGCTGTTTCTCGACAACCACGGGTCCGATATACTTTAAACTTGCCAGGTATATTGCTGGGGACCCGAGGATGTGCCTTTTCAAGGTTTCATATTAATCGGACAATTACTTACCGAGCTATGTCCAAAAAACGATTCAACCAATCAGAGAGCAGCGAGCTATCGCGTGTGCCGAACGTGGCGGACACACTCTGCCTCGGATGGCACATTTGAGAGCGTATTCATTTATTTCACGTTTGCAAACTATGTTGGCGCTATGTTGGCGTTAAACTATGTTTTAAAACTAATAAAAACGAATTTGCGATTCATCGTAACTGCGATATACGACCTTCCTCCGGCAGCCAATCACCCATCAGCCAAAGACCTCACTTCCCGCAGCCAATCACGGAACACGTTGTTGCGTGTTTTTCCTTTTCATTTTTTTCATTGAATTGATTGATTCCTTGCGCTTAAATTGCAAACAGCCAAAATACGTTGGCGCTAATTGAATAATTGGGCATTATTAACACTAAATGGCGAATAATCGTAACTGCGACATGCGAACTTCCGGACAGTGAGGACTTCACTTCCGGCCTTACGAAAGTGCCGACTTACTGTCTCGATTGTATCTTCCCACTGTCTTATTGTTATATCTATCTATTCTATCTATCTATTCTATTCTATTATCTGTTCTATTATCTATTATACAATGCCCCAATCGAGTCGTCGTTTACGTGAACGAAGGAACGAAGCTGCACGGCGTGCACGCGCAATGGAATCTGACGAAGAACGTGCTGCTCGCCTGACACGCGACGTTACGCGCGTGACAAGTCGTCGTGCAGAAGAAACGGATGAAGAACGGACTGCTCGCGTGGCAGACAACACTCGACGCATAACAAGTCGTCGTGCAGAAGAAACGGATGAAGAACGGACTGCTCGCGTGGCAGACAACACTCGACGCATAACAAGTCGTCGTGCAGAAGAAACGGATGAAGAACGGACTGCTCGCGTGGCAGACGACACTCGACGCATAACAAGTCGTCGTGCAGAAGAAACGGATGAAGAACGGACTGCTCGCGTGGCAGACAACACTCGACGCATAACAAGTCGTCGTGCAGAAGAAACGGATGAAGAACGGACTGCTCGCGTGGCAGACAACACTCGACGCATAACAAGTCGTCGTGCAGAAGAAACGGATGAAGAACGGACTGCTCGCGTGGCAGACAACACTCGACGCATAACAAGTCGTCGTGCAGAAGAAACGGATGAGGTACGGACTGCTCGCTTGGCAGACAACACTGGACGCGAGACAAGGCGTCGTGCAGAAGAAATCCCTCACCAGCGAGAAGACCGGCAAGTAAGGGATGCCCTGCGCCATCAGGATGTACACCGTGTGAGACTAGAGCAGGCTCGCCATGACAATCGCAACCTTGCTCGATACGATGATACCGATTTCTTCCGAGAGGTACTTCATGGTGAGTACAGGCACGCGCTGAGCAGGACCTCAATATTTCAATGCACTAAATGCTCGCATTGTGCTGCTTTGGTGTGGAATGAGGAGAGAAGAGGATTTTGCTGCAACCACGGCAAGGTCGATCTTATGCATGATCCTACGAATCCAAAACCCGGTTCAATTCCATCACATCCTCCAGATGCTATTAAAAACCTTTTCCTTAACCAGGCCTTTGTGAAGCACGCGAAACAGTACAACAACGCGCTGGCAATGGCAAGTATCGGTGTCCGAGAGATACGTATGCCTGGCTTCAATCCTGGAGTGCGCATACAAGGTAAGGTTTACCATTACATTGGTGCTCCTCTTGCCGATCTGGGTTGTACCCCACGCTTTGCTCAGATCTACTTTCACGATCCAGCCCATGAGCTGGATTATCGTCGTGCCCACACCTCGAACAGTGGCCTGAATGAGCAGTTTTTGCTAAGAGCACAACAGGCCATTCATGAGTGCAACCCATACGTCCAGCAATTCAAATCAGCCATTGAGTATGTGGTTCATAATGATAGCGCCAATGAACTGAATATTGTGTTAACAGGTCGCACGCGGCGCCGAGACCTTCATCATGGTACCGTCAACCTTCCCTCCCCAGACAGCGATGTGGCTGTCATTGCTCCAGGGGCAATGACAACTGAGCAGTTTGGAAGGCTGGCAGTCGCTGTTCACCTCAGAGGAGGAGGTTTACAGACAATAGACGCCATGCATCCAGCGTATGACCCACTATCATACATACTTCTGCTACCCTGCGGCTCTCAGGGGTACCACACTGAGTTGGCAGGGACAACGCCAACAACTTTCTACCGCTACCATCTACAAGTACGTGATCCTACTCATCACTTCAATCTACTGCTTCGTGGTGGAAGGTTGACACAGCAGTACGTATGCGACATGATGGCAAAAATTGAGTCACACCGTCTCACTTGGATTCGCTGCAACCAGAAGTCAATTAAGGCAGAAAAGTATAAGATCATCGTTGATGCGTTGAACAGTGATGCTGAGGTGCTACCTGGACGCCTCACCATTCTGCCACCGTCAATTTATGGGTCGCCACGTTGGTATGCCAAAGAGTTTCAGGATGCAATGGCTTTAGTCCGAGTCAAGGGAAAGCCAGACTTTTTCCTAACATTCACCTGCAACCCAAAGTGGCCAGAAATTAAAGAATCGGTTTTTGAGGGTCAGCCACCCAATGCAAGACCTGATATCATCGCCCGGGTGTTTCATATGAAGGTGGAAGCACTCCTCGCAGACATCCTCAAGCATGACATCTTGGGGCATGTGGACGCTTACGTGATGGTGAAGGAAACGCAAAAGCGTCACCTTCCCCATATACACATGCTCCTGACCGTGGTACCTCGCGACAAGCCCAGAACACCAGCAGATGTCGATCGCGTGGTCTCTGCTGAGATTCCTGACAGACTCACAAATCCGGAACTACACCGTATTGTGACATCACACATGATTCACGGCCCATGTGGGGAATGGAACATCTTGAGCCCTTGCATGGCAGACCGGAAGTGCACAAAGGACTATCCCAACGCCCTACGACAAACGACAAGCTTCTCTGATGACTCCTATCCCCTGTACAGAAGACGGGCAGAAGCTGCACCTGGTGATCCCATCATGAAGACAATACGAGGCGGTGCTAACGTATTAGTTAACAATGCATGGGTTGTGCCTTACAATCCATATATTGTCCTCAGGTACGATGCTCACATCAACCTTGAGATCGTCTGTGCTGTCACCTGTGTCAAGTACCTGTACAAATACCTTGAAAAGGGCCCGGACCAGTGCCTGGTCAGACTTGAGCCTCATGAGAGGATGCGAGAGGCATTACGACATGATGAAGTGGCACGCTACGAACTAGGGCGTTACATCACCGCATCTGAGGGATACTGGCGCATATACGATTTCCCCATTCAACGCAAGTACCCACCAGTCGAGATGCTGGCACTCCATCTACAGGATGAGCAGGTGATCACGTTCAATGACGAAGGTGCCGTACAGAACTCGGCAGAGTCAGGACCCCCTGCAACAACCCTCACCGCCTTTTTCGAAGCCATGAATCTCCATCCACACATGCGTCATGTTCTATATCCAGATGTATTCCAACACTTCACCTACTTGAGGAAAAGGTTTCAATTGCGGAAGAGAAGGCTGAGTTTCCAGGATAACCGTAAGGCTGATATGGTTGGGCGGCTCCCCATTATTCCCGTCAACTCACATACTGCCGAGTTGTACTATCTCCGCATGCTACTGTACCGCGTGCCTGGCCCCACATGCTTTCAGGATCTCCGTCGTGTTGGTGGTAGGGTCCTGGAGACCTATCTGGCAGCCTGCATTGCATATGGCATCGTTGACAATGACCAGGAGGTGGATTCTGTTATGGAAGAGGCTGCAAATATTGCATTTGGCCCTGCAGTCCGCGAAGTATTTGCCAACATGCTCATATTCGTTCTCAGAGGCAACCACGTGCAGTTCTGGGAAAGGCACAAGTATGTGCTGTGCGAGGACTTCATGCGTGCAGCAGGTGTGAATGAACCAAATGGACGCATTGTGAGTGCAGTGCTCCAAGAGCTGAGGAACAAAGTTGAGTGCCACGGCTTTTCGCTCAGTAAGACCTTTGGCCTTCCTGAGCCTGAACCAGTTCATTTCCAGTCTCGCATTCCGCGCGTCATCGAGCACGAAACAGTGCACAATATAGGAGAACTTGAGGCTCACATCGCTCAAACAGAGTGCCTTCTTAATGACGAGCAGCGCGTTGTTGTCGATACAGTGATGCGGAGTGTGGAACACGGACATGGCTGCATGCTTGCAGTTGATGCAAGTGGTGGGACTGGGAAAACATTCACATTGTCTCATATACTCAACAAAGTGCGAGCAATGGCAAAGTGGCTCTTGCAACTGCTGCAAGTGGTATTGCAGCTACGCTGCTGCCTAAAGGGGCCACCTTCCATAGTAGGACCAAGTGTCCTCTCATTCTCACTGATGAGTCCACTTGCAACATCAGTGAAAATGACACCACTGCAGCACTCATACGCATGACTAATCTAATGGTGGTGGATGAAGTTTCAATGATGGATCGTCGCGCATTGGAGGCAGCAGATCGAACATTCCAGTGGCTTCGGGGCTCAGAGGACCCATTTGGCAGCATCGCAATGGTTTTCAGTGGTGACTGGAGGCAGATCCTTACTGTTGTGCCACACGGTAGCCGTATTGACATAGTTGGAAGGTGCTTCAAGAGCTCATACCTGTGGAGAAAAGTGCAGATACTTCGTCTCAGAGTAAACATGAGGATCATGCAGGGTGCTGGAGAACAACAGGACGAATCTGATTTTGCAAAATTCCTGCTGGATCTGGGTGAAGGGAAGATTCCTGTCAATCCAGAAGAGGGTGAATTTGCTATTGAGCTCAGGGAACCGCTCATTCTTCCAGGTGAAAAACTTCAGGATATTGTCACTTGGGTGTACGAAGACTTGCATAACAACATTAGCAACCCCAAGTGGCTATGCGAGCGTGTTATACTATATCCGACCAATTCCGAAGTCGATCAGGTAAATGCCTACATGACGACCATATTTCCAGGGGAGGAACATGTTTGCTGTAGCGTCGATACAGCGGAATCTGAGGGTGATCATTTGTATCCGCCTGAGTTCCTGAACACCCTCTGTCCATCTGGTATGCCGCCACATCGAATCTCTCTCAAGGTGGGTATGGTAATCATGCTGCTGCGAAACTTCGACCAGCAAAGCGGGCACTGCAATGGCTCAAGGTACATCATACTTCAGATCCTTCCAAATCTGTTGGTTGCACAATCTGTGATGGGTGTCAATTCTGGACGCACATTGCTCATTCCACGCATAACCTTGAGTCCATCTGACAACATGTTCCCGTTCACTCTGCGGCGTCGGCAGTTTCCGGTACGACCCTGCTTTGCCATGACTGTGAATAAATCCCAAGGACAGTCGCTACACCATGTTGGGATCTTCTGCACACGAGACTTCTTCAGCCATGGTCAGTTCTACGTGGCGGCCAGTAGGGTTGGCAGATCCAGCAGCCTCCGCATTCTTGCCCTGGACGAGGAAACAAAGAAGAAGCGCCGTTTCCTCAGCAACGTTGTTTATGAAGAGGTGCTAACGAGATAACGGTGTGTACAATGTACATGTAGACAAGTTTTTATTATTATTTAATTTTTGAAGAAAAATTGTTTCGAAACGAATTCATCAAAAAAAGTGCACAACTTCTTTTGCCAGTCGTACACCATGTTAGGATCTCCTGGAGAAGTGCCGTTTCCTCAGCAATGTTGTTTATGAAGAGCTGCTAACGACATACAGGTGTGTACATGTGGACAATTCTTATTATTTATTTATTGATTGAAGAAAAATTGTTACGAAAATATTTCATCAAAATAAGTGCGCAACTTCTTTTGCCAGTTGTACACCATGTGAGGATCTCCTGGAGAAGTGCCGTTTCCTCAGCAATGTTGTTTATGAAGAGCTGCTAACGACATACAGGTGTGTACATGTGGACAATTCTTATTATTTATTTATTGATTGAAGAAAAATTGTTACGAAAAGATTTCATCAAAATAAGTGCACAACTTCTTTTGCCAGTTGTACACCATGTGAGGATCTCCTGGAGAAGTGCCGTTTCCTCAGCAATGTTGTTTATGAAGAGCTGCTAACGACATACAGGTCTGTACATGTGGACAATTCTTATTATTTATTTATTGATTGAAGAAAAATTGTTACGAAAAGATTTCATCAAAATAAATGCACAACTTCTTTTGGCAGTCGCTACACCATGTTGGGATCTTCTGCCCAAGAGACTTCTTCAGCCATTGCCAGTTCTACGTGGCGACCTGTAGGGTTGGCAGATCCAGCAGCCTCCGCATTCTTGCCCAGGACGAGGAAACAAAGAAGAAGCGCTGTTTCCTCTGCAATGTTGTTTATGAAGTGGTGCTAACGACATAAAGGTGTGTACAATGTACATGTAGACAATTTTTATTATTCTTTGTTTGGGAGGGAGATGGGAGGGTGATGGGGCAGGGTGATGGGAGGGTGATGGCAGGGTGATGGGAGGGTGATGGCAGGGTGATGGGAGGGTGATGGCAGAGGGTGATGGCAGAGGGTGATGGGAGAGTGATGGGAGGGTGATGGGGGGGAGATGGGAGGGTGATGGGGCAGGGTGATGGGGCAGGGTGATGGAAGGGTGATGGCAGAGGGTGATGGCAGAGGGTGATGGCAGAGGGTGATGGCAGAGAATTAACATTAACGAATAAAATTTGTAATGTAATAATTTGTAGTAATATAATAATAATAACGAATTCTGCTCTGTTTCAATTCTGTTTCAATTTGCTGATATGCTTTGCAAACCTTTTTTTTTTTTAACTATTTTAAAACTAATACAATTCGAACATGGAATACATACTGACACTGCACTTTCAGGTCTCCTACAAATCCTACCCTGTCGCCTCACCGTGGCGTAGGAGTGGCAATGGTCAATGGCATCGAATGTCATGGCTAGCAAAGACAGGGAGGTACACTTGATTTAAATTTGGAAATTTTTTTTTTTTTTTTTTTTGGCCACGGAACGGGCACCCACGTACGGGCACGTCCTAGTATACAGAAAATGGAAGGAGCAGACACACAGTGAAATCATTAGCTTACCTATACAAGCTTAATTAATAAACCCCAGGACAACGTGAAAGACAGACGGACGATCACACTTACACGGGGAAATGCAGGCCGGAAGGAATGGCTTGGAGATGGGTGGCTTTTAGAGGCAAGGAAGGTTCCGCGGGTACTGGGCACGGTCGGGCCAGAAGACACCACCGTCAAGAAGCCGAGCTTTGGTCCCAAACTGCGCGGGCGAAGTTCCTTTCTCCGTACTGCTGCCTCGTGCGCTCCTTGCATTGCCCCGGTCCGCTTTTCCTGCAGCGCGGCACGTCTCACGGCGGCTCGGTCACACCTGCTCGTCTCCAGCGCATCTCCTGGACCCATCTCTGTAAAAGCTCATCTCTGTAAAAGCTCATCTCCTGGACTCATCTGCTTGGGGAGCGTCCCGCGGCGGGTTATATAGGCCCCGCCCTTCACCCTTTGCGAACCTCCCCCAAGCGTTCTCTCTCCGCCCTCTCAGGCCAAACCCCTTGTTCTGGGTTGGATGAGCGGGGCCGACTTACTCCTCCCCTCTATGACGAGGTGGAGACCCGCCTTTCTTCTTCGGCGTTACCTCGTGCGTAATGGAGTCAAATGCAGCAAAGTGGACGGCAGATGAAAATGCAGCAAAGTGCCTAAAGAGCCAATTGCAGCAAAGTGGCAAACCTGGCACTTGGAAGCTGCCATGGGGCGTCGGAGGGCCTACTCTTATTTAATTCGGTGCAATTAAGAGTCAAACTAGTGGGAAACACATCCTTAGCCTACACAGAGAATAAGGGACTAACTATTTAAAAGGATATATCGTGTCCTGTGTGTAGGTTTATGGAATTAACTAAGAGGACGAGCTGCGACCATTCTTTACATTACGAGGGTCAGTTACACACAACAAAACCATACTTTTCACATTCGTTACACTTTCTCAAAATTGTTACACTTCTCAAATTCGTTACAATATATATATATATATATATATATATATATACATATATATTTTCATTTTCCTTTTTTTTCTTTTGTTACGCTTTTTTTTCTTTTTTCTTTTTTTTTCTTTTTTTCGGGTCTACTACGAGGGGGTTACCCTCCGTTCCCTCCCGAACTTACCGGACCTGAGGCTGCCACGTACAGATAACTTTGGCAGGTTGCGAACCAGCAACTAAGGACGCCAATTGGTCCGTCACGCAATAGCTTACCTGTACCACGTGACGGTCCCAATTGGGGAACGTACCTACGTACCTTCTCTCAGGTGGTGTACCACTTTCTTTTGTTCCTGGATGGAAATTTAGATGGCCGAGCGAAACCGATGGTAACCGCCGGCAATAATGCTAATTGCCGATCACTACTCTGGGTGTGAGCAATGGTGGACCAATGGAAGAAAAGACATTCACGGATAGAGAAAAAAGGAAACGTTAAACGATTTGATGTATTTGAAAGTATTTACAGTGTAATTATTCAATAGGAAAGAAAAAAGGACGAGAAGCAGGAACTTAGCTTATTCTACGCCTTTTTACGATCACTACAAATAAACACGACAAGGCGCCAGCACACATTCACGGAGAAGGGGAGGGGGAACATACGTTGGGAACCTGTTGCAGAATGGTTACAAGGTTACATGATGCTTCTCCTCGCGACGAGCTTGGCCCTGGTGTCGCCACCGAGCAGCACGAGCAGGTAATGGTGATCCCAGCAGGAGCAAGGGCAGGTATTCCCAGCAAGAACAAGGGAAGGCATGTGCAGAAAGAGTTCAAGTCATGCACACGTGCATCGAGAGGGAGTCCGGTAGTCAACAGAGAACAATGAGCACATGCAAAACGAGCAAGTCCACGGCCTCTTTGTCGTGTCCACGGGCAGCAAGAGGGAGTAGGGAGAGTCCGGCCAAGAGAGCAATCACATGCAGAGGCCTGTGAGAGGGTCCGACCAAGAAAGGAGCACATGGCCTCAGTGAAACCGGCAAAGAGAGAGTGAGAGTAATCATGCAGGCACGTGCTGAGTGAACCCGGAAGAGAGAGCGAGGTATTTTGCCAGGGCCTGGCAAGGGGGTGGGGCTGCGGTTCGAGGGTGTCTAGGCTCCCGGTTGGTCGAGTTTGTCACTCCGCCCCCACAAGCCCCCCCGAAGTTCCTCAGGCCCTGACTGGTGCATATCCCAATGGTCTTTGGTCTGTCTTCTGTCCTTCAAGACTTAAAATCTATCTGAGGATGGAATCTTTGTGCATCTGCCTGGTTTATTATCCCTTTATGAGTGGAGGACTTGTCTTTCCCCTCCCAAATGCATAAAGACATACTAACCCAAAATAAGGGGAAGGGGCTAAGATAAAGCTCTGCTATGAAATAACTATTCTCAGGGACCTGTATGGTGGTTGCCATTACTTTTTAGTGGTTTTCCAAAACTGCAACAATACACATATATATATACATATATATATATATATATACAGTCGTCCCTCGCTATATCGCGGTTCACTTTTCGCGGCTTCGGTACATCGCAGGTTTTTCTCGCTAGTATATGTAAAATTATATCGCGGATTTTTCACTATATCGCGGGATTTTGCGGTATAAATGTATTTTTATATACTATTATTTTAAATATTTTTGTGGTAAAATAAGCATTTTCTAGCCTAAAAAAATTAAAAACGTTAAAAAATAAGAAAAATACAGTGATTAAAACATATTACAAGAAATAAAATACTGTACATAGTGTACAGTAGAAGGGTAGACAAAGAGACAAAGAGTCGTGCGTATGGAAAACGCAGATGCGGCAGCTTCCACTTGCGCTAGTTACCCACGTAATGGGTAACTGTAATGCTCTTTCTGGCTGTGCAGTACATTCATCATCGTCATCACCTTCATCGTCATCAGTACTGCACAGCTAATTCATCATCATCTTCATCACGCAAGTTGTAGTATTGAAGAGCCGGGGCTCTTGCTTGATACGGACGAAATGACGGGCAAGACACAAACTCGTCCGAGAAGATATTTATTCTCAAAACCAACTCGGGAACACTGAAAAGCCCGTTTATCGGGCTGCATTATAAAGCACAACCAGAAACCGAAACCGAAAGCCACGCCTCTCAAGCGTGGCGTGCTTCTGTGGTCACGTGATCAACAGGTGTAGCTGATTATACCCGCACACGCGGCACGCTTTGGTGGTCACGTGACCAGCCACTCTTGCGCCGCGGATCCCCGCCGGTGACGTCACCGGCTGGAGCAAGGAGATTCTGATGCTGGTCTTGCTTGGGGGACCCATGGGTCGCTACAGTATCTTCAATGGTGAGTACCCATTAGAATTTTATATGTTGTTAAAATTACGTATGTTTAAGAGTGTAAAAAGTGTTTAAGAGTATAGGAAGTGTTTATAAGAGTATGGGAAAGGTTAATAAGAGTGTGGGAAAGGTTAATAAGAGTGTGGGAAAGGTTAATAAGAGTGTGGGGAGGGTCATAAAGCTTTAAAATATATATAAATAATAAAATAAAAATATGGTCGCTACTTCGCGGATTTTCGTCTATCGCGGGGGGTTCTGGAACGTAACCCCCACGATAAACGAGGGATCACTGTGTGTGTATATATATATATATCAAGGCACCTCCTAGCTTTAATGGTGACCACCAGCCACGGATTATGTCTCACACGGTAAAAACCGCATAACCCGCAAGGAACCAACAGCCTGTCTGCCACACAGACCATCGTTCCCGCCAGTGCAAACCAAAACCAGGGGGTGCGGTGCGAACGGCGGGGATAATAATCAACGACATAACAGCGTGACGAGCGCTGTCCCGATCTCCTGTGGACCGAAGTCCGAGACCAAAGCGTCACCTCCGTCCCGGCGGCCTCAGCCCGGCCACTCTGTCAACAGACAGAGATTTATTCTTTGGTCCCCATTGGCTCAGGACAAGATCTGAAGATATATATATATACAGTCATGTGAAAAAGCAAGTACACCCCATGTAAAGATTTGACTTTTGCAAGATATTTCAACATACAGCTATTTGATCTTCATTTCAACAATATTGATAGATAAAGGTGATATAATATAACAAATATCATGAAACATTTACATTTTGTAGTCCATTGTATAATTTAAATAAACATAAATGCAAATTTCGCATGTTTAAAAAGTAAGTACACCCCTACATTTATCACTACTTCAAATACCTAAAATTAGAATCAGGTGCACCAGCTCAGGTGCAAATGATTCAAATATCATTAGAGAGGATCTTGGAGGAACCTGTCATATTTAAACCTCAGACATTTAGTTTGGTTTGCACTTTGTTGTTGAAGTGTGCGGCGTCACCATGCCTATATCAAAAGAGCTATCTGAGGCCTTCAGAAAGAAGGTCATAGATGCCTACGAGTCTGGGAAGGGGTTAAAAAAGATCTCCAAACAATTTGAAATCAATCATTCGACTGTCTGGAAGATCATCTACAAGTGGAGAAGATTCCAAACAACTGCCAACTTGTTCAGGCCAGGCCACCCCAGCAAGTTCAGCCCGAGAGCAGACCGCAACATGCTGAAAGAAGTCTCTCAGAACCCCAGAATGTCATCACGGGACCTACAGGTAGCTCTTGCCAGTGTTGATGTCAAAGTGCACAAGTCTACCATTAGAAAGAGGCTGCACAAATTTGATCTACATGGGAGGTGTGCCAGGAGGAAACCTTTGCTGTCCAGAAAGAACATCAGGACAAGACTAAAGTTTGCCAATGAACACTGAGACAAAGACCAGCACTTCTGGAACAATGTGCTCTGGACAGATGAGTCAAAGGTAGAGCTATTTGGCCACAGTACCAGAAGACATGTTTGGCGAAAACCAAAGACAGCATTTGACCACATGAGCCTGATACCAACTGTAAAGCATGGTGGTGGAAATATTATAGTTTGGGGCAGCTTTGCTGCATCAGGGCCATCATAAAATCCACGATGAATTCTTCATTGTACCAGAGGGTGCTTGAGGATAATGTGAGGCCATCTGTCGGAGAGTTGAAGCTCAACCGAAGGTGGACCTTGCAACATGACAATGACCCTAAACATACCAGTAAATCCACCAAGGAATGGCTGAAAATAAAGAAATGGAGGTTTCTGGAATGGCCAAGTCAAAGCCCGGATCTAAATCCCATCGAAATGTTGTGGGGGGATTTGAAACGAGCTGTGCATGCAAGAAACCCCTCAAACATCGCACAGCTGAAAGAATTCTGCATGGAGGAATGGGCAAAAATTTGTCCTAGTCGATGTCAGAGACTCGTAGACAGTTATAAGAAACGCCTACTTGAGGATGTTTCTGCGAAAGGGGGCAATACCACCTATTAGAGCCAAGGGTGTACTTACTTTTTCCACAGAAGGAAATGGCATGTCTGTTAATTTTTTGTTTTGAATAAATTATTGCAAAGTCAATTTTTCATTGTTTTTTGTTCAATTAGATCACCTTTATCTGTAGATACTGTTTAAATGAAGATCAAATATTGATATATCCACATATGTTAAAAAGATTTTTTAAACATTTCTTGCGGTGTACTTACTTTTTCCACATGCGAAATTTCCATTTATGTTTATTTAAATTACACAATGGACTACAAAATGTAAATGTTTCATGATATTTGTTATATTATATCACCTTCATCTATCAATATTGTTGAAATGCAGATCAAATAGCTGGATGTTGAAATATGTTGAAAAAGTCAAAACTTTACATGGGGTGTCCTTACTTTTTCACGTGACTGTGTATATATATATATATACATATCTTCTGATGAAGGAAATGCTGAGATTGAAACATTTGCCTGGGTCTTTGCTCTACTGCTGATTTTTAATTGGCATTATTTTGCCAAATAATGTTCGAAGACGGTATATAAAATGGAGAGGACATGTGAAAGAAGGAAATGGTGGTGAGTGGACGATCAACATTCCGCCATTTACCTGGATCATTTAATCTACATTCTAGACTCTAGAGAATGTGTGTAATCAAAATGATTGTTGCTAACAAGCTGAAATATGCATGCTGTTCACACGAAATAACAGTTTTGCTCAATTTCCATTTTATTCCATTCAAAATCTATTTCCGGTTTGATAATATCCACTTGATTCTCTGCTCATATTTCACACCCCCAATGTGTCTTAATATCACGCAGAAGGTGTGCACATAAGTGGCAAAACAAGTGTAACTTTAAATAGCAAATCGGTTATTTTACAATTATGTCCTGTTCATCGATTCCAGATCTAAGTGCTGTGTACACCTGTCGAATTTGCACTTGATTAATTATATAGTTCAATTGCACTCCGATAATTAAAAGCACCTGGGAAAATTGGTTCTACACTTTTAATGTGACAAATCGTCTTTCTACAGGGAGTGAGCAGTCTCTTCAATGCAGCTTTGGAGTAAATGAAGGACATCTGTTGAGCGGTTTCGATGAAAACGCACTCGCTCGGTTGTTTGGTTCATTATTTCTCGTGGTGGTAAAACCACGCACCTTATACTACCTGATGGTGCACGTGTAACCTCCTTGCAGTGTATTACCTTTAAAATTGGACTGCAAAGCATTGTGGTGCGAATGGCGCATAAGTGAGCTTTGGATCGGTTTCGTCTCCCGAGAGCGTGCGTAAGGAGCCCCAGTTCACGGAATCGAAAGGAAACAGATGTGTCTGACTTTGAAGAGCTCTTATTATTTGGCCCACTTGGTGAATTCATCAATAGAAATAATTATGGAATTGTCTCTAATTTAATGAGGTAGCGCATGTCATTTTATGGACATTCAGTAACGGTCCATTTGAGGGATGTTCAGGAAATGACTGATGTGATATCAATTTCCATAAAAATAATGCACGGAGGACTCTAAATGTTTGGGAAATTGGGTTATGGCTCATGATAGCTACGGGTGGAGTAGGTGGGTAAGGTGGGTAAGGATAACTGACGGATAAGATGGGTAGGTCGACATCCTGTTGATACTGTGGTATATAAGGAATATTTTCCCCTCCCAAACTAACCGGTATGAGTAATTTGCTGAAATCCTATGTAAACTACAGGCTACTCCCAATTTTCAACAAATCCTCCAACCTGTCTTGTATTGAGTAAATCACAATTTTATGAAAACTACAGAATACTCTCCCTTCCCAAAGATACCTCAAGGTTCCCAAAGATGAGACTTTTTTGTAACACAGTTGAGACTCATGGAAGAGCTAGTACACTGAGCGTATTAGGATGTAACAGGACAAAAGGAACAGTGGAGACTGGGTGGAAACACCAGCAGCAGAGTTGAAGCTCATATCGAGGAAGACTTGAACAGGAAAGGGTGGGGAGGAAATGGGGGCAAGAAAGGACAAGATGGCTACAGAAAGAATTTCATAGAAGGCGAAAAACTGGATGTTCGGAAGGATAAGGGCTTGGTGTCTGCGATGGGGCTGTGGGGGTTGTGAGGGTAAAAAAGGTCATGGTTTTGGATTGGGGACGATATGAGATGGTGGTGAACAGCTGTCTTGAAGATCTGGAGAGAAGAATGACATTGAAGAGGATGTGGAAGTTGGTTCCACAGGCAGGAAAAAAACGGGAGTGAATCAATGGAGGCGAGCAGTGATCCTGGATTTGTGTAGTTTCACCATAAAGGGGTTGATGTGGACTGTGTGTGCCCTGCAGAAACCAGGAAGGGACAAATCACAGAAAGAGCAGAGGGTGCAAGACCAGAGAGGAGGCGGTAGAAGACAGAGAGACCACCGACCTGTATGCGATGGGAAAGTGATGGACTCGGTCTCAGTGCAGAAGATTCCAATAATCATTGATCTTTGTTTCCAAATCATCAAGCTGAAGATGGTATAAGAGGCAGGAGCACCAGCCCAGAACGGAGGGAGGCACTCCATAAAGCTGCGGATGAAGGCCTTGAAGGTGGATAGGAGTTCTGATGTGCCAAGGAAGGACTTAGTATGGAAATTTTGTACTATGAAAAGAAAAAAAAAGACTGGCTTTGGAGGGCAACTTTCAAATGTGATTTACCCAAGAAAGATCATGGCTGATAGTGAGACCCAGGAGTTTGGATTATTGAACTTCCTCAAGAGGATTGTTAAGAAAGTAGATGGGAATGTTTGCCAGACGATCCTTTCTGAGAGGAGTCCTTTGTCAGGATTGAAAGACATATTCCAAGTGTTTGATCAGCTCGTGATTTTTTTTCAAGATCTGAAGAGATGTAAGAGATTCTTGCCTTCTTGTCTGAAGGATGAGGAATGTCTTGCTCAGTCATTGATTGAGGCTACGATTAGAATTAACCATAAACATTTTGTGGTATTGAATTTGAAGCAAGTCCCTTTCAGCAATCTGCTTGATGTGCTTCTTCCGAGCCGTCACACTGCTGTAGTACAATTGTTAAAACAAGTTGATAACAGTTCCGAGAAGGAATAATGGAAAAACCTGCGCAGAGCTCACCGTAATGAGAAAGCACATTTAATATGCTGTCACAGTCTTGTCGCATCTTCCAAAGGCATTGTCTCATGCCAAACGTCACAAACAGCATGAAAACCGCACGCACTCGGCTCTCTCCCGAATGTCTGACCGGCATAATTACATTAGTAATGGCCATGATTGTACCGAAGTCACGTAATTTTTCAACCAATTATCTTGTCATGCTCATGGCCGCACTCCATTGAATTTATTTCTTTGTCTTTTTGATTTTTCTTCCCAATTCCCTCCTAACCAGCCTGGCAAATTTCTCATCGCAGAGTCGGGCCGCTCTTGCAGCAATTTTGGAATTATCTTTACACGTTGTGCATGTTTATCTGTTTAAACTCGGGTCGTTTTGCAAAAAGGTTTTCAATCTTCAAAACGTATCTGCGAACAATTTTCCCGACCGCACGTATGGTGTAAATTAAAATACAGATGAAATTGATTTTGAGAATTAAACGCAGACTTCGGAAGGTGATAATAATTCCCTCGGAAGTTGGAATCGTTGTTGAATTTTGCACTTTGCATCCTCTTCTGCAAAATGCGGCATTGAGGAGCAAGTGGGGCGTTTTGGTGAATTTCCCTTTGCTTTCTGTCGAAGCAGCAGCATCTTGTTTGTGAGTGGAGGCAACTGACATCAGCCAATCGGGGACCTCCAATAGCGAAACATGGGTGCCTCCACTGAAATTGCTCGGAAATTTTAAAACCTTAATTTATTGTTTAACTAGCAGGGATGCCCAGGGACACAGGAGAACTGTCGTGGTGGGGGCAAAAGAGCCGACAGGGCTAGGCAGGAAAGTTGGTGGGGGGGGGGGCAGGAGAACTGATGGGGGTGGGGGCACAGGAGCCAACATGGCCGAGGCAGGAAAGCTGGTTGGGGGTGGGGGGGGGCAGGACAACTGTTGGGCTAGGGGCACAGGAGCCGACAGGGCTGAGGCAGGAAAGCTGGTGGGTGGGGGTGGCAGGAGAACTGCTGGGGTGGGGGCACAGGAGCCGACAGGGCTGAGGCAGGAAAGCTGGTGGGTGGGGGGTGGCAGGAGAACTGTCGTGATGGGGGCACAAGAGTCAACGGGGCTGAGGCAGGAAAGCTGGTGGGTGGGGGGTGGCAGGAGAACTGTTGGGGTGGGGGCACAGGAGCCGACAGGGCTGAGACAGGAAAGCTGGTGGGTGGGGGGTGGCAGAAGAACTGTTGGGCTAGGGGCACAAGCGTCAACGGGGCTGAGGCAGGAAAGCTGGTGGGTGGGGGGTGGCAGGAGAACTGTTGGGGTAGGGGCACAAGGATGGATGGAAGGGGAAGGAGAACCAACGGGCCAGGGAGTGGGGGGCAGGAAAGCTGGCAGGGGAGGGCAAAAGAGCCGACGGGCCAGGAGAGCCGCTGAGTGATTGGGGGGAGGGGAGGCAAGAGAACTGTCGGGGTCGGGGCACAGGAGCCAATAGGGCTGAGGCAGGAAAGTTGGTGGGCAGAGGGGCAAGAGAGCCGCTGGGTGGAAGGGGCAGGAGAACCAGGGGGTGGGGGCACAGGAGCCGACAGGGCTGAGGCAGGAAAGCTGGCGGGCAGAGGGACAGGAGACCCGCTGGATGCAAGGGGCAGGATAACCAGGGGGTGGGGGGCAGGAAAGCTGGTGGGGGAGGGCAAAAGAGCCGGCGGGCCAGGAGAGCCGCCGAGTGATGGGGGTTGTGGGCAGGAGAACTGTCGGGGTGGGGAGCACAGGAGCCGAGAGGGCTGTGGCAGGAAAGCTGGCGGGCAGAGGTAAAGGAGAGCCGCTGGGTGGAAGGGGCAGGGGAACCAGCGGGCCGGGGAGTTAGGGGCAGGAAAGCTAGCTGGGGAGGGCAAAAGAGCCGGCGGGCCAGGAGAGCCGCCGAGTGATGGGGGTTGTGGGCAGGAGAACTGTCGGGGTGGGGGCACAGGAGCCGAGAGGGCTGTGGCAGGAAAGCTGGCGGGCAGAGGTAAAGGAGAGCCGCTGGGTGGAAGGGGCAGGAGAACCAGTGGGCCGGGGGGTGAGGGGCAGGAAAGCTAGCGGGGGAGGGCAAAAGAGCCGGCGGGCCAAGAGAGCCGCCGGGTGAGGGGACAGGCAAACCAGCAGGCCGTGGGTGGCAAGAGAACCAGCGAGCCAGGCGTTGGAGAGCAGGACAATACACTTGTTTTCAAAGTATGTTTTCAGCTTCGGAAAATGACAATAATACAATGAAGTCACTCACATAAAAACATATTTTTCTTCATAACAAACTTCTTCAAAATACACGATTGTACATGGGTGGTGCATCGGAGGGATTGTCTGTAGACGGGAGGCTTTGGCGAATGGATGAAAAGGTCTGGACAGGGGAACACAAAATGGCGGAAAATGGGTGAGAGGGGTTAAAGGTTTAACACCGATGTGAATGAAGCAGAGAAAGGAGTGCGGTAATCTTCATCCTTAAGAAGCATCACTTACACAGATGGAAGGAATGAGCTCACCGCAGAGGGAAGGGATCTTGATGGGACAACGCGGCTCTCACACAAATTTCGCGGTTTGGGGCCGGAAGTGCGAGGTGGAGTGGGTGGGGCCTCGGGATTGCCATTGGAAGGGGGCGGGAATGGGTGCCGTCTAAACTCTAAACCACATCCACAAACTGCCGCAATATAATTTTTTTGAATTTAATTTAGCGATACGTTTATTGTTAACGGTCATTTTAAAGAATCCAAGCAGCCTATGTCCAACAGGAGGTCCAATTAGGTATATGTGTCAAGTTTGGTGGCAATTGGCGCAGTAGTTTGGGTGTGATTGATGTTGCACACACACACACACACACACACACACACACACACACACACACACACACACACACACACACAGACACAAAATATGACATTTATTTATAAGGTAGTGTATTTTATTTTAAACTAAATCAGTAGTGACAACCTAAGATCATTAGAGGTCCACAAGTCCGACCCTCAAACTCCAAGACCCCTTTTACGCCAATTACTCGCCAAAATGATGCATTTTTATCGAAAAACCAAGGTATTATTTTATTGCCTTAGTATTTGTCTGCCAAGTCTTCTTAAAGGGCTGGATTTGACGTGGTCTAAGCTTGGTGTTGGCTTAACTGTTAAGATAGCCGGCTTACGATCCTGGGGTCCTGAGTTTGAGCCCCTGTCGTGTCGTCAAATAACACCAGGTGGGTTGACTCTGCCTGAATCCATCCTTCCGAGGTCGACAAAATGAGTATCAACTTACTGGAAAAAGGAGGCACTGCATCAGTGGCACAGCCTTGCTCCCAGGAATAATGCAGCAGTCACAGGTTGCACACAAAAAATAGGAACACCGGACCTGAAGCTCACTTGGATCAGGATCAACAGGCAATGATGTCATAAAGTATTAAATTTTGTTCATGCACAGAATCTGGGCACGTGATTGGTGGAATTGAAGCCCTCGATGCTGATTACAGCGATACATGTTTACAGGTAATGGTTATACAGGTTACAGATCATGTTTTTTCGGGTTTTATGTCATGTTTTTACAGGTTCCAGGTCATGTTTTTACAGGTTACAGATAAAGTTTTTACAGGTCATGTTTTTACAGGTTACAGGTCATGTTTTTACAGGTTCCAGGTAATGTTGTTACAGGTTATAGGTCATGTTTTTGCAGGTTACAGGACATGTTTTTTCAGGTTACACATCATGTTTTTGCAGGTTACAGGTCATGATTTTACAGGTTACAGGTCATGATTTTACAGGTTACAGGTCATGTTTTTACAGGTTACAGGTCATGTTTTTGCAGGTTACAGGTCATGTTTTTGCAGGTTACAGGTCATGTTTTTTCAGTTTACAGGTCATGTTTTTTCAGGTTACACATCATGTGGTTGCAGGTTACAGGTCATGATTTACAGGTTACAGGTCATGTTTTTGCAGGTTACAGGTCATGTTTTTGCAGGTTACAGGTCATGTTTTTGCAGGTTACAGGTCATGTTTTTACAGTTTACAGGTTATGTTTTTTCAGGTTACACATCATGTGGTTGCAGGTTACAGGTCATGCTTTTGCAGGTTACAGGTCATGTTTTTGCAGGTGACAGGTCATGTTTTTGCAGGTTACAGCTCATGTTTTTGCAGGTTACAGGTCATGTTTTTGCAGGTTACAGGTCATGTTTTTTCAGTTTACAGGTCATGTTTTTTCAGGTTACACATCATGTGGTTGCAGGTTACAGGTCATGATTTACAGGTTACAGGTCATGTTTTTGCAGGTTACAGGTCATGTTTTTGCAGGTTACAGGTCATGTTTTTGCAGGTTACAGGTCATGTTTTTACAGTTTACAGGTCATGTTTTTTCAGGTTACACATCATGTGGTTGCAGGTTACAGGTCATGCTTTTGCAGGTTACAGGTCATGTTTTTGCAGGTGACAGGTCATGTTTTTGCAGGTTACAGCTCATGTTTTTGCAGGTTACAGGTCATGTTTTTTCAGGTTACAGGTCATGTTTTTGCAGGTTACAGGTCATGTTTTTGCAGGTTACAGGTCATGTTTTTGCAGGTTACAGGTCATGTTTTTGCAGGTTACAGGTCATGTTTTTGCAGGTTACAGGTATGTGTTTTTGCAGGTTACAGGTCATGTTTTTGCAGGTTACAGGTCATGTTTTTTCAGGTTACACATCATGTGGTTGCAGGTTACAGGTCATGATTTACAGGTTACAGGTCATGTTTTTGCAGGTTACAGGTCATGTTTTTGCAGGTTACAGGTCATGTTTTTGCAGGTGACAGGTCATGTTTTTGCAGGTTACAGGTCATGTTTTTGCAGGTTACAGGTCATGTTTTTTCAGTTTACAGGTCATGTTTTTTCAGGTTACACATCATGTGTTTGCAGGTTACAGGTCATGGTTTTGCAAGTTACAGGTCATGTTTGTGCAGGTTACAAGTCATGTTTTTGCAGGTGATAGGTCATGTTTTTGCAGGTTACAGGTCATGTTTTTGCAGGTTACAGGTCATGTTTTTGCAGGTTACAGGTCATGTTTTTGCAGGTTACAGGTCATGTTTTTGCAGGTTACAGGTCATGTTTTTGCAGGTTACAGGTCATGTTTTTTCAGGTTACAGGTCATGTTTTTTCAGGTTACAGGTCATGTTTTTTCAGTTTACAGGTCATGTTTTTTCAGGTTACAGGTCATGTTATTTCAGTTTACAGGTCATGTTTTTTCAGGTTACAGGTCATGTTTTTTCAGGTTACAGGTCATGTTTTTTCAGGTTACAGGTCATGTTTTTTCAGGTTACAGGTCATGTTTTTTCAGGTTACAGGTCATGTTTTTTCAGGTTACAGGTCATGTTTTTTCAGGTTACAGGTCATGTTTTTCAGGTTACAGGTCATGTTTTTTCAGGTTACAGGTCATGTTTTTTCAGGTTACAGGTCATGTTTTTTCAGGTTACAGGTCATGTTTTTGCAGGTTACAGGTCATGTTTTTGCAGGTTAAAGGACATGTTTTGTCAGGTTACACGTCATGTTTTTGCAGGTTACAGGTCATGTTTTTTCAGGTTACAGGTCATGTTTTTTCAGGTTACAGGTCATGTTTTTTCAGGTTACAGGTCATGTTTTTTCAGGTTACAGGTCATGTTTTTTCAGGTTACAGGTCATGTTTTTTCAGGTTACAGGTCATGTTTTTTCAGGTTACAGGTCATGTTTTTTCAGGTTACAGGTCATGTTTTTGCAGGTTACAGGTCATGTTTTTGCAGGTTACAGGTCATGTTTTTGCAGGTTAAAGGACATGTTTTGTCAGGTTACACGTCATGTTTTTGCAGGTTACAGGTCATGATTTTACAGGTTATAGGTTATGTTTTTCAGGTTACAGGTCATGTTTTTTGCAGGTTACAGGTCATGTTTTTGCAGTTTACAGGTCATGTTTTTGGCAGAGGGCATGGCTGTGCTGCTGATGTAATGCCACTATAGGTTAGGGCAGGAATTTCTTTAGCGTTTTAGGTCTGATTCCAAGCAGTCAATGAGCGCAGATTTTGATGCGGTTTACCTTCATTAGGCATCAGATATGAAGCTTGTGGCCAACTTTCATCAACATTGTGTGTTTGGTTCAATCAATAATGACTGATGTGTTCACTGACTCATTGACTTATTTTTATTATTATTATTATTTTATTTTTTTGTAAACTAAGTCGAGGCTCGTGTAAGAGTTAAACTTATCTACAAACACAGCTCGATCACATAATATCACCAGAGTTGTTAACCTCGCTAGTATATGACATGGACGTGTGAAGCCTTCAGCAGTAAACTCTCATCATTGTTAGGATGCTTGCATTTCTTATGACATATCTTTCAAAAGTCGCTGCAAGTCTCATTCCCATGAACTGGTGATTCCGATCCTTGTAATGATTCGTTCACAGAACCTGGTTGCTGCAAAGTGTCAAACCAGGGTTGCCACTGGTAAATGCGTTGCGGGCTCCGCAGACCTGCCATGGTTCGCTGGTTGCCCACCATTAATGTAAAGGATAGAAAATGAAAATAAATCCATAATGATCACACGTCTGAAAATTCTCAGATGCTGAAAATTGCCTTTTTTTTTTTTTTTGCTTCCGTTTAAAGTTTATACAAACACGTCCATATTAACGGTTGTAAGACATCTTTCTACCCTATTACAGGTTTTGTACTCAACATGCTGGTGCTATCGTTTATGTATTGCAGGTACTGCTAAATTCCCCCAGAACTCGCCACCACACCTTCCTCCGACCCCTTTTTTCAATCATAGAGATGTATTCATGCCGTGGTAACTCTCGTGGCATTTACCCTCAAACCACAATTTTTACTTTATAATGTGATGATGACATTTATCACCCAAGCATACAAAACTCACCTTGTTCCTGGAATTCTCAACGCACTGCTCCGGCCCTTATTCATGTAACGATCGACTTCACAACACTCTGTTTACTTTCTAAAGCTTTTCCATTCGGCCCAGATTACTCAAATGATTTCTTTCTGGGCCTCCAGTGTACAAACTTCACTCTCTTCATCAATCTTCTCGCTGTGTCGACCGCAAGGAGCATTTTTATAAACAAATAGAGAACTGCACATACGCTCCACTTCCATGGTTGCCAATCGCTATAAGACAGTCATCAACTGAGCAAGAATTTTCCAATTTTTTTTTCCAGTTCTTTTTTTATTATTGGAAGATGCTATATTCGTCTTTTTAATGAATAATTCTCAACGTACGGATTGCTTTGCTATTATTATTGATTTATACGCGCACCATATGCGACTCGGAGACGGACCTGCCGTAAATTGCGCACGAACTCGCTCTGCTCCCAATACACGACCTGCCAAGCCTATCTCCTTCTGTGACGCATCTAATCAAAAAGCCTTTTTTTTAAATAAACCCACTCATTACCACAACCGATCAAATGGAAAACCAATCACTCTCTGCCTATCTTTCTTTTTTATGCAATTCTGCTCATTCTTCGTCGTCTTTCTTTGTGATTTTATTCCCTCCGCTACCGAGGGTCGTTGGAGATTGTTGGTGTCATCCCTTTCTGTTTGTCTGTCCGTTTGTCTGTCCGTCTGTCTGTCTGTCTGTCCGTCTGTGAGCAGGATATCTCAAAAAGTTATGGATGGATTCGGACTCAACTTTGTAGACAGCTTGAGTGTGCAACAAGGACAAAGATTCGATTTTGGTGAAGATCGGGATCCAGATTCGGATATGAGAATTGTTAAAGTGATTCTTCACCATTGATAGATAGGACCAAAAATGATATATTGCAGGATATTTCAAAAAAGCTGTGGATGGATAATGACAATACTTGGTATATGAGCGTGTTAGGTGATAAGAACAAGCTGATTCGATTTTGGTTCAGGTCGGATTCCAGATCCGGCTTATCAGTGGGTACAAATCGTGAACTGTTCATACCTGGCAGAGGTCTCTCTTCCAAGTGCCCTTCTGGTTTTACCAGAACAGGGTACCCGTCTCGGACAGGTTTATAAATGACTCACCTCAAATGAGCAATAATTTTGGAGTGTGTATTCATAAAAACAGGAATTCAAGGTAAAGTGATGGCTATTCGCTCAAAAGAAGAACTCTATCGTTAGTGATTCAAATTCAGTATCTATAGTCCTCGACCTCAGAGGTTTCTTCATCTCTGGTGTTCTCTGGTCACAGATGTATGTTCAGTTTTCACTTTTCCATGAGCCTACATATTGAATATAAAAAGGTGTCTCAGAGATGTCGTGTTTCTTTTCAGTTATTGGAAACCAGGGTATTATTAACTTTTAGCATTCGTTTGTCTTTCCCATTGACATTTGGTAGTTATGGTTATAATGGTCTATGAAACAAATGGGAAGAAACGGGTGACAAAGGAGTTGGTCGTGGCTTCTTTACTCGTACGCAGCACAAGGTTGCGGGGAAGCATCATTGGCTGAGGATTGATTCAATGCCCTATGCTGGTTTAGGTAGCAATTTATCATTTTTCAGGGTGCCGGCGATAGCTTGGCTACTCTTCACGAAAGACACCATGTGATCTTTAATATCCACCAACTAATTCCGGTGGACGGGACACTAGTTTAACGTCCATCCGACGGATGGCACACATATTGATGAATCATCTGCCTGTGAAACACCAGGACGACAGTTTATAGCCGAGTCACGATTCGAACCCAGGCAAGACAGCTTAGAGGCGAGTGTGCAATTAATTACAATTTCATTGCATTTTACAATTTAATTGTATTTAATTTAATTATATTTAATTTATTTATTTAGCAATACAGTATTTAAATTATTTTATTATATTTTATTATATTTAATTTATTTATTTAATAATTAATTAAATTTTACAATTTAATTAAATTGAATTTTAGAATTTAATTTAATTGCAATTTTACAATTTCAGTGTATTTAATTTAATTTGTTTAATTTATGTAATTAATAATATTTTATTTATTTTATTTTATTTTACAATTTAATTTAATTGTATTTAATTTAATTTGTTTAATAATTCACCAAATGTCCGTTTGTCCGTCCATCCGCCGCCCGTCCGTCCGTCCGTTCGCAGGTACCGCAAAAACGGCTGAACCGATCACAACGATATTTTTGGTGGGTAATCCGAGAACCCCCTGGAGTAAAATAGGCTATATTGTTTTTCCAATTTCAGCTTTGGTCTCCAGCATTTTCAGGTTTGGACTCCCACATAACGTTATTTTCCCGGGTACCACACAAACGGCTGCACCGATCGCAACCTGATGAATGAAAACACACAGTTAATAATAATGACCTCGGACAAAGACCTTTTTATAAGGACATGGGCTGAATCCCTGCTTGAGAGAATGCCAACCCCATCCCCGCCATCACGGTCATCTCTCCAACTCACAATCCCACCAGATATGCGGAAAGGACGACCCAAAACCAATTATCTTCCTTTTGATTCGTATATAAACATCATTAAAAGTAAATAATGACCTCGGCCAAAGTTCAAATGACATGGGTTTAATCTCTACATGAGAGAATTCCACGTAGCTATTTGGGCAGTGTATAAGCTTACAGATTGCTGTCTCCATCGATCTTGCCAAGGCCGTAACACCTATCAGCTCAAAATCCTTTTAAATGTTGACTTGGTAGTTTTTACAATGAAGGAAACTAACAATGTTGTTAAAAGTTTATTTTTATAGTAATGCTATTTAATTTGTGATTGTAGTTTTGTTGTTTGGAATGAAAAAAAGAGATATCGAGTTCAAGTAAATGACGACATGCCGTGATGGTTTCTACTTTCTAAACGTGAAATTCGCGGATCGCCATATGCAGATTCGCCACGGTCCCACAATCGATGTTTCTACACGTGAACGTACCCGTTTGTTTGCGTACGGGTATGTTTTCCATGGAAGTCCTTCACGAACGTGCTGTCCATGTCTGACGCGCAACTGACGGTGCCACAGGAATGTGGAATTTATTGGTTTCATGCTTTAGCATTCGCCATTTCTGCATTGTCTGTTTGCTTCTGGCCTCCCACCCGTGCGTAGCATGGGTACCTCACTAGTTTAAATAATTTAATTTAATTTATTTTAATTTTACAATTTAATTACATTTTACAATTTAATTATATTTAATTTAATTTCTTCATTCAATAATTAACTTATTTAATTGAACTTTACAATTTAATTTAATTGCAATTTTATTGCATTTTGCAATTTCATTGAATTGAATTCAATTTGTTTAATTAATTTATTTAATAATATTAAGTTAATCCAATTAGGTTTCCTCTGCATTTTATTATTCCTAGAAATTTTCTTATTATTTCCCCCCACTGCAACTGTTGGTCCAATTGACACAAAATTGACACCAAGTGATTGGGTAGAGATGTAGAAATTTTTACTGCTAATTATGACGTCATATGTCACGTGTTATGGGCGCCATCTGGGAAAATACCTTCAAATTTGGCCCTCCATATCTCCAAAGCGGCTGAATGGAAAAAATGGAGTCATGGCTCATTCTAAAGAACTCTGCAATGGGACCAAAAAACATGTGTATTTAGGATATTAAAAGTGCTAACCTTACGAAGTTAGAATTCGACAAATACACCCTTTGATGCCACGAATGTGATATTTATTCATTTGACCTTCGTGAAAAAAAAATTCAGAATGCAAAAAATTTCGACGTCATACGTCACATGGTTCGTCCGGCATATTGTTTTTCGTGAAAAACACTAAACCCTTTTTCTCCGCAACGGCTGAAAAGATCGAGCCCAAACTGGGCATGCAGAATCGCATGCCAATGACAAACAAAAAGTTCCTGCATGACGACGTCGTACGTCGCATCGTTTAGGAGTTGTGGCGTTTTTAAGCATAAACTTTAAATCCTACCTCATTCCTAATTTTTGAAGATATCGAGTGGAAACTTTACATAAACGTTCCCCATGTGGGTTAGTTAAAACGTTACTTGGGATGTTTCTATAAGTCACATGGTTTGGCCGCAATAAATAATTGAACAAAAATCTTAAAAAGCTTCCATCTCTTGAACCGCTGCATTGATAGACTTCAAATTTTAATGTAATGCAGCTCTCATGAAGGGGAATAAGTGTTTAAAAGTTCAACATGATTGGTTGTATGGTCTGCAAGCGAGAGCTAGAAGTCATTATTGTTGAAAGTAGAAACGCAACATTTTTTCTCAGGCCATGTAACTGATTGGTTTCTTGCGTCGCAGCTTCGCATACCCTTGGTGATTTCGAGAGATAAGAACACGACGAGAAGAATAAGGTAAGTAAGAAGTTTGTGGGATTTGTAGTTTTTAGGTTATCGTCGAATAAAGAAATCGCGCTTTTGCTGAGGGCCGTGCCTTCATTTTTAATTGGCGTGATTCATGCAGGCGGCCTGCACAGGCTCATTTCAAGTCGGAATTAAATTCGGATTTCGGATTTGGTAGTCGCTAAGGTAGTTGAATACTCGACCCCCGCAAACCCGGCGAAAATGGGATAAAATATGGTCGAGTTACCTCAGATCGAGAGTTGGGAATTAATTAATTAACACACTGTACATGACGTGCAGGTTGTGCACGGAACGACCTCACGGGCTCACTTCAACAGCAAATTAAATTCCGATTTCATATTTGGCAGTCGCTGGGGTATACTCACACTCAACCAAAACAAATTTGCCAAAATTCCGACTATTTATGACGAGAATATGACACTATCGCATGGGTGTGTGTGTGTGTGTGTGTGTTTGGATGTGGATGTGTGTGTATGTATGTGTGTATTTGTGTTTGGGGGTGTGTGTGTGTGTGTATGGGGATGTGTGTGTGTGTGTGTGTGTGTGTGTGTGTGTGTGTGTGTGTGTGTGTGTGTGTGTGTGTGTGTGTGTGTGTGTGTGTGTGTGTGTTGATATGTGTGAGAAAAAAAAAAGTGAAAGCGGGAAGGCGGAGGAAACCGGTCATCACTGCCAGCAGTTATAAAGTGGCAGTTCTAGTTTAATTTAATTTAAAAATTTAATGAAAATGCAATTTTCCAAAACACGTGGGCCATTTTCCCACACATCCATTCCCCACTCTCCTTGTTTGTATTCAGGATTCGCCACTGACTTTTGCAGACATTTTTCTTCATGATTTCTTCGACCTGTGTTATTTCATTCAGTACAAGAACAACAGGTGACATCATTACACTTCAACACGAATAACATGGATATTTAGATGCATTGTATGGGATTTGAAACTTGTGTGAGCAAAATGAACTTCGATAAACTTATGAATTTTCCTTTATTAACACCCATTCTACTTAGGAGAGTTTAATTCTTTCTTTTTTTTAACTCCGAAAAAGTTTTAAATTTAATATTAAACTTTTGCCTCGAGTTTGAGTCATCCTCATGCTCAACTCCGCATTGGCATCCCCAAATCACACACAAGGAAGACGTGACGTGTCGGATGATCTCGAGGTGCACGAATATTACCTCCATTGATAAATTGGAGCTCAGGAGGACGAGCAAGGACTCGAAGTTCTCGGTTAACGACAGATTGATGCGAGTTTGAGGGTTATTCAGCAAAGGAGATAATGTAACCTTCAAAGGCCTCTAACATGATTTCATTCCCATTGGTTTGCTCTCGACATTATGATTTAGAGGCAGCACGTGAGCAATCTGCTCGTTCGTTGGCCTACCTCGACTTGATGTAACTTGGGAATGTTTCGTTTAGATCAAAGCGAGCAGAAAAAGGTGTGTTTTGCAAACGTTGCTTGTTGTTCAAATACCCGAGGGAAGGTGTTTTACATTGTTTCTGTGTATAAGCCTGAGGAATTGCTCCAGCAAATGGTTAAGCACTTTCGGGCCCTTTTGGGAAACCGGCAATCTGTTCTATCGATAGCTGTCTGATTAATTGGAAAAGCAACATACTACTTCAAATCCTGCTGATCCCAAGAGAACAAAGCGCAGTGTACTTCCGTGTCTGAAGATATGTCAATTTGGAGTTTTTGGGGCAATTTTTGCTTGGAGATGAATGTCCATCACTCATATAAAGACCAGGTATTCACATTACCTGGCATGACAATTGCACTACACTTTTATCATAATAAAGATTCCAGATTCCAGTCTTAATCAATTGACGTTCCTGATGGACATGACATCGGAATAACTTCCATAAAAATTACTTCCCTTTACATCAGCAAACAGTACATCATGTGATATTATCGACAATGATGACTCCTTTGTTCATGTACGCTTGTGTCACCTGACGTACACATTTGTGAACGGGATTCTTGGCATTTTGGTCTGTGAGGGCCTCAGGCTTGTTTGCTTGCGGAGATCATTAGTTGTTCTGCAAAGATCAACTTATCAAAGACCGTAATCAAAACAAGTGGTGGCTAAACCATGCACAATGAGCGAGGATTATTATGTAGCGATGACAATGTCGATTAAAAACCATCTGGCTCACTAATGACCCTTGGGATGTGGGTGCAATATGTCTGCAACACGTTGTGATTGACTTGAATATACTCCAGCGCACATCAAGTCTCATATTATAATGATCCGTATAGAGCAATGGTGGGAAATTGATAAAAAAAAGATTGGTTGGAGTAGAGGGAGGGATAGGGGAAGGGGGTGAGAAACGTTGAAATTGAAGAGGTTTGAGATGATGTTGATTTAAAAAAAGGAGAAAGAGCTGGAGGTAAGATGGTGTCGTCAGAAATTCCAGCATTTTGCTTGTAGGAGATATCGATAACTCCGAACTGTGTGTGTCTTTGTGTTTGTGTGTGTCTGTGTGTGTTTCTGTGTCTGTGCTTGTGTGTGTGTGTGTGTGCTTGTTAGTTGTTGATGGTTGCCATCTCAACACTTGGCGGCTTTCAGGAGATTGAACAGAGACCAACCAGATATCCATGTATCCACCTTTGTGTGTGTGTGTGTGTGTGTGTGTGTGTGTGTGTGTGTGTGTGTGTGCGTTTACGTGGCTTTGTTCTGTGTTTGAGTGTGTGTATGTTTGTGTGTGCACGTACGTGCGTACGTGTGTGTGTGTGTGTGTGTGTGTGTGTGTGTGTGTGTGTGTTTATGTGGCTTTGTTCTGTGTTTGAGTGTGTGTATGTTTGTGTGTGCGCGTACGTGTGTGTGTGTGTGTGTGTGCATGCGTGTATGTGGCTGCATTCTGTGTGTGTGTGTGTGTGTGTGTGTGTGTGTTTACGTGTGTGTTTGTGTGTGTGTTTACGCGTGTGTGTGTGTGTTTACGTGTGTGTTTATGTGTGTGCGTGTGTGTGTGTGTGCTTGTAAGTTGTTGTTGGTTGCTATCTCAACACTTGGGCGGATTTCAGGAGATTGAACATAGACCAACCAGATATCCATGTATCCATCTTTGTGTGTGTGTGTGTGTGTGTGTGTGTGTGTGTGCAACAACAATATTTATAACGGTACCGATAGATAAAGTAAATGCTATACCTTTTATGTACAACGAGCAGCGAATTTGAACGACCTTGTAGTAAATTATAAATCCCCTGCACCATGTCTCACACTGCAGGCAATTTGCCATTTTCAATGGACGGTTTTATAATTCGTATAAAATGTTTTTCATTTGAGTGGCATGGCTTCAATTGGAATATAAAATAAACCGACTTTTATGTATTAGAGTACAAATTGGCATAAATAATGTAAAAAATTGGTTCTTATTGAACTTTAGAAAAACCGTTTAATAACTTTGGTGAAACATCACAACTGGCAACGATGCACTTTATAATGTTTCTGTAACTGTCATGAAAATGGAATGTAATTTCCGTTTGAATGTATTATGAATGACACGAAACTTGAAAGCAAAGATGACGGGGATACCTTATTAAAACTAACTTTATATTACACCTGTAGTGACACTTGCCATGCATTCTGGATTCTGCATAATGACTTTCTGGATAAACCGACCCAACTTAGGCAAATATAGCGTATATTATAGCATACAATATAATTTTTTAAACATTGGAAAAATTACACCAAAATTGGTTTAATCTGTCTGAACTGACAGACTGACAGACTGACGGATTGACAGACTGACGGACTGACAGACTGACGGATTGACAGACTGACGGACTGACGGACTGGCAGACTGACGAAACGACAGACTGACAGACTGACGGATTATTGGATTGACAGATTGATGGACTAACAGATTGACGTATTAACGGATTGACAGATTGATGGACTGACAGACTGACGGATTAACGGATTGACAGACTGATGGACTGAGAGATTGATGGACTGAGGGATTGATGGAATGAGAGAGTGACAGACTGAGGGATTGATGGACTGAGGGATTGATGGACTGAGGGATTGATGGACTGACGAATTGACAGACTGATGAATTGATGGACTGACGGATTGAGGGATTGATGGGCTGATGGATTGAAGGACTGAGGGATTGATGGAATGAGAGATTGACAGACTGGGGGATTGATGGACGGAGGGCTTGATGGACTGAGGGATTGATGGACTGATGAATTAACAGACTGATGAATTGATGGACTGATGGATTGAGGGATTGATGGACTGATGGATTGATGGACTGTGGGATTGACTTATTGACAGACTGATGGACTGAAGGATTGATGGACTGACAGACTGACGGTCTGAGGGATGGTAGGATTGACAAATTGACGGACTAACAGACTGATGAATTGACGGACTGACAGACTGAAAGATTGACAGACTAACAAATTTTTGGGCTGACGGAGTTACAGACTGATGGATTGACGGACTCACGGATTGATGGACTGACGGACTGACGGATTGACGGATTGATGGACTGACGGATTGACAGACTGATGGATTGATGGACTGACAGATTGACAGGCTGATGGATTGCATTGACAGACTGATGGATTGACGGACTGATGGATTGATGGACTGAGGGATTGATGGATTGACGGACTGATGGATTGACGGACTGATGGATTGACGGACTGATGGATTGACGGACTGATGGATTGACGGATTGATGGACTAAGGGATTGATGGATTGACGGCCTCATGGTTTGACGGACTGATGGATTGATGGATTGACGGACTGACATATGTATGGACTGATGGATTGATGGACTGATGGATTGACGGACTGATGGATTGACGGACTGATGGATTGATGGATTGATGGATTGACGGACTGATGGATTGACGGACGGATGTATTGACGGACTGAGGGATTGATGGACTGACAGATTGACAGACTGACGGATTGACGGATTGACAGACTGACGGATTGATGGACTAATGGATTGATGGACTGATGGATTGACAGACTGATGGATTGACGGACTGATGGATTGATGGACTGATGGATTGACGGACTGACAGATTGACGGACTGACAGATTTGTGGACTGATGGATTGACGGACTGATGGGTTGACGGACTGATGGATTGACAGACTGAGGGATTGATGGATTGACGGACTGATGGATTGATGGACTGACAGATTGACGGATTGACGGCCTGATGGATTGACGGATTGATGGATTGACGTACTGACAGATTGATGGACTGACATATTTATGGACTGACGGATTGATGGACTGACGGATTGATGGACTGATGGATTGACGGACTGATGGATTGACGGACGGATTGACAGACTGAGGGATTGATGGACTGACAGATTGACAGACTGACGGATTGGTGGACTGATGCATTGACAGACTGATGGATTGACAGACTGATGGATTGACGGACTGATGGATTGACGGACTGACAGATTGACGGACTGACATATTTACGGACTGACGGATTGATGGACTGATGGATTGATGGACTGACGGATTGATGGACTCACGGATTGATGGACTGACGGATTGATGAATTTACGTACTGAGGGATTGATGAATTGACGGACTGAGGGATTGATGGATTGAGGGACTGACGAATTGACGGACTGACAGATTGACGGACTGACGGACTGACAGATTGATGGACTGGCAGATTGACGGACTGATGGATTGATGGACTGATGGATTGACGGACTGATGGATTGATGGACTGATGGATTGATGGACTGATGGATTGATGGACTGATGGATTGACGGACTGACAGATTGACAGATTGACAGACTGACGGACTGACAGATTTATGGACTGACGGATTGACGGACTGATGGATTGACGGACTGATAGATTGACAGACTGAGGGATTGATGGATTGACGGACTGAGGGATAGATGGATTGACGTCCTGATGGATTGACGGACTGACAGATTGACGGACTGACATATTTACGGACTGACGGATTGATGGACTGACGGATTGATGGACTGACGGATTGATGGACTCACGGATTGATGGACTGACGGATTGATGGATTGATGGACGGATGGATTGATGAATTTACGTACTGAGGGATTGATGAATTGACGGACTGAGGGATTGATGGATTGAGGGACTGACGAATTGACGGACTGACAGATTGACGGACTGACGGATTGACGGACTGACAGATTGATGGACTGGCAGATTGACGGACTGACGGATTGATGGATTGACAGATTGACGGACTGAAGGATTGATAGATTGATGGACTGACGGACTGACGATGTGCTATCCCATAAGCTCCCCGGAACTATCTTCCAGGAATTCCATGCGAGCTAAAAATTGGACAAATTGTATCAAAATTGGTTTAATCTGCTTGGACTGACAGTTTGATGAATTGACGGATTGACGGATTGACGGACTGACAGACAGACGGACGCGCCATCCCATAAGCTCCCCGTAAGTACATTCCAGGTGAGCTAAAAATTGGATAAATTACCCCAAAATTTGTTTAATCTGTCTGGTCTGACCTCAAATTACCTCATTTCCATAATGGTAAAATTTGAATTTTAGTTGATAAAAATCCGTCATTTATTATGTACGACACTTACCTTAACGTAGACCTGCATCCCATTGCTTATCCCGGTGAGATCTACCTCTTAGGGTAGGCAGTTCCCAGCTGGCACAGCTATGTTTGAGCAACAGAATGACAGTTGTTAGCACAGGCAACCTGGTTACCTGGAATGCCCATGTTGTGCCAACGGTAGCCATTCTGCTGGATCGTTGTAGAAAGTGGTCCGCACACTCACGTCGCCTGGGTTGGAATTTCGACTCTGCTATAAACTGCCATCCTGGTGTTTCACAGGCAGGGTGATTCGTCAATGTCTGTGCCATCCCTCGGATGGATGTCTGGGCATCCCATCTGCCGCCATTAATTGGTGGATGTAAGAGATCCCATGGTTCCCTCAACAAAGAGCACGCGAACTATCGCTATCACCCCTGAACAAATTCAATGTGTGTATGACCAACCAGTAATGATGCCAACCCAAGCGCACCATTGGTCTAAGATGGCAGTGCCAGCTGGGAGACGAGGTATACATGACATCAGTTGCTAGCAAACAATTAAAGTGTTTATCATGGATTCTGATACCCAGGGAAATCTGATCTGAGTAAAGCTGTTGCTGTGCTGGCATGGGACCCGCCATCATGGAGAATGGAGTAGACTTCCAGCCAGCTGCTTTGTGTACAAGATGGATGTTATACATCCCACTCTAGCTTGTGTAAACATGGGTCTTCTTACGACGTTACCAACATGCGTCATGTCCAGGGCTAGCCAATGGGATATAAACCTCTGCGCTAATTTCGATGTGTGGCACGAATATTGTGGGTTTGAGTTTGGGAATTCATTAAAGTGCGATTGTCGTAAATAAATTTCCATAAGAGCGAATGGACTCCAGAACCCTATCCTGCAGTTCCGATCACTGATCGTTACTCACACCACAGCAGACATGCCTTTTGTATCTCCTTTGACTCCTATTTTTCTTTTGACACACTTCATGTCTTCGACGCGGTCCGGCAAGCATGCCCACATTGTCCGAGCATTCTGCTTGCGGCACCCTTTCACTCATGGTTGCCTTCTCTGCACTCGCAAGCAAGGTGTTGCTATTGGATTATTGATGGGCAGGTGCACGTAGCTCACTTTTTTGCGTCCATACTTTCCTTGTAGTTGATGTCCCATTGGGTACAACCCTTCATCTGCTCCTTTCCATCAGCATATGACTTTTTTTTTGTTGTGTTATTCAACATCTCGCAACAGGTAGACAATAAACCTGAATGGCTGTGGACTTAGGATCAACAACTACTCTGATTGCTGGAGTATGACTGAAGCAAAGTAAACTAGAGACCATACCTCCGCCAGGCTGAACGCTTTAGTTTTGGTATCCCACTGATGGGTCGGATCTAGATTCAGGTCACTGGATCTGAACCGAAATTGAATTGGCTTGTTCTTGTCGCCGAACAAACTCATCCACAAAGTTTCGTCCGACTTCATCCACAACCTTTCGAAATATCATGTTATATATTGTTTTGGCCCTATTTCTCAATGGTGAAGAATCACTTTTAAAATTCTATTATTCGGATCTGGATCTTCACCCAACTCCAATCAGTTCGTCCAACGTGTCCACCAAATTTCGTCGGAATCCATCCACAACTTTTTGAGATATGCTTCTCTTAGACAAAGCCCGACACAGAGGTGAAAACATCACCTCGTGTCCCGTTGTCGTTCTACAGAATGACAATCTGGCAAACGCTCTGATTTCATATTTTTCAGTCTTGGTTGCAGAAGTTTAGTCGCTTGAGATCCTTGGTATGACCAGGAGCTATGACCTGCCTGGGCTTAATGAATCTTCTTTATAAAGCTGACTTTGTGTCTGTCTGTCATAAGCGCCGCCCATTATACAGGCCACGCCTCCATCCGCATCACAAGCACCGCCCATTATCCAGGCGGCGCCCACGGACATATAAAAAACCTGGACCCGCAATGCGCCTGATTGGCTGAAGTCAGAGCGAGTAGATCGGCGGCCATGTTTGTGTGACACTCGCTTGTAAACAAACGAACGTGATAACGTGGATGCATAGGTCAGGGAAGCATATTTTCTTCAAACTATTCGACGGTTTCGAGCCAGGTCCAGGTTTTTTATATACGTCCGTGGGTAAACCGTTGCTTTGGGAAGCCCATGTCATGTGACATGTTTGCATGTTATCATAACGAACATCATGTCGTCCTACATTTGTAATTGTGTTGTGGTTCATCAAGCAGACGATGAATTTCTGTGGTGAAATACTTCAATATGATGAAGTACACGAATCCTGCAACACACACGTGACGTTGAACTTTAAATATGCTTACAGGTGCTGTTCACCTGGGTCACTCGATCAACATTGGGTTTAATGTCTCGACTTTAGTAAATCGTCATGAAGATTGCTGTGTGACCTGAGATTAAGTCGTAAATAAAGCCACGAATACGTGAGGACATTGCAAATGAGGGAAACGCACAAACAGTGGGGTGGAGTGAGGGAAACAGTGGGGTAGAGTGAGGGAAACAGTGTGGTAGAGTGAGGGAAACAGTGGGGTAGAGTGAGGGAAACACACAAACAGTGGGGTAGAGTGAGGGAAACAGTGGGGTAGAGTGAGGAAAACAGTGGGGTAGAGTGAGGGAAACAGTGGGGTAGAGTGAGGGAAACACACAAACAGTGGGGTAGAGTGAGGGAAACAGTGGGGTAGAGTGAGGGAAACAGTGTGGTAGAGTGAGGGAAACAGTGGGGTAGAGTGAGGGAAACAGTGGGGTAGAGTGAGGGAAACAGTGGGGTAGAGTGAGGGAAACAGTGGGGTAGAGTGAGGGAAACACACAAACAGTGGGGTAGAGTGAGGGAAACAGTGGGGTAGAATGAGGGAAACAGTGGGGTAGGGTGAGGGAAACCATGGGGTAGAGTGAGGGAAACCGTGGGGTAGAGTGAGGGAAACCGTGGGGTAGAGTGAGGGAAACACACAAACAGTGGGGTAGAGTGAGGGAAACAGTGGGGTAGGGTGAGGGAAACACACAAACAGTGGGGTAGAGTGAGGGAAACAGTGGGGTAGAGTGAGGGAAACACACAAACAGTGGGGTAGAGTGAGGGAAACAGTGGGGTAGAGTGAGGGAAACAGTGGGGTAGAGTGAGGGAAACAGTGGGGTAGAGTGAGGGAAACAGTGGGGTAGAGTGAGGGAAACACACAGTGGGGTAGAGTGAGGGAAACAGTGGGGTCGAGTGAGGGAAACAGTGGGGTCGAGTGAGGGAAACAGTGGGGTCGAGTGAGGGAAACACACAAACAGTGGGGTAGTGTGAGGGAAACAGTGGGGTAGAGTGAGGGAAACACACAAACAGTGGGGTAGAGTGAGGGAAACAGTGGGGTAGAGTGAGGGAAACAGTGGGGTAGAGTGAGGGAAACAGTGGGGTAGAGTGAGGGAAACAGTGGGGTAGAGTGAGGGAAACAGTGGGGTAGAGTGAGGGAAACAGTGGGGTAGAGTGAGGGAAACAGTGGGGTAGAGTAAGGGAAACACACAAACAGTGGGGTAGAGTGAGGGAAACAGTGGGGTCGAGTGAGGGAAACAGTGGGGTCGAGTGAGGGAAACAGTGGGGTCGAGTGAGGGAAACAGTGGGGTCGAGTGAGGGAAACACACAAACAGTGGGGTAGAGTGAGGGAAACAGTGGGGTAGAGTGAGGGAAACACACAAAGTGGGGTAGAGTGAGGGAAACCGTGGGGTAGAGTGAGGGAAACACACAAACAGTGGGGTAGAGTGAGGGAAACAGTGGGGTAGAGTGAGGGAAACAGTGGGGTCGAGTGAGGGAAACCGTGGGGTAGAGTGAGGGAAACACACAAACAGTGGGGTAGAGTGAGGGAAACAGGGCCTATCATGAACTTGAGTTCAGCTAAACTACTTATCGATGAAATGTAAATTTTGATCCTTTTCCCGAGATATTGCTGCAACCAAATGCTGCACACAGTGGCATCCTTGAAAAAAATCACACTTCTGGCGAAAAGATGGCATAAAATATGTCAAAGTACGTTGAACACCTGATGAACGAACTGACTCGTTTCATGTTTCGCGGGGCGGCGGGAGTGTCACACCAACATGGCCGCCAGACTGCTTCCGGGTGACTTCATTAGCTCGCGTGGGAGCGATAGACGCATTGCGGGTCCAGCTTATTTATATACGTCCGTGCCATGGAGTTGGAAGTGAAATGCCCCATGCACATTTAATTAATTTGTCGGGAGGTCGAGGAAATTCCCGAGAGATTTTTATTTACTTCTTCATTTACAAATTAATATGCACACCTATATTTTAGGTAGGTTATGTTCACATACACTTTTAAAAGTACACGTCCACTTTCGCACACTCAACATCACCTCTGAGTTTATGTACATTTTAAAAAGTAAAACCGCGTTGAAAACTGGACAGGTTACGTTTTCTTCACAAAGAAATTAGTCATGATTTATACTTAAACTCTCTAATTTAAAAAAACCTGTTCTTTTGTCATCGTTTTGTATGTACAAAACTGTCCAGATGTCCAGTGATGTTTCAGTTACCAAGCAGCTAGCTACGCTTGCCAAGCCGTCCGTTCCTTATCTTGAGTGCTTAAGCCACTTGGTGAGTGATCTCCAGACTCCAAGCTGCTTGGTAATGGCTGCCTTCTCCTTTGAGCTGACAAGGTAAATTGCGACGAAGCGTTATAGGATCCCGTTTTACCACGATACACCTTAATACAGTTTTAATAGTCATTTTTTTCACAATTTATAACTTACTAGGGCATGCCCGTACTATATCTATATCTAAAAATATATCCCCCCCCTCTATTTACATGAAATGGTTTGGTCCAAAGCGAACGGCTTGCGAGTGGTGACAATCCCCCCCCTCTATTTACATGCAATGGTTTGGTCCAAAGCGAACGGCTTCCGGAGTTTGGTAAAGAAATCGCCATCGCGTGCACAAACGCGCAGGAAAGCGAATGAATCGCAAATTCGTTTTTATTAGTTGTAAAACATAGTTTAACGCCAACATAGTTTGCAAACGTGAAATAAATGAATACGCTCTCAAATGTGCCATCCGAGGCAGAGTGTGCCCGCCACGTTCGGCACACGCGATAGTTCGCTGCTCTCTGATTGGTTGAATCGTTTTTTGGACATAGCTCGGTAAGTAATTGTCCGATTAATATGAAACCTTGAAAAGGCACATCCTCGGGTCCCCAGCAATATACCTGGCAAGTTAAAAGTATATCGGACCCGTGGTTGTCGAGAAACAGCGGTCACAGACAAACAAACAAACGTACAGACGTACAGACAGACAGACAGAGATTACTGGAATTATAGATAGATGAACACACGAGACACCACCTGTCACGGTGAAAGAGTGGGAATCTGGAGGGGGTGGTGGGATGGGAGGAAAGGGAGGGGAATGGATGGTGTGGGAGAGGAGGAGGGAGGGGAAGGGGTGGTGTGTGAGGGAAGGAGGAAGGGGAAGGGGTGGTGTGTGAGGAAAGGAGGGAGGGGAAGGGGTGGTTTGTGAGGAAAGGAGGGAGGGGAAGGGGTGGTTTGTGAAGAAAGGAGGGAGGGGAAGGGGTGGTGTGTGAGGAAAGGAGGGAGGGGAAGGGGTGGTTTGTGAGGAAAGGATGGAGGGGAAGGGGTGGTTTGTGAGGAAAGGAGGGAGGGGAAGGGGTGGTGTGTGAGGAAGGAGGGAGGGGAAGGGGGGATGTGTGAGGAAAGGAGGGAGGGGAAGGGGAGATGTGTGAGGGGAGGAGGGAGGAAAAGGGTTGATGGGTGAGGGGAGGAGAGAGGGGAAGGGGTGGTTTGTGAGGAAAGGAGGGAGGGGAAGGGGTGGTGTGTGAGGAAGGAGGGAGGGGAAGGGGGGATGTGTGAGGAAAGGAGGGAGGGGAAGGGGAGATGTGTGAGGGGAGGAGGGAGGAAAAGGGTTGATGGGTGAGGGGAGGAGAGAGGGGAAGGGGTGGTTTGTGAGGAAAGGAGGGAGGTGAAGGGTTGATGTGTGAGGGGAGGAGGGAGGGGATGGGGTGATGTTTGAGGGAAGGAGGGAGGGGAAGCGGTGATGTGTGAGGGAAGGAGGGAGGGGAAGGGGTGATGTTTGAGGGAAGGAGGGAGGGGAAGGGGTGATGTTTGAGGGAAGGAGGGAGGGGAAGGGTTGATGTGTGAGGGAAGGAGGAAGGGGAAGTGGTGATGTTTGAGGGAAGGAGGGAGGTGAAGGGTTGATGTGTGAGGGGAGGAGGGAGGGGATGGGGTGGTGTGGGAGGGGAGGGGAGGAGGGAGGGGAAATGGTGATGTGTGAGGAAAGGAGAGAGGAGAAGGGGTGGTGTGGGAGGGGGGGAGGGAGGAGAAGTGGTGGTGTGGGAAGGGAGGAGGGAGGTGGGAGGAGGCAAGGGAAGAAGTGGGAGGAGGGATCCAGCGTTGCCGGGCAACGCCGGTACCCCTGCCAGTACTAATATACAAGTGGAAAAATAAGAGTACCATAAGTTTTCAGTTAAAATCGTTTTCTAAACGACATCAAACAAAATGACTTTTATTAAATGGCTCTTGAGAGCAGGCCAGCTAGAGCTTGGTTATAATCCTCGTTAAATGGCCAGCGCTGAATATTTTGATGAAAAAAAAGTAAATCTGCTCTAAGAAGTTGGAAGTTATTAAACAAAAACCAATAGTTTGTATTTGAGGATTGTAACAAAGCAACGAATTAAGGACAATAAAGTAATCAGTAAAGCAGAAAAAGTGACATCAAAGACTAATTCCATTAATGGCGTTCTGCACAAAAACATATCAACATGCAAAGCAACATGTCAGCGGAACAATAATCCCTGAATGCAATTAAACAAACTATCACTGTGCATAGTTAGCATTGTCTGTGCTTTGAGACCCTACCTGAGCTGCTTATAGCCAAATATATTCACAGTGAATATTGCATTTACACTCTTACACATGCACTTGTCTACAAAGTATGTATGCATTTTCACAAACCTTTTTTTTTTTTTTTTTGGAAAAGCACACACGCTCTTCCTTAATCCACGGAATCCAGGAGAATGTGGGTAGGAGTAGTGAAGTAGGATTTATTTTCCGGGTGGGATTCCATCGGCTATGCCCGCCAGGTACCCCGGGACATGTGGGTAAGATGGTCGATGGGTGTGGAAGTCACCACCTCTTTTCCTTCAGAATAAGTGTCCTACTCGTTTTCTCACATCTTTGGTGCACATGGGATTTCAAATCTCAGATTGGCCTTTGCTGGGGGAGGGATGCGCAATATGCAAGCACCAGACGGTCTCAGAGCAGATTTGAAAAGGCTTTGCCTTGGTTGGCAGCGGAGCTCTTGGAAAGGGAGAGGTGCAGCATCACAAAAAGCACAGACATGGAGGTCAGTCAAGTGCCTTTCATGCTTCCACGCAGGGTGCAGCAACCATTTTGTGTTGGTCTTCTTTTTTATGCCTCCGCCGACGAAGTTCGTCTGTCCGTCTGTCCGGGATAGGTTTTTGTTACCGCGATAACTTAAGAACAGCTGAAGGGATCTAAGCCAAACTTGGTACAGGTGTGTAAATGATGTATGGATAAACTGATTAGATTTTGGGGTCAAGAGGTCAAAGGTCGTGTTAAGTAAAAAAATGATGTTACCCAGCTCTACTTGAGAACCAGTGATGGGATATTCACCAAACTTGGTGTAGGTATATATTATGATGCAAAGATGAACTGATTCGATTGTGACGTCAAAGGTCCCATTATGTAGAAATTCTGTTACTTCGCTAACTTGTGAACCAGTGATGGGAATTTCACCAAACTTGATATCGGTATATATTGTGACGCAACAATGAACGGATTAGATTTTTGGCATCAAAGGTCAGAGGTCATGTCTGGTAAAAATGTGATACTTGAGAACAGCTGAATGTGTTTAAAGCAAACTTGGTACAAGTATTTATAATTATATAACAATGTTGGCGGAGGCATACCAGTCAATGTCGCGACATCGAAGAATGCCATTCTAGTTTTATAAGATGACAGTAACAAAGGATTTTGTTTAGATACAATATCAAGGCTCAGGGAGAAGCTGTAACATAGGATGGATCAGGACGTAAAAGAACAAAGGAACAGCATAAAGAGAGGGGAAACACCAACAGAAAGGATAAAGTAAATGGAGGCTTGGACAAATAAAGGACGTGGGGAAGAATGAGGGTTTGGGGGAACAATATAGATACAGCTGCAAATTTTCAGGAAGGAAAACTGGAAACCTGTAAAGAGGTGTGCTTGGGGAGGGTAATGAGGGCAATAAAGATAACGAGAATAGCGAGAGATTCCAATGATCTAGAAGGTTTGTTTTCCACTGCGTCTAGCTGAGCAAGGTGTAAGGCAGAGGCACCAGTCTGTAGGGAAGAGCAGTACTCCATTAAGCTGCAGATGAAGGCCTTGTAGGTGGATAGGAGTTCATGTGTGCCAAGGAATAACTTTGCATGGTGGAGGATGCCCAGTCGCCGACTAACTTTGTAGGCCAACTTAGAAGTGTGGTTTGCCAAGAAAGATCATGGCTGATAGTGAGGCCCAAAAGGTGGAGTGACTGAACTTCTTCAAGAGGATTGTTATGAAAGTAGATGGGAGCTTTCGCCAGACCGTCCTTTCAGAGAGAGAAAGATAGTGAGGGTTGTCAGGATTCACAGACATATTCCAAATGTTTGACCAGCTTGTGATTCTATGAAGGTCTGCGGAGAGGGAAGAGGCTGCAGCCTGCCAATCTGAAGGATGAGGGATGTCACCGCACAGAATGGAGTCATCAGCAGCGATAAAGAGGATTTTCCAGAGATATTGTAAGCTCCCTATTGGGAAAGAGGATTGCAAGTAAATCTTTATTATTTAAGTGCTCGAAAGAAACGAAATGTTTTGGCTCGTAGCATCTTGATCAACATGGTTTCGTTAGCGACGACACACCTTTCTAAAGCACATTTTGCACAAACACCTTGGAAAGATTTGTTTTGAGTTTGGGTGCCAGTCCTGCATGTGGAGGTAGGAAAAAGGAAACGGACCAAAATTAAGGCACTTTTTTTTTCTTTCTTTTTTGTAAACAAAATCGAGGCTCGTGTAAGAGATAACACATTGAACATGAAAACATGCACAGACACATAAAACATACAATGAAGGGAGTGGGAGACAAGAGGGAGAGGGAAGCACACAAGTACAACAACAGTAGAGAACAAGGACGTCGGTAGATCTGTGGAAGGGGTAGGGCTGGGGAGGAGGGAGGCATACATGGTATAAAGCAAATTAACACGAATGGAATTTCAGGAAAGAAGCTGGGGATTGAAAGAGACGGATTTGGGATGTTTTAACGGGGATAGAAAACATCAAGGTTTTGGATGGGAGAAGACAATAGATGGTGGTGAACAGCTGTTTTAAAGACCTGGAAGGAGGAGAGGGATTGAAGAGAGTGTGGGAGCTTGTTTCAGAGGCGGGAGAAAAGGGGAATGAAGGAGTGAAGGTGAGCAGAGAGTCTTGATTTTGGCAGTTTCACCAGAAGAGGGTTTCTGGCAGATGTTGTGCTTCCTGCAGCAATATTTGGGGGACAGAGCACAGACAGAGCAGGGGGGGCAAGGCCGGAGAGGAGTCGGTAGAAGACAGAAAGACCACCTACCTGCCTGCAGTGAGAGAGAGAAAGGCCCTCAGAATCAGCTTTATCGTGGGAGATTCCAATGATTCTGAATGCTTTGGTTTCAATCGCGTGAAGCGGAGCTAGGTGTGAGGCAGGAGCACCAGCCCAGGGGGGAGAGCAGTATTCCATTGAGCTGCAGATGAAAGCTTTGTATGTGGTGAGGAGCTCAGGTGTGCCAAGGAAGGACTTCGCACGACGGAGGATGCCCAGTCGGCGACTGGCTTTGGAGGCCAGCTTGGAAATGTGGTTTTCCCAAGAAAAATCATGGCAGACAGTGAGACCCAAAAGCTTGAGCGACAGAACTTCTTGGAAAGGATTTTTGAGAACATAGATGGAAGGGTTGTCCAGATGGTCTTTTCTGAGAGACAAAGTGAGAGTGTGAGATTTGTCAGTATTGAAAGACATGTTCCACTTGTTCGACCAGTTTGTGATATTGTCCAGGTCTGCAGGGAGTGAAGAGGTGGCTGCAGACTGCCGATCTGAGGGATGAGATATGGAGTGGCAGAGAGTGGGGTCATCAGCAAAGAGATAGAGAGGATTTTCCAGAGAGGCAGAGAGATAATTAATGAAGACCAGAAAAAGCACAGGGCCCAGAACACTGCCTTGAGGAACTCCAGCCTGAACAGGAAGGGGCGATGAGAGAAATCCATTCAGGGCCACATGCTGACTGCGACCGGCAAGGAAGTCCGCAAGCCATGCGTGGAGGTTTCCATCGATACCATAAGAAGAGAGTTTGGTGAGCAGGGCGGGGTGCCAGACTGTATCGAAGGCACGTAATATGTCAAGGGAGAGAGCTCTGATTTCCTGATTGGCATTGAGGACCTTCATCCATTGTTGAGACAGCAGAAGCAGCATGTCCAGAGTAGAATGACCTGGTCTGAATCCAAATTGATGATCCGAGATCAAGCCATTGGAGAAGAGGAAGGATTCGGTATCAGAAGCGATGATTTATTCCATGACCTTGCTGATTATTGGGAGCAAGCTGATTGGTCTATAGTTGAAAGGATCTGTTTTTGCACCTTTTTTTTGTAAAGCGGTAACGTTGGCTGATTTCCAAGCAGATGGCAGATGACCTTGAGCAAAAGAGAGGGTGAAAAGAACAGAGAGAGGGTGAGATAGAGCAGCAGAGCAGGATTTTAGGACCCGTGGGCTGATGCAGTCTGGTCCAGTTGCAGAATCAGAGTCGAGGTTTGACAGAAACTTCTCCACCTTGTCAACAGAGAAGGACACAGAGTCCAGGATCAGCTGCGTTTGACTGGGTAAGGTGGGTACAGAGAGAGATGGGTTCGGGGTGCAAGGTTTTGAGGCAAACACAGAGTTGAGGCATTCGGCTTTTTCACGTGCATTGTCAGCTGTGTAGCCGTTTGAGGTAAGGGAGGGGATGGAGGGGGAACAAACTCCAGATACGGATTTGACCAGACTCCACCAGGATTTGGAAGAGGGAGACAGGTTTGAGAGTTCAGTCTTGAGAGTAGAGAGATATTGTTTCCTGGCTCTCCTGAGGATCTCCTGAAGGTGTGAGGAGGGAGATTTGAAAGGGAGGCGGAGGGGGAAGATTAGATGGGGAGTGGCAAGGGGGGAGATTTGGAGGGGAGGTGGGAGTTTAGGAGGGGAGGGGTGAGGGTGAGTATTGAAAGGCAGAGGTGACGGGGGAGTTTTGGAGGGGAGGGGGGAGTTTAGGAGGGGATGGGGAGTTTAGATAGGGGAGGGGTGAGGGGGGAGTATTGAAAGGGAGTGGTGAGGGGGGAGTTTTGGAGGGGAGGGGTGAGGGGGGAGTTTTGGAGGGGAGGCTGCGGGGGGAGTTTTGGAGGGGATATGTGAGGGGGGAGTTTAGAAAGTAGACATTTATTATGAACATTTATAATGAGTAATGACAAACGAACATTTGTTACAAACTGGGTCTATTGTGATTTTCAAGTCAGAGATCAATTTCAAAACGATAGAGGAGGGGTGGAATGAAGGTGAGTTTAGAGAATGTAGAAACGAAGAACTGTAAGAGATTGATTTTTTTTGGAAATCGGATGAATTGAAGAGGAAATTGAAAAAAACCTTTTAAGTAGGAAGAAAAACAGTGTGTTGTCATATACCACTGAATAAAACACTGCAGGAGAAAGTTGAAACATATTTGAATAATATTTAAACAAAACCGTGAAAAACAATCTGGGAAAAGTCCCTGAAATGAGGATGTGGATCTGAGAAAGAAGGAGAAAGGGTTGAATGAGTATGGTGGAAACTAGACTTGGAAAGGTGAGTATCGGCTGGAGATGGAAGGAAGATGTGGAAGAAAAGGAGATAAAAGGGGCGGAGCGAGACAACAGCACATGGTCGTGAGCGGGGCCCGCGAGGTGAGAAGGAAATAATAATTTTTTTTGTTGTTTTTTTTTGTATTTGAAACGTTAGACAAAGCGTAGGGTGTTCAGGGGAGGTAGGGGGAGAAAAGAAAATCAAAGATAAAGTAATACAGCGAGTTTTCTGGCAGTCTCTGTCCACCTGAGTTGTTTTGCATCCCAATATAAACATCCAGGAAGTACACCTGGTGCAATTTGTGTGGCAGAGGTAAATGCAGGTATAATGAACCAAGTGGCCTTGTCTTCCATCTTCGCTTTCTTGTATTCTATGACTGAGAAAATGCCATCAATGACCTTTTTGACATCGGTTTGGGAGAATCCCAAACTTTCTTTGATTTGAGATATTTGTCATCCTCATCAAATTTACCTTTATGCCATTTTGTCGTTATAATCTATAGGCAATAACGGTGATGTACGAAACCTTTTCAGAAACCTGGGTGTGGTCATGCATGCAATAGCAAAGGCCCAACAGAAAGTTGGCAAAGGAGAGGCGTTTCCACATGAGCACGTTTCTGCACATATCCAGTCGTCACGAAAGGCGCATTTCGTGGCAGCCAGTGCACGGCTTGGGTTGAATGCCTCCCATATCCATCGTCAGAAAATAAACCCGTGAGCTCCTCATTTCACGAATGAGAAGGCAACACACCATTGCAGGATTACTGATGCGCCAAGGTGTTGCCTCCACAGCGCCACTGGAGACCAACACTATACAGGCATTACTGGAGGAAATCTCACTTTGATAGATCAGAAATCTCGTTCCCCCGATTGCTTTCCTCTTGGTAATGTGGCAACCAGGTTTCTCTTCGCCATGTGATGTTGCGGCCTGTCTTTTCATTGATTTTCAGACCCAAAAACCATCACTTTCGCTGATTTCTCAAACATCCTCTGAAAACCGGTAAACAGCGGGTGCAAATGATTCACCTTCATTGACAAACTGGCTCTAGTAAAACATGACTGAATTAATTTAGTTTTTATTGGGTGAGTAGAGGACACACAATATTCCCTTTTGTACATAAAGATCTGGTGCACTCATTTGGTCAAAATTCTGATTTTGTTCCTGAAGGTGTTTTCTTTGGCAAACAACACCATTAAAAATACCTGCTGGCTTTGCCAACAGTCTAAAACATCTGAAAGTGTCAAAAAGTCTCAAGAAATGTTATTGTCTTTTGACTGCACACACATCTCCAGAGGCGTGAGCACTGCCAGCTGGCACCGTTAGATTGAGCTCACAAAAAGGGCCATGGGAAAGGAGGCTTTTAACGGCTTGCAGATGTGTCAGAAAGCTTCCTTAAACAAACCACGCAAGGCATTCTTCGGTCAATTGAGCAGGAGGCAGCTCCATTGTAGGTTCCGGCAATTTTGCTGGAAAAAAAATACAGTTCAGCAGATGGGCCAGAGATGGACGTACGGAAAGAGCAGCTGCGGGCGCGAGATCAGACAGGCGGGGGCCGGACTAAAAGCATCCCACATACAACCTTTCACACTCGGGATCATGATTACTGGGAAAGGATGGAGCCAAGATCTTCCGTTTTTCTGGGAAAGAATGGAGCCAAGATCTTCCGTTTTTCTGGGAAAGGATGGAGCCAAGATCTTCCGTTTTTCTGGGAAAGGATGGAGCCAAGATCTTCCATTTTTCTGGGAAAGGATGGAGCCAAGATCTTCCGTTTTTCTGGGAAAGGTGGAGCCAAGATCTTCCGTTTTTCTGGGAAAGAATGGAGCCAAGATCTTCCGTTTTTCTGGGAAAGGATGGAGCCAAGATCTTCCGTTTTTCTGGGAAAGGATGGAGCCAGGATCTTCCGTTTTTCTGGGAAAGGATGGAGCCAAGATCTTCCGTTTTTCTGGGAAAGGATGGAGCCAAGATCTTCCGTTTTTCTGGGAAAGAATGGAGCCAAGATCTTACGTTTTTCTGGGAAAGGACGGAGCCAAGATCTTCCGTTTTTCTGGGAAAGGATGGAGCCAAGATCTTCCGTTTTTCTGGGAAAGGATGGAGCCAAGATCTTCCGTTTTTCTGGGAAAGGATGGAGCCAAGATCTTCCGTTTTTCTGGAAAAGGATGGAGCCAAGATCTTCCGTTTTTCTGGGAAAGGATGGAGCCAAGATCTTCCGTTTTTCTGGGAAAGGATGGAGCCAAGATCTTCCGTTTTTCTGGGAAAGGATGGAGCCAAGATCTTCCGTTTTTCTGGGAAAGGATGGAGCCAAGATCTTCCGTTTTTCTGGGAAAGGATGGAGCCAAGATCTTCCGTTTTTCTGGGAAAGAATGGAGCCAAGATCTTACGTTTTTCTGGGAAAGGATGGAGCCAAGATCTTCCGTTTTTCTGGGAAAGGATGGAGCCAAGATCTTCCGTTTTTCTGGGAAAGGATGGAGCCAAGATCTTCCGTTTTTCTGGGAAAGGATGGAGTCAAGATCTTCCGTTTTTCTGGGAAAGAATGGAGCCAGGATCTTCCGTTTTTCTGGGAAAGAATGGAGCCAGGATCTTCCGTTTTTCTGGGAAAGGATGGAGCCAAGATATTCCGTTTTTCTGGGAAAGGATGGAGCCAAGATATTCCGTTTTTCTGGGAAAGGATGGAGCCAAGATCTTCCGTTTTTCTGGGAAAGGATGGAGCCAAGATCTTCCGTTTTTCTGGGAAAGGATGGAGCCAAGATCTTACGTTTTTCTGGGAAAGGACGGAGCCAAGATCTTCCGTTTTTCTGGGAAAGGATGGAGCCAAGATCTTCCGTTTTTCTGGGAAAGGATGGAGCCAAGATCTTCCGTTTTTCTGGGAAAGGATGGAGCCAAGATCTTCCGTTTTTCTGGGAAAGGATGGAGCCAAGATCTTCCGTTTTTCTGGGAAAGAATGGAGCCAAGATCTTACGTTTTTCTGGGAAAGGATGGAGCCAAGATCTTCCGTTTTTCTGGGAAAGGATGGAGCCAAGATCTTCCGTTTTTCTGGGAAAGGATGGAGCCAAGATCTTCCGTTTTTCTGGGAAAGGATGGAGTCAAGATCTTCCGTTTTTCTGGGAAAGAATGGAGCCAGGATCTTCCGTTTTTCTGGGAAAGAATGGAGCCAGGATCTTCCGTTTTTCTGGGAAAGGATGGAGCCAAGATCTTCCGTTTTTCTGGGAAAGGATGGAGCCAAGATATTCCGTTTTTCTGGGAAAGGATGGAGCCAAGATATTCCGTTTTTCTGGGAAAGGATGGAGCCAAGATCTTCCGTTTTTCTGGGAAAGGATGGAGCCAAGATCTTCCGTTTTTCTGGGAAAGGATGGAGCCAAGATCTTCCGTTTTTCTGGGAAAGAATGGAGCCAAGATCTTCCGTTCTTCTGGGAAAGGATGGAGCCAAGATCTTCCGTTTTTCTGGGAAAGGATGGAGCCAAGATCTTCCGTTTTTCCTGGCGATGATGCCTCTACCAGGACATGTCAGAGGTTCTCAGATGAACGTGAAGGTTTGGTCATTTGCAGCGTGAAAGACATCATCCTTCAAACGTTCCCGGTGCATTTTAGTCTCATAACCACCGATAGGGTTTTGTGAAATGAACTGACCTCAGGACTTCCAGCGAAGCTTTCTCGGCTCTTTTACAATTGTTGCAGTCGAGATGAGGTAAGAGCCGAGAGGTTCTCCAAGAACATCCCCAAAAACTATTTAATTTAGCCATTCAAAATAACCTCTTTTCAGCATTTCCTGTGGGGAATTCTCTGATGGCTCCTAACAATCTTTCCCATTCCTTTTTTGCCTTTTCCCAGCAGACTCCAGACCTTACTTTTTAAGAAGCCTCTTCCCTAAAGCTGACTCGTTGCCCGTCCTCGGCTATAAATTTATTACAAAGGGCCGTGTGGGTAACGGTGTGGGGATTGGGTGGGCCGCAACTGCACATTGTGAAGGCTTTCACCACTTTCTGCCCTGAGTATTTACATACAGCGTGAGGAATGAATATTAAAATGGAAGGTCTCTCCAGGCTTTTACTTGCCGTCGAGTAGATCACGCAGGACGCTTTCGATTGTGCAGGCTGAGGGAATTTCAGGAACTTGATTGTGATGTAACCTTTATCCATTATCGACTGTGGCTGTTCGAACGCGCACTGCGAAGCTATTGTTTGGGCAAGCACCGTGTCTGAACGGACAAGAATCTGAATCAAAATTCGAGGCAAGTACAACGTCATGTTGCTCGTGTTATCCGCATAATCAAATGAAAATCCGCTTCCTGAGACATTCGTCCGAATTTTTCCTTCAATTTTTTTTCACCGGTGAGGAGCGACAGCACAAAAACACAGCCGAGGGTGACTTCTTCGAGGCAAATTCAATGCTCTTTCTCAGGCCTTCATGACATGGCAGCAACTTCTTCCTCTGGATGTGCATTCTCCACCACCGACATATTTCTTCCTCTTCCCCCAGGAGCAGAAATGTGCAAATTAGACAGGGAGACTCAGGCCAAAAAAGGCGATCACAATGAGAATCCATGCGGTAATTTCCCTAGGCCTGTGATCCAGCTCGGAGAATGGATTACGTTTCACACACCCTCAGGGATTGCAGCATAATCTTCATGTGATTCTGACGTCATCATTGGTTAATTTTTTTTCTTTAGACATATCCAGGTAAGAATAAGACATTCATGGGAGTAGGGATAAAAATCCCAGATTCGAGCCTGAGAGCTACCATGGTGCGTAGCTCTGCGCACTCCAGTGCCACGACTCATGACAGGCAATGAAAGCAGGATCGATTAAACATCTTTAAAACGTTGCTAGGGTTCTTTAGCCTGCTGAATTTGGATCCGGTACAAAAAGCGTGCCAGGAATTTTAAACGAGCTTCTCATACATAGGCCATGTGATCATAATAATGATTTTAATACCGGACACACTGCGCACAGGGCCTCAGAGGGGGCACCGATTCCATCCGCCTGCTCGATTGCCGTTTGACTCTAAATTTGGTGGATGCTCGGACAATAAAGACCCTGTTGTTTCTCCACCTGGAAATCATCCTGAGAGCTTGGACTACGCACTTACCAATTGCATCATGAGTGGTACCGTACCGACCCAGAGAGCAGTAGATGTTGCTAGAATGCTTGTGTTGCGGTAAAAAGAGGCTCATCTCGGATCAGAGGCCGCACTCACATGAAGCTGAAATGCAACCAGGTGCCATGGTACACACATGGCATGATAGACATGGGCATTGGGTCGTGGTCTCGCTTGATACGGCAGCAAGCTGCAGGTGATTAAAACGAAGTCCCTGAGTGACTGGCGCTAAAAACGCATCACAAACACAAGGGTTGAAGCAATTATGGTGCCGAAGCATATGAGGCATGATCAACGTTTTGTATTATTGAGAAGCAATTAAGGGCCAGCCTAAGCTAAGGTTACCACTCATAATTGTGTTTGGCTCGTTAATGGTTGGAGTTCAGGATAGGCCGCTTGAATGATTTTTAAAATGCTAATATGGCGTGGACAAGATCGGTTTACGGCCATCTTTCAATGGCCAGGTTCAACTCCTCCAAAAAGGAAAATGGTGACTGCAGGTGGTGGGGCCACCAAATAGTGCTGCATCTCAGAGCATCCAGTTTTTAGAATGGTACTTTAAGGCTACTTTATTGAATACTAGCTTGGGTACCCGGCGTTGCCCGCTGCTCTTCTAACCCTGTTGGCATTTTGAGGAAATCATTTTTTTTTCTATTTATTTTTGTAGGGGCCAAAAACACTTCAATACACCCACTAAGGAATGGGGTTGGGGATCATTTAATATTACCTTTCACGTAGCTACAAAGGCGTATTGGCACTACAGAGCGATTTAAAAAAATCAAATTTGTTTTTCAAATTTTCAAAAGAGATTTTTGCTTAAAACACTTCTCTGCACTCATTGATGAACCTCTGAAAGTTTGACGAAGATCCGTTTGGCCATCTTTGAGAAAAATGGCGACACATACAGACAGACAGACATATCTCTTCTAAGTCTAGACGATGTCGACAATTCCTCCACGCAAGTGATTGTATATTCAAGATGGCCGCACACTGGGGTAAAAATCTAAATTTCTGACTAGTAATTTTCTGGTCAAGAGTAACTCTGGGGTCGTTGTCTCTTGAAGATTCAAATGTGCTCATTGATCAATTATTTTGTGTACCGAGAAATTAAACAAGAGCAAATCAATTTTCAGACCGTCCTTCCGAGTCACAGACGGGCCTTGAACCTAAAACACAAAAGGGGAAAAAATCCCCCATTGAAATGAGAGATACTCATCAAATGTATTTCGTGCTTACAACACAAGCTAAACTAGAACGGCACTCGGTGGAGAGAAAACCTCCGCCTGGTTGGCCATATCACTCAATGGTGAAGAATCACTTTAAAATTATACAAGGTGGATCCGGATCCGGATCTTCACCAAAATAGAATGAATTCTTCCTTGTCAGACATCCAACCTGTCCACCAAGTTTGTCCAAATCTGTCCATAACTTTTTGGGATATCCTGCTATGTATCGTTTTTGGCCCAATCTCCCAATGGTGAAGAATCACTTTAAAAATTCTAGTACCCGGATCCGAATCAGGATCTTCACTAAAATCTAATCATTTCGTCATTGTCACATACACTACATCTCTGCCAAGTTTCGTCCGAATCTGTCCACAACTTTGTGAGATATTTTGTTCACAAACGGACAGACAGACAAACGGACAGACAGACAGGGGTGAAAACATAACCTCCATCCATCCACCTTTGATGGCGAAGGTGACAAAGAAAAGTATTTGAAAGTTTTCCGTAAGAACAAAGACATACAAAATCAGAACAGGAGTCGTAAAAAAAGCCGCCCTTTTATAATGTGTTGGAGAAATAAAGATGTCACCTGAAAGTGTGCAAGCTAAGCTGTTTAACGTCCAAGCAAAAGGAAACTCCCTCCAGACTGGCTTACAGCCATCCAAGGAACACAGGACGGTGTTTATAGCGGGGGAGACCTAACGCCAAGCTGAGCTTGTGATCTCCATGAAGAAGCTTGGCTAAAGGCAGGGTGGCCATTTTGTTTGACAAAAGCTGATTTGCCATCAAAGTGCCATCCCCAAGGTGCCATATTCCTAAAACCAGCAGAAGAAACATGGCGATTCTCTTCCGGGCGTACTGGGAACAGAAAGCGGACACCGCAAGCAAGCGGGGAAGAGTGAGCGATCCAGCGCTCTGGGAGCAGGTTGCAGATCTGGTGCTTACAGTGCAGAAATATCTTGCACACTGCAGACACTGAGACCGCTCCTAAGAAGAGTTCATTGAACAGTTTATCCTGTAGCTGTGGACTGAACCTCTTAGGAGTAAATGGATTTTGCAAAATGTGCTTTTGTCGTTGTTACTTCCGCTACCAAAGGAGGATGGATGGAGGTTATGTTTTCACCCCTGTTTGTATGTTTGTTTTTCTGTCCGTTTGTGGACAAAATATCTCAAAAAGTTGTCGACTGATTCGGACGAAATTTGGCAGAGATGTCGTGTATGCGACAAGGACGAAATGATTAGATTTTGGTGAAGATCCGTATTCGGATCCGGCTAGTAGAATTTTTTAAATGATTCTTCACCATTGGGAGATCGGGCTAAAAACGATGCATAGCAGGATATCTCAAAAAGTTATGGATGGATTTGGACAAAACTTGGTGGACAGATTCGGTGTCTGACAAGGACGATTCGATTTTGGTGAAGATCTGAATATGGAATCGGATATGAGAATTATTTCATTTTAAAGTGATTTTTATAAGCGATATATAACATGATATTTAAAAAAGTTATGGATGACTTATGACTAAACTAGGTAAATGAGTTGGTTTGGTGACAAGTACAAGCCGTTTAGATTTTGGTTCAGCTCCGAATTCAGATCCGGCCTATCATTGGGATATAAAACATAAACTGTTCAGCCTGGCGGAGGAATGTGCTCTACCGAGTTCGTTCTCGTTTCGATGATGTATCTGTAGATTTATTCACTCACTCTCGAATCAGTAGGGGCCTACCTTAATTACTCTAGCAGAGAGGGGATGGGGGCCGGGGGGGGGGGGGGAGAGAGATTAATTTGAGATGCACTTCTTGAGTACCATGCTGAACACTAAAATGGCACTCGGTGGAGTGCATACGTCCACCAGGCTAAACTGTTTAGGTTTTGTATCCCACTGATAGGCTGGATCTGCATCTGGGCCTTCACCCAAATCTAATCAGCTGGTCTGTGTCACCTATCCATCTCATCCACCGAGTTTTCTCCCAATCAGGCTGCAACCTTTTGAAATTTTACCTCTTTTTTTTTCGAATTGTATTTTCACTCAATGGTGAAGAATCACTTAAAAATTATCGGATTCAGATCTTCACCAAAATCTGATCCATTAGTCCTTATCACACACAGAACCTGTCCACCAAGTTTCGTCCACATCCGTCCACAACCTTTTGAGATATCCTACTCGCAGTCAGACAAACAGACAGGGTTGAATACATCACCTCCATCACCTCCACCTCCATGGTAATGAAAATATCAGAGGAAGACTTGAACAAATTCCAGTGAGTGTGAGTGTACTGTGTACTGTGTACTGTGTACATATATACATCAAGACTGAACGTGTACATAAAGAGGTCGCGACACCAATTATTACCGAGTATAAAATAAATAAATAAAATTAGTATTATAATGTGAAAGAACAAATCTATCAACATGAAATGTCTGGATTACTTTCATCAAAATGTTATTAAATGCATTCATTCATGCACAGCACATGCGGCTCCTTGGTTTCGTTTTTGAAAGCACTGCAGTGTTGCTGATGCAGTGCCCCCTGTAGATTAAGCCATGAATGTCTAGATTGTTGAGGGTGCCGGCGATAACTTACTTACTCTTTGTTTAAGGACACGGAGGGATCTCTAACATCCACCAGCTAACGCGAGCAATGGGGACTGCACCTGGTTTAACATCCATCCAAAGGACGGCGCAATTTTTTTCACCGCAGCACACTACCTGTGACACTCCCTTCGAACAGTTTGTAGTCAGGCAACGCCATACCTGCGAAACTACAACCAGACAGTTTGTAGTCAGGCAACGCCCTACCTGCGAAACTACAATCAGACAGTTTGTAGTCAGGCAACGCCCTACATGCGAAACTCCAATCAGACAGTTTGTAGTCAGGCAACGCCCTACCTGTGACACTCCCTTCGAACAGTTTGTAGTCAGGCAACGCCCTACCTGCGAAACTACAATCAGACAGTTTGTAGTCAGGCAACGCCCGCCCTGCGAAACTACAATCAGACAGTTTGTAGTCAGGCAACGCCCTACCTGCGAAACTCCAATCAGACAGTTTGTAATCAGGCAACGCCCTACCTGCGAAACTACAATCACACAGTTTGTAGTCAGGCAACGCCCTACCTGCGAAAGTACAATCAGACAGTTTGTAGTCAGGCAACGCCCTACCTGCGAAACGCCAATCAGACAGTTTGTAGTCAAGCAACGCCCTACCTGGGAAACTACAATCAGACAGTTTGTAATCAGGCAACGCCCTACCTGCGAAACTCCAATCAGACAGTTTGTAGTCAGGCAACGCCCTACCTGCGAAACTCCAATCAGACAGTTTTTAGTCAGGCAACGCCCTACCTGCGAAACTCCAATCAGACAGTTTGTAGTCAGGCAACACCCTACCTGCGAAACTCCAATCAGACAGTTTGTAGTCAGGCAACGCCCTACCTGCGAAACTCCAATCAGACAGTTTGTAGTCAGGCAACACCCTACCTGCGAAACTCCAATCAGACAGTTTTTAGTCAGGCAACGCCCTACCTGCGAAACTACAATCAGACAGTTTGTAGTCAGGCAACACCCTACCTGCGAAACTACAATCAGACAGTTTGTAGTCAGGCAACACCCTACCTGCGAAACTACAATCAGACAGTTTGTAGTCAGGCAACGCCCGACCTGCGGAACTACAATCAGACAGTTTTTAGTCAGGCAACGCCCTACCTGCGAAACTCCAATCAGACAGTTTGTAGTCAGGCAACACCCTACCTGCGAAACTACAATCAGACAGTTTGTAGTCAGGCCACACCCTACCTGCGAAACTACAATCAGACAGTTTGTAGTCAGGCAACGCCCGACCTGCGAAACTACAATCAGACAGTTTGTAGTCAGGCAACGCCTTACCTGCGAAACTCCAATCAGACAGTTTGTAGTCAGGCAACGCCCTATCTGCGAAACTCCAATCAGACAGTTTGTAGTCAGGCAACGCCCAACCTGCGAAACTCCAATCAGACAGTTTGTAGTCAGGCAATGCTCTATCTGCGAAACTACAATCAGACAGTTTGCAGTCAGGCAACGCCCTACCTGCGAAACTACAATCAGACAGTTTGTAGTCAGGCAACGCCCTACCTGCGAAACTCCAAACAGACAGTTTGTAGTCAGGCTACGCCCTACCTGTGAAACTCCAATCAGACAGTTTGTAGTCAGGCAACGCCCTACCTGCGAAATTCCAATCAGACAGTTTGTAGTCAGGCAATGCTCTATCTGCGAAACTACAATCAGACAGTTTGTAGTCAGGCAACGCCTTACCTGCGAAAGTACAATCAGACAGTTTGTAGTCAGGCAACGCCCTACCTGCGAAACTACAATCAGACAGTTTGTAGTCAGGCAACGCCCGACCTGCGAAACTCCAATCAGACAGTTTGTAGTCAGGCAACGCCCTACCTGCGAAACTCCAATCAGACAGTTTGTAGTCAGGCAACGCCCTACCTGCGAAACTCCAATCAGACAGTTTGTAGTCAGGCAACGCCCTACCTGCGAAACTCCAATCAGACAGTTTGTAGTCAGGCAACGCCCTACCTGCGAAACTCCAATCAGACAGTTTGTAGTCAGGCAACGCCCTACCTGCGAAACTACAATCAGACAGTTTGTAGTCAGGCAACGCCCTACCTGCGAATCTACAATCAGACAGTTTGTAGTCAGGCAACGCCCTACCTGCGAAACTCCAATCAGACAGTTTGTAGTCAGGCAACGCCCTACCTGCGAATCTACAATCAGACAGTTTGTAGTCAGGCAACGCCCTACCTGTGACACTCCCTTCGAACAGTTTGTAGTCAGGCAACGCCCTACCTGCGAAACTACAATCAGACAGTTTGTTGTCAGGCAACGCCCTACCTGCGAAACTACAATCAGACAGTTTGTAGTCAGGCAACGCCCTACCTGCGAAACTCCAATCAGACAGTTTGTAGTCAGGCAACGCCCTACCTGCGAAACTCCAATCAGACAGTTTGTAGTCAGGCAACGCCCTACCTGTGAAACTACAATCAGACAGTTTGTAGTCAGGCAACGCCCTACCTGCGAAACTACAATCAGACAGTTTGTAGTCAGGCAACGCCCTACCTGCGAAACTACAATCAGACTGTTTGTAGTCAGGCAACGCCCTACCTGCGAAATTCCAATCAGACAGTTTGTAGTCAGGCAACGCCCTACATGCGAAACTACAATCAGACAGTTTGTAGTCAGGCAACGCCCTACCTGCGAAACTACAATCAGACAGTTTGTAGTCAGGCAACGCCCTACCTGCGAAACTACAATCAGACTGTTTGTAGTCAGGCAACGCCCTACCTGCGAAATTCCAATCAGACAGTTTGTAGTCAGGCAACGCCCTACCTGCGAAACTCCAATCAGACAGCTTGTAGTCAGGCAACGCCCTACCTGCGAAACTACAATCAGACAGTTTGTAGTCAGGCAACGCCCGCCCTGCGAAACTACAATCAGACAGTTTGTAGTCAGGCAACGCCCTACCTGCGAAGCTCCAATCAGACAGTTTGTAATCAGGCAACGCCCTACCTGCGAAATTCCAATCAGACAGTTTGTAGTCAGGCAATGCTCTATCTGCGAAACTACAATCAGACAGTTTGTAGTCAGGCAACGCCCTACCTGCGAAACTACAATCAGACAGTTTGTAGTCAGGCAACGCCCTACCTGCGAAACTACAATCAGACAGTTTGTAGTCAGGCAACGCCCGACCTGCGAAACTCCAATCAGACAGTTTGTAGTCAGGCAACGCCCTACCTGCGAAACTCCAATCAGACAGTTTGTAGTCAGGCAACGCCCTACCTGCGAAACTCCAATCAGACAGTTTGTAGTCAGGCAACGCCCTACCTGCGAAACTCCAATCAGACAGTTTGTAGTCAGGCAACGCCCTACCTGCGAAACTCCAATCAGACAGTTTGTAGTCAGGCAACGCCCTACCTGCGAAACTCCAATCAGACAGTTTGTAGTCAGGCAACGCCCTACCTGCGAAACTACAATCAGACAGTTTGTAGTCAGGCAACGCCCTACCTGTTTTTTTTTTTTTTTTTTTTTTTTTTTTTTTTGTATACAAGATCGAGGCTCGTGAAAGAGCGAATATTAATCACACAGAAAGACAAACCGACACATAAAACATATAACATCGGGAGCGGTAGACAAGATGGGGAGAGAGGGGGAAGGACACAAACACAACATTTGAGAGCAGGGACCGAGAGACATGGAGACATGGAGACATCGAGAGATCTGAGAGAGGGCGAGGGCATTGGGGGGGGGGGGCATGGGAAGGGGGCGGTGGGAGAGGTATAAAACATATGGACACTGCCAGGACTTCCAGGAAAGAAGTTGGAATTTCAAACAAGGTGGATCTGGGGTGAATTAGCGGGGGTAGAAAAGATCAAGGTTTTGGATGGGGGAAGATAAGAGATGGTGGTGAACAGCTGTTTTAAAGACCTGGAGGGAGGAGTGGGATTGAAGGGAGTGAGGGAGTTTGTTCCAGAGGCGGGAGAAAAGAGGAATGAAAGAGTGAAGGTGAGCAGAGAGCCGAGATTTCGGCAGTTTAACCATCAGAGGGTTGCTGGCAGATCTTGTGCGACCTGTAGGAATATTTGGGGGACAGAGCACAGAGAGAGCTGGGGGTGCAAGGCCGGAGAGGAGTCGGTAGAAGACAGAAAGACCACCTACCTGCCTGCGGTGAGTGAGTGAAAGGCCCTCAGAGATAGCTTCATCGCGGGAGATTCCAATAATTCTGAAAGCTTTGGTTTCAACAGCGTGAAGCCGAGCTAGGTGTGAGGCAGGAGCACCGGCCCATAGGGGAGAACAGTATTCCATTGAGCTGCGGATGAAAGCCTTGTATGTGGTGAGGAGCTCAGGTGTGCCGAGGAAGGACTTCGCACGACGGAGGATGCCCAGTCGGCGACTGGCTTTGGAGGCCAGCTTGGAAATGTGGTTTTCCCAAGAAAGATCATGGCAGATAGTGAGACCCAAAATCTTGAGCGACAGAACTTCTTGGAGAGGATTGTTGAGAAAGTAGATTTTTTTTTTTTTTTTTTTTTTTTTTTTTTTTGTATACAGAATCGAGGCTCGTGAAAGAGCTAACATTTACTTCACAAACAAATCAACCAGACAAACAAAATATATAAAAAGAGGGAGCGGAAGACAAGATGGGGAGAGATGGGGAAGCACCATGGGATGGGAGGGTTGTCCAGTCGATCTTTTCGGAGAGACATAGTAAGAGTGTGAGATTTGTCAGGATTGAAAGACATGTTCCACTTGTTTGACCAGTCTGTGATTTTGTCCAGGTCTTCAGAGAGTGAGGAGGCAGCAGACTGCCGATCTGAGGGAAGAGGAATGGAGCGGCAGAGAGTGGAGTCATCAGCAAAGAGATAGAGAGGATTTTCGAGAGAGTCAGAGAGATCATTGATGAAGACCAGAAAAAGCACGGGGCCCAGAACACTGCCTTGGGGAACTCCAGCCTGAACAGGAAGAGGAGATGAGAGAAACCCATTCAGGGCCACACGTTGACGACGACTAGAGAGGAAGTCCGCCAGCCATGCGTGGAGATTTCCATGGATACCAAAGGAGGAGAGTTTGGTGAGCAGAGCGGGGTGCCAGACCGTGTCGAAGGCACGTGATATGTCGAGGGAGACAGCTCTAATTTCCTGTTTGGCATTGAGGACCTCCATCCATTGTTGAGAACTCCCTTCCAGTTGGAGTCATCCAGTTGTGACACTCCCTTCGAACAGTTTGTAGTCAGGCAACGCCCTACCTGCGAAACTACAATCAGACAGTTTGTTGTCAGGCAACGCCCTACCTGCGAAACTACAACCAGACAGTTTGTTGTCAGGCAACGCCCTACCTGCGAAACTCCAATCAGACAGTTTGTAGTCAGGCAACGCCCTACCTGTGAAACTACAATCAGACAGTTTGTAGTCAGGCAACGCCCTACATGCGAAACTACAATCAGACAGTTTGTAGTCAGGCAACGCCCTACCTGCGAAACTACAATCAGACAGTTTGTAGTCAGGCAACGCCCTACCTGCGAAACTACAATCAGACTGTTTGTAGTCAGGCAACGCCCTACCTGCGAAATTCCAATCAGACAGTTTTTAGTCAGGCAACGCCCTACCTGCGAAACTACAATCAGACAGCTTGTAGTCAGGCAACGCCCTACCTGCGAAACTACAATCAGACAGTTTGTAGTCAGGCAACGCCCGCCCTGCGAAACTACAATCAGACAGTTTGTAGTCAGGCAACGCCCTACCTGCGAAACTCCAATCAGACAGTTTGTAGTCAGGCAACGCCCTACCTGCGAAACTACAATCACACAGTTTGTAGTCAGGCAACGCCCTACCTGCGAAACTACAATCAGACAGTTTGTAGTCAGGCAACGCCCGCCCTATGAAACTACAATCAGACAGTTTGTAGTCAGGCAACGCCCTACCTGCGAAACTCCAATCAGACAGTTTGTAGTCAGGCAACGCCCTACCTGCGAAACTACAATCAGACAGTTTTTAGTCAAGCAACGCCCTACCTGGGAAACTACAATCAGACAGTTTGTAATCAGGCAACGCCGTACCTGCGAAACTCCAATCAGACAGTTTGTAGTCAGGCAACGCCCTACCTGCGAAACTCCAATCAGACAGTTTTTAGTCAGGCAACGCCCTACCTGCGAAAGTCCAATCAGACAGTTTTTAGTCAGGCAACGCCCTACCTGCGAAACTCCAATCAGACAGTTTGTAGTCAGGCAACGCCCTACCTGCGAAACTACAATCAGACAGTTTGTAGTCAGGCAACGCCCTACCTGCGAAACTACAATCAGACAGTTTGTAGTCAGGCAACGCCCGACCTGCGAAACTACAATCAGACAGTTTGTAGTCAGGCAACGCCTTACCTGCGAAACTCCAATCAGACAGTTTGTAGTCAGGCAACACCCTACCTGCGAAACTCCAATCAGACAGTTTGTAGTCAGGCAACGCCCAACCTGCGAAACTCCAATCAGACAGTTTGTAGTCAGGCAATGCTCTATCTGCGAAACTACAATCAGACAGTTTGTAGTCAGGCAACGCCCTACCTGCGAAACTACAATCAGACAGTTTGTACTCAGGCAACGCCCTACCTGCGAAACTCCAATCAGACAGTTTGTAGTCAGGCAACGCCCTACCTGCGAAACTCCAAACAAACAGTTTGTAGTCAGGCAACACCCTACCTGCGAAATTCCAATCAGACAGTTTGTAGTCAGGCAACGCTCTATCTGCGAAACTACAATCAGACAGTTTGTAGTCAAGCAACGCCCTACCTGCGAAACTACAATCAGACAGTTTGTAGTCAGGCAACGCCCTACCTGCGAAACTACAATCAGACAGTTTGTAGTCAGGCAACGCCCGACCTGCGAAACTCCAATCAGACAGTTTGTAGTCAGGCAACGCCCTACCTGCGAAACTCCAATCAGACAGTTTTTAGTCAGGCAACGCCCTACCTGCGAAACTACAATCAGACAGTTTTTAGTCAGGCAACGCCCTACCTGCGAAACTACAATCAGACAGTTTTTAGTCAGGCAACGCCCTACCTGCGAAACTACAATCAGACAGTTTTTAGTCAGGCAACGCCCTACCTGCGAAACTCCAATCAGACAGTTTTTAGTCAGGCAACGCCCTACCTGCGAAACTCCAATCAGACAGTTTTTAGTCAGGCAACGCCCTACCTGCGAAACTCCAATCAGACAGTTTGTAGTCAGGCAACGTCCTACCTGGGAAACTCCAATCAGACAGTTTGTTGTCAGGCAACGCCCTACCTGCGAAACTCCAATCAGACAGTTTGTAGTCAGGCAACGTCCTACCTGGGAAACTCCAATCAGACAGTTTGTAGTCAGGCAACGCCCGACCTGCGAAACTACAATCAAACAGTCCAATGGGGGCTAATTAACCCCATGCTCTTCCAGCCAAAGGAAACTGCATAAATCAACCAAGAAAAGCGACACAAGGTAAGGCCTTTGCTTTTTCAAACTCTAACCTGGTTCCTCTGCAGCTTCAGACTTTCACGAGTAGCACGTGCATGAAAATCCCAACACGACACATCTCCCTCAGCTGCTGGACCGGTATCATCACTTGATGTCGTCATCAGCGACAGCATAGACAAAAACGAGCACCACGGAGGATCCCAAGCATGCACGATGTGCAACGCCATTAGGAATTTACATGTAAATACAAAACCCAATCATGTCTCTCGCCCGTTATTGGAGGGAATATCCAATCTGGGTATTACTTGTGAATGTCTGCACCTGTCGAGGAACCCGGGTCGGGTTTTGAACGAGCAAAGGGCTTACCTTGTGTAACTTTTCTTGGTTGCTTTATGCAGCTTTCTTTGGCTGGAAGAGCTCGGGCGTTTATCTAATACATACTAAAGTCTTTCTGTCTGCCTGACTAACTGATATTAATGTTGGTGAAAGCTGAAATTTGGCATGCCGACGGACATCGATGCCGTACACCGGGAAAAATCACAAAACCGTCGGAAAGCGTCCATAAATTAAAATGTTTGTAAAAACCAAAAAAACTCAATCAAGCGATTGAAAATTGTAATTTCTTTAACTGTAAACTGTGAAATAAACATGACAATAATGCCTGTAAATGAAAAAACAAAGAGCGTCCATAAATGACAATTTACATGAAAAAACATAAACGTGTCTGATAAACAACCTCAATCCATATCTAACATTTGAAAATTGTAATTTCTCTGATTGTCAATTGTGAAATAACAATGTCAATGAAAATTTATGTAAAAACTGTAAGCACGTCCATTAAATAAATAAATAATCTTAAATTGATATCTAGCAGCAGGTCGGTGATGCTTTCCTATAATCATGAAGCTTCTGTTTATTATGTGCCTACGTATGAAGCACGGTTTGTTATTGATTATCCATATATATATATATATATATATATATATATATATATATATATATATATAAAGTATTCAGACCCCTTCACTTTTTCACATTTTGTAATGTTGCAGCCTTCTGCTGAAATCGTTTAAATTCATTTTTTCCCTCATCAATCTACACTCAATACCCCATAATGACAAAGAGAAAACAGGATTTTAGAAAGTTTTGCAAATTTATTAAAAAGAAAAAACTGAAATATCACATTTCCATAAGTATTCAGACCCTTTGCTACAACACTTGAAATTTAGCTCAGGTGCCTCCCATGTCTCTTGATCATCTTTGAGATGTTTCTACACCTTTATTGGAGTCCACCTGTGGTAAATTCAATTGATTGGACATGATTTGGAAAGGCACACACCTGTCTATATAAGGTCTCACAAAGTGAAGGGGTCTGAATACTTTCTGAATGCACTGTATATATATATATATATATATATGTCTCTCCCTCTCTCCAAAAGATATATACTGTATATGTCTCTCCTTCCCCCTTTCCGAAATTTCCAATCCTCTTCCTGGCTGTTTACAGAGTGAACTCACTTATCTTCAGACACCCACATAAAGCAAAAGGTAAATGGCAAAACACAGTACGTCTTGTACCATTCTTCATCTCTCAGCGCATTATTGGTGCAAAGCCAGAGCTGGAGCATCCGAGCTTGCGTTGAAAACATTGCACACTTCACAATCTTTCCAAATTGCACAGGGAGGAAGTTCAGAATAGAATAAGTGTTGTAATGTTATGAAGTGCTGCAGAAAGTGAAAACAGGGATACTTGTATTCACCGAGGAATGGGCACTCTGTGAGTCTGAGTAGTCCTTTAGAATCGGTGTACTGGGCTTGCACGGAGCATGTGCAGTCACTCAAACTGAGTCTGTCAGGTAAACAAGATTCAGGACATCTCATTATAATTGAGCAGGCTTGCGGCTAACTAACCCATGCGTGTGTCTATGTACAACGTACATGCCCGCCTATTCATGACCCATATCCTGAAGCTCATTACTTTCCCTAATCAGTACTATTTACTCTTGGTTCTGCTTGACAGTGTGAAAATCCATGAGTAGAGAACTCAGCAAAACCCCATTAGAGCATACACATGCTATCTCTGAAGTGTATATGCTGAATCTCAGGTCAAGTGCACATCTCCAGCACGATCTATTTTATTATTGAATTGTCTGCCCTTCCTTTTCTCTTTCTTTTTGCCTTCAAAAAGTCCTTTTTTTAACTTCCTTCTTTCAATGTACCCATGTGCGGTCTTTCCCTTCATTGCTTCCCTATTTTATGAACTTGTCAATCCCTCTGAAAAGACAAATTGCAAAATCCTTATGCAAAAAGTGGAAAAATGGGTGAAGAACTCAAAAAGTATATGAAGAAAGAGGAGAGACAAAAAAGGATATGGTTCTTGTCAGTATGGACATGGCACGAGCACCCCAGGAAGTTAAAATTTAGATCAAGGAAGTACCATTTCCATGCTTGTTTTTCATGCTTTTCCATCAACTTTCATTTGTGTTTTGAGAAGGTGAACACTTTTTCTGATCTAATCACATGACAATTCTGATTTGATCTTTCCAATGACTTTTAATCGATCGTTAGGGTGCAATGTTAGTGTTTCAAAGGGCATATAGACCCTCTCCTCTTGTGGCCAGATTCAGCCATGATTTAGGAATTTGGTCAGGGTGCCGGCACACACGGCCTGCTCTTTTTGAAAGATACCATTGCATCTTTTCACGTACACCTGTGAAAGCGAGCAGACAGAACACATCGCTTAATGTCCCTCCAGAGAATGGTGCACTCGTTGAATCACTGCCTTGACTGTCAAGCAAAAAGATGGGAGTTATAGTAAGGTTGGGAATCAAACCCAAATTAGACAGCTGAAAAGCGAGTATCCTTCCTCTGGGTTATCCTGGCAGCCTCAGTACAATGACCATGCCATTGGAGTGTCGGTGAAAACCGAGCTTGCTCGCTATTCCACCTGCCTTACCTACTCTGTAGGATTACAAGTGATGCCATTTTACACCTATTTTTTGGCTTATGGAAGACCATGATGACAACGGGTAAAAGGGAGATGGTCCTTCAAATCAAGATGGGGAGGAACCACAATTCCAATCACTGTGGCATTTCCAGTATCCTCTTCCACGCTTGCTCTATTATACTAGCTTTGGAGGAAGAAGCAATCGAGAGCTGTAGCTGATAAGGAGCGATGTAACCTAGCAGCCCCAAACTTTGCATGCATGCTAAGCGAAATCCAATGAATTGCATGAATGAAAGCTGGGTGTTTTGGATCTGTTTTAAACACCCTTTTTATAGATAATTCAGTGGATGCTCATCACAAAAAAAAATATATGCCTTACCAAAATGGCGATGCGCCATCTTGGTTAGCCCTCTGGGTTCTTAAGTCACATCGCTGGGTTCTTAAGCCACCATTTTGTTTTGGCCTACTTAAACATGCCTTTCCTTTGAAACACGATCTACTCTCACAGATTAATTAAAGTAAATAATCAAAATCGGGGTTCGGGTTTGAGGATCGGATCTCCAGGAATAAATAAGTGCTGAAATGTGGAGTGAAATCTGTAAATTTAAAGAAAATGTCGATTCTTATAACTAAGCATATATATTATAACCAATAATTAAACTTACCTTTTTATTCTGTTCCAACAATTATATTGAGTGAAGAAAAGATAAAGGAATGTGCACAAAGTGTAACGTTATTGAGTGCATCGAAAATAATTAATCCGTGGGTTCGCCGTGAAGGCTTCCACTGCAGCCGAGCCTGGGAACTCCATGGGAGAAATCTCTGGAGTTAGGAAGGCAAAATAACTCAAATTAAAGATTCAATTAAAGTAACGATTAACAAAATGGGAAGATTACAATTAACAAGGCAACGAGACTAGTGAACTCCAAGCACTAATCAATCTTCATAAGTAGGAATTGCTTGCCATGGAGAGATGAGATGGGGCCAGCCGTTTCTTATCAACGTTTCATTGGAGTGCTTGCCTGAGTGCTTAATACTAGCATTCTACAAACTTATTACCTCCGGCACCAAAGGTGGATGGAGGTTATATTTTCACCCCTGTCTGTTCATGAACAGGATATCTCAAAAAGTTGTGGACGGATTCGGCCGAAATTTGGTAGACCCAGATACAGATTTGGATCCGATAATTTTTAATTGATTCTTCACCATTTGGAGATAGGGGAAAAAACTATGTATAATCACGATATCTGAAAAGGTTGAGATCGGATTCGGATGATTCTTGGTGGATACGTTGGGCATGTCACAAGAATGAATCGATTTGATTTTGGTGAAGATTCGAAACCGGATCCGGACAAGAGAATTTTTTTATATTTTCTGAGTGATTCTTCACCATTGAGAGATGGGACCAAAACTATATATAGCACGATCTTTCGAAAAGTTTTGGACGAGTTACAGTGCATTCAGAAAGTATTCAACCCCCTTCACTTTTTTCACATTTTGTTCTGTTGCAGCCTTCTGCTGAAATCGTTTAAATTCATTTTTTCCCTCATCAATCTACACTCAATACCCCATAATGACAAAGAGAAAACAGGATTTTGGAAAGTTTTGCAAATTTATTAAAAAGAAAAAACTGAAATATCACATTTACGTAAGTATTCAGACCCTTAACTAGGACACTTGAAATTTAGCTCAGGTGCCTCCCATTTCTCTTGTTCATCTTTGAGATGTTTCTACACCTTGATTGGAGTCCACCTGTGGTAAATTCAATTGAATGGACATGATTTGGAAAGGCACACGCCTGTCTATATAAGGTCTCACAGCTGACAATGCATATCAGAGCAAAAACCAAGCCATGAGGTCCAAGGAATTGCCTGCAGAGCTCAGAGACAGGATTGTGTCGAGGCACAGATCTGGGGAAGCCTACAAAAAAAATTCTGCTGCATTGAAGGTTCCCAAGAGCACAGTGGCCTCCATAATTCTTAAATGGAAGAAGTTTGGAACAACCAGGACTCTTCCTAGAGCTGGCCGCCCGGCCAAACTGAGCAATCGGGGGAGAAGGGCCTTGGTAATCGAGGTGACCAAGAACCCGATGGTCACTTTGGCTGAGCTCCAGAGATCCTGTGTGGAGATGAGAGAAACTTCCAGAAGGACAACCATCACTGCAACACTCCACCGATCTGGGCTTTATGGCAGAGTGGCCAGACGGAAGCCTCTCCTCAGTGAAAGACACATGAAAGCCCGCTTGGAGTTTGCAAAAAAGCACCTAAAGGACTCTCAGACTGTGAGAAACACGATTCTGTGGGCTTTCATGTGTCTTTCACTGAGGAGAGGCTTCCGTCTGGCCTCTCTGCCATAAAGTCCAGATCGGTGGAGTATTGCAGTGATGGTTGTCCTTCTGGAAGTTTCTCTCATCTCCACACAGGATCCCTGGAGCTCAGGCAGAGTGACCATCGGGTTCTTGGTCACCTCTCTTACCAAGGCCCTTCTCCCCCGATTGGTCAGTTTGGCCGGGCGGCCAGCTCTAGGAAGAGTCCTGGTTGTTCCAAACTTCTTCCATTTAAGAATTATGGAGGCCACTGTGCTCTTGGGAACCTTCAATGCAGCAGAATTTTTTTTGTAGGCTTCCCCAGATCTGTGCCTCGACACAATCCTGTCTCTGAGCTCTGCAGGCAATTCCTTGGACCTCATGGCTTGGTTTTTGCTCTGATATGCATTGTCAGCTGTGAGACCTTATATAGACAGGTGTGTGCCTTTCCAAATCATGTCCATTCAATTGAATTTACCACAGGTAGACTCCAATCAAGGTGCAGAAACATCTCAAAGATGATCAAGAGAAATGGGAGACACCTGAGCTAAATTTCAAGTGTCATAGCAAAGGGTCTGAATACTTATGTAAATGTGATATTTCAGGTTTTTCTTTTTAATAAATTTGCAAAACTTTCTAAAATCCTGTTTTCTCTTTGTCATTATGGGGTATTGAGTGTAGCTTGATGAGGGAAAAAATGAATTTAAACGATTTCAGCATAAGGCTGCAACATAACAAAATGTGAGAAAATTGAAGGGGTCTGAATACTTTCTGAATGCACTGTATCACTAAACTTTGGAGTTGAGTTGGTTAGAACAAGCTGGTTAGATTTTGGTTCTGGTCCGAATCCAGATCCGGCCTATCAGTGGGAAACAAAACATAAACTGGTCAGCCTGGCAGAGGAATGCGCTCTACCGAGTGCTGTTCTAGTTGGTAATGGAACACCCTTACTCCCTCCTCCTGCTCTGCCACCTCCTCCTCCTGCTCCCTCTCCTCATCCTCCTGCTCTCCACTCATCCCTCTTCCTGCTCCCCACTCACCCTTCCTCCTGATCCCCACTCACCTCTCCTCCACCCCAGTCACCCCTCCCCCTGCTCCCTGCTCACCCTCCTCCTGATACCCACTCACCTCTCCTCCACCCCACTCACCCCTCCCCCTGCTCTCTGCTCACGTCTCCTCCTTCCCACTCACTCCTCCCCATGCTCCCTGCTCACCCCTCTCACTCCTCCTGGTTCCTGCTCACTCCTGCTTGTCACTAACACCTCCTCCTGATCCTTGCTCACCACCAACTGCCCTCTCATGCTCCCCTCTCACTCTCCTCCTGCTTACCTCTCACCCCTCCTCCAGATCCCCTTTCACCCCCCCTCCTGATGCTCACTCACCCCACCTCCTGCTCCCCACTCTCTGTTCTCCTGCTCCATCCTGCTCTCCCCTTCTCTCCCTCCTTCCCCTACCTCCTCACCCCATCTCCCCTCTTTGCTTTCCACCCCCCCCCCTCTCATCGTCGCCTCCACTCCCCGCCCCTTTCTTCATCCCTTCCCCTATCCCTTCCTCACAAGCATTCCCCTCCTCTCCTCCACTCCATCCCCTCCTCCCTTCACCTTTCCCTCTCCCCTCCCCTTTCCACACCCCCCACCCTGCCCCCCCCCCAAAACCCACGTCCCTTCCTCACAGTCTCACCTCCCCAGCTCCCTCCTCCCCAACCCTCAAGATGCTTAGACTTTAGGTCAGCCACCTTAATCTTTAAGCTACCACCAGTCTTAAAGCTCCATTTACATGGCATTTATATTACTATTGTCAGCAAACTCAACTCTTCCAAAGATTACTGTTGCAGTAAAATAATGAATACGAGTTCCCTTACAAGGAACTTCATTGCAAGAGGAGGCCATCAGGCCCACCAACCCCGTGCAATTGTTTCCCAACTATTGTTCTTCGTGTGTTCTCTATCCTTTTTCAATGCTGAGCATGAAGCAACAAAGCACCATTTTTTAAAGTTATTGCGACGACTCCCAGCCGCCAACGTCCCACAATGCTCTTCCACACCCCCAGTTGTGTGTTTATTTCCCCCGTTATTCTGGTGCCTTGTCTTTTCAGCACCATCTCTCGTACGGAATCCATTCGCACGCGACGCAGTGAAAGCCGCACCGAGGCGGGGAGGGCTAGCAAGATGGGAGGCGGTCGTCAATAAAGGCAGAAAATTACCAAACGGAACACACAGGGGAACACGTGCCTCTGCCTCGCATCAATTCTTCACCGCAGCTTAGTGTTTCCAGGGCAATAATTTTGCTTTGGGATAATGCTCTGCGCGTAAAAATGCTGTTTGCGGTAAATAATGGAAAGGAAATGGTGCATTTTGTTACACTAACTCACAAGTGGCAGAGTGTTACTGTTGTTTTTTATGTTTTATGTCCTCGCCCAAATGAACTCGTGCGAATTTGCCCAGTGGTCTTGTTTCACATGTGATTAAAAACGGTAGACGTCAAACATGAAATATTCCTTTCTTCGGAAGACTTTTCACCCATAGTTAAGCAATACGCTGGATGGACCAAATTTACGGGGAAATGCGATCTTTCGTTTCCGAACGCCCTGGGTCTTGTTTGTGAAGTGTGCGCGAGTTTCACGGCGAGCCTGAGATCGCTTTCAGGAAGAATAAAGGAAACATCGCTTAAAAGTCGGTTTCTCATCTATCAACTGTCGCCATGCCAGCTGGCTGGGTCTTGGCTTGGCAAGAACTAGCCATGGCGTTGCAGAAAACGCTTTCTGTGACACCTGTGGTTTGACCCAACCTGGAAATCTCTTACTGTTACGTAGGCTCCCTCTCACTAACCCTAAACTTAACCCTAACCATAACGCTAACCCTAACCATAACGCTAACCCTAACCATAACGCTAACCCTAACCATAACGCTAACCCTAACCATAACGCTAACCCTAACCATAACGCTAACCCTAACCCTAACCCTAAGCCTCTCACTAACCCTAACCCTAACCCTAACCTTAACCCTAACCCTAACCTTAACCCTAACCCTCTCACTAACCCTAACCCTAACCCTAACCCTAACCCTAACCCTAACAACTCCTAGAGCTAGTCATGACTAACTTTCTTTGAAATCTCTCTTGTTTCTCTTATGCCCTTATTAGCTCTTCTGACCGCTTCCTTGTCAAGGCCCATGTCTCTCTGGTTATTGCAAGGGAGTGACCTCAACGATGCAGAATATGGTGATTCGCGTTGGCTAATTGGCAGGATTTTCAACCTGCCATCTCCCAAAATGATTGATCCACCTTCTCCACAGTAACTGATATTGATTGTGCCTGGGAATAGTCTCACAAAAGTCTACTTTCTCTAATGCACAGGTTTTTTTGGCAAACCCATTCCAGACTTTCCTGTCGATCCTCTTAACCCTGGTACACAGAATCCTGTAAGGTGGCAGTTTATGTCAAGAAGCTTGGTTTCTCAGCTTGAAAAGATAACCCGACTGAGGGTAACTTCCGTTAGTTCCATAAGGCTCACAACAAGTCTATCCCGATGCAAACCGGAAGTCATCATCTTACAAACCCCAATTTGCCTGAACTCTCCAACTAGTCTCCTTCCTCCAAGTCATGATGGTGCCTTGTAAAGTCTATCTGTGGTGTATGCTCCCCTCCATCCCATCCCTCAACTCAAATGGCAGTACTGCAGACTGCCAGAGATAAGGCATAATGTCTCAAGTGTGTCTCCACTCCCAATCTCGTGTACCCAATTCATCGCATGTTGTCCCCCATCTTGCCCTGACGTATTCACTGTCTACTGGATTTTGTGTCCTTCTCACCCAAGAAGGTAGAGAAAGTTCAGTTCGGCCTTTACCCTGCTTCGGTGACGGGCCCAAATGGCATCATGGCCTCTGTTCTCAAATCCTGCTCTATCCTTCTTGCTTCCCTCTCTATCTGCCCTATTCAGTCTGTCCTCCTCCTTTGGCTGCCTCTCCTCTGCACGGAAGTCAGTAAACATCACTTCCATCCACAAGAAGGGTGTAAAAACAGACCCTACTAACTGTATGGCAGTGAGCTTGCTTCCAGTTACAAAGAAATGCATGGAATCTATCATTGCTGCTGATGTCAAGTCTTTCCTGTTTTCAAACATCCTGATATCGGACCATCAGTTAGGATTCCGTCCCGGTCACTCAATTCCAGACATGCTTCCTCTCTCAGAAATGGTTGAAGGTCCCTAATCTCAATCAAGACGTGTCCCTGTACATATCTAGGGCGTTCGACAAAGTCTGGCGTCCTGCTTTGCTTGCCAAGCTCTCTACTTGTGGCATACAAGGCCGCCTTCATTACTGGATTTATGACTACCTTCACTTATGTGGTCAACATGTTGCCATAAATGGAATTCACTTTTTGCAGATGATTCCACATTGTGTCATACAGTACTCCATGCAATTGCTAGACAGATAGCAGATGCATCTCTCTCTGCTGATCAGTAAATTATTACACTCCAGTTTGATAAATCGAAAATTTTCTTCAATCTTGAAAAATGCCACTCACCCTATGGCTCTGGAATAATCATGAAATAAACTTGTCTCACTATTCTACCTCGCTCTTCCCTCCAGGACTTCAAGCAAGAAGTGCACCACCATCTCTTGTCACCCCCAATTCTGACCCATGCTCTTCATTACCCCCATTAACCTTTGCTAACTCAACCAATTTACTTTCTAGTTTCAGCTGCTTCCCTCTCCTTTTTTATTGTCCATTCATTCCCTTGATATTTGTCCCACTGTCAGTTCTTCCTTGATCTTCCATGAACCTTGCTCCTGTAAATATTTTTTTTTACAATTTACATTGTTTTGTATTCATGAAGATTTGGTCAATTAAAGGAATAAATGCGTTTAATTGTACACACAGATGTCACACTGCAAGCAACGTACGTAATATGTAGATGGCTAGGATAGGACGATTAAGCAAAACTTTTTGTTTATATGATTTAAGGAAAGAAAACATTGAGAGTAAAACGTGATGTTCAAAGCAACAGTGGAAGCATGAGTGGGAAGATGAGAAAATAATAATTGTTTTTTAAACTAAAATATGAAGTGAGAGTGTTGACTTTTCGTCGGAGCAAAAGGTTACTCGATGAAGGGTTAACGGCCGAAACGTTCAAAACACAAACATGAATGTAAACAAGCATGAATTTAAACTATATACTTGTGATTTTAAACCACAAATTTATGATTAAGCCACAATTTCTTGTGATTAAAAATAAGAAACTATTTTTAAACATCAAACTGTCTATTTTCGACACAATGGCCCATTGGCGCAGTGACATCACCAGCAATTACCTGTTGTTCTTGCACAGTGACGTTTCTAAATTGCTGGCATGATTTGGATGTAATGATGCTAATCTTCTTAATAACACTGTTTTCTTAGATATCCAGTGTGGCCTAATGGTTACAGAGAGTCTGCTCTGAGTCTGGGAGTTCAATGGTTCAAATCTTGGCTGAGTCAAACCGAAGTCTTGAAAATTGGTACATGATGCTTCCTTTCCATTGACATTCAGCCTCATGGTTTCCTCCTGCTCCTGTGTTGAAGACTCTTGTAAGGGAACATATACTGTATTAGATTATATAAAAAACGATGTTGAAAATTAATTCCATTAATGCAAAATTACTCTGGAAAGCAATCAGCTGACATCTTATGAAAATTAACTTTCATTTGATGGTGACAAACCTGGCCCCAAATAAGTACATTATAAACGTGCAGCTTTAACTAATCACTTTAATGATGTCGAAATGATAATGTTTAACCGAGAAAACATCTGAAAATGCAAAGCCCGTCCGCAAGTCCGTTTGTGTTCAGAGGTGTTCTTCTTCTTTTTCCGTTTGCTCAAAATAACGATCAGTCTAAAAATATACGAAATGAAAATTGATCATTTTATGCAGCCCTAAGCTTTGAGATTTAATTCTAAAAAAAAAAAATCAGCTTCTAGCTTTTGATTGGTGAACCAATTCTGTGACCCATATATGCAAATTATTAAAATTTCAGGTCAATTGGACGAAAATTGACGATTTTATGCAACCTTGACCTTTGAGCTTTTGATCTAAAAAAAAAACCAATTGACTCATACCTTTTGTTTGGTGAACCAATTTGGTGACCCAATATGCAAATTCCTACAATTTCAGGTCAATCGGATGAAAATTGAGGATTTTATGTGATTTTGACCTTTTGACAAAATTATTAATTTCTCTTCTCTATATTATCAAAATTAAGTTTTGTTGAAAAATTGATGACAAAACTCAAATGCTAAATTGAAATTTCAGGTCAATTGGATGAAAACTGATGATTTTATATGATGCTGACCTTTAACCTTTAACCTTTTGACCTTTTGACCAAATTATTAATTTGCCTTCTCCGTATTATCATAATAAAGCTTTGGTGAAAATTTAATGACAAAACCCCCATCTATGTAAAAACAAACATGGACATGGGTGGGGAGGATGACAAAAAATTCTCAATGTAAAAAAGTTACGGCCCGGACAGACACACACAAACACACACACACACACACAACACACACACACACACACACACACACACACACACACACACACACACACACACACACATCCACACCCACACAAACACATCCACGCACACACGAAGACACACACACACACACAGACAGACAGACATGCAGAAGTGATTGCAAACCCATCTCCTGCTGCGCATGGCCCCACCAATGTTGGGACCATCAATACGGAGAACCCACAAATGTTGGGACCATGAATACACAGAACCCACAAATGTTGGGACCATGACCACACAGAACCCAGAAATGTTGGGACCATGAATACGCAGAACCCACGAATGTTGGGTCCACCAATATGCGGAACCCATGAATGTTGGGACTGCGAATACACGGAACCCATGAATGTTTGGACCGCGAATACACTGAACCCACGAATGTTGGAACCACGAATACACAGAACCCACAAATGTTGGGACCATGAATACACAGAACCCACGAATGTTGGGACCATGAATACACAGAACCCATGAATGTTGGAGCCACGAACACACAGAATGCACAAATGTTGGAACCATGAATACACAGAATGCACAAATGTTGGGACCATGAATACACAGAATGCACAAATGTTGGGACCATGAATACACAGAATGCACAAATGTTGGGACCATGAATACACAGAACGCACAAATGTTGGGACCATGAATACACAGAACGCACAAATGTTGGGACCATGAATACACAGAACGCACAAATGTTGGGACCATGAATACACAGAACGCACAAATGTTGGGACCATGAATACACAGAATGCACAAATGTTGGAACCATGAATACACAGAATGCACAAATGTTGGAACCATGAATACACAGAATGCACAAATGTTGGAACCATGAATACACAGAATGCACAAATGTTGGAACCATGAATACACAGAATGCACAAATGTTGGGACCATGAATACACAGAATGCACAAATATTGGGACCATGAATACACAGAATGCACAAATGTTGGGACCATGAATACACAGAACGCACAAATGTTGGGACCATGAATACACAGAACGCACAAATGTTGGAACCATGAATACACAGAATGCACAAATGTTGGAACCATGAATACACAGAATGCACAAATGTTTGAACCATGAATACACAGAATGCACAAATGTTGGAACCATGAATACACAGAATGCACAAATGTTGGGACCATGAATACATAGAATGCACAAATGTTGGAACCATGAATACACAGAATGCACAAATGTTGGAACCATGAATACACAGAATGCACAAATGTTGGAACCATGAATAAACAGAATGCACAAATGTTGGAACCATGAATACACAGAATGCACAAATGTTGGGACCATGAATACACAGAACGCACAAATGTTGGGACCATGAATACACAAAACGCACAAATGTTGGAACCATGAATACACAGAATGCACAAATGTTGGAACCATGAATACACAGAACGCACAAATGTTGGAACCATGAATACACAGAATGCACAAATGTTGGAACCATGAATACACAGAATGCACAAATGTTGGAACCATGAATACACAGAATGCACAAATGTTGGAACCATGAATACACAGAATGCACAAATCTTGGAACCATGAATACACAGAATGCACAAATGTTGGAACCATGAATAAACAGAATGCACAAATGTTGGAACCATGAATACACAGAATGCACAAATGTTGGGACCATGAATACACAGAACGCACAAATGTTGGGACCATGAATACACAGAACGCACAAATGTTGGAACCATGAATACACAGAATGCACAAATGTTGGAACCATGAATACACAGAACGCACAAATGTTGGAACCATGAATACACAGAATGCACAAATGTTGGAACCATGAATACACAGAATGCACAAATGTTGGAACCATGAATACACAGAATGCACAAATGTTGGAACCATGAATACACAGAATGCACAAATGTTGGAACCATGAATACACAGAATGCACAAATGTTGGGACCATGGATACACAGAATGCACAAATGATGGAACCATGAATACACAGAATGCACAAATGTTGGGACCATGAATACACAGAACCCATGAATGTTGGGACCATGACTACACAGAACCCACAAATGTTGGGACCATGAATACACAGCACCCACGAATGTTGGGACCATGAATACACAGAACCCATGAATGTTGGGACCATGAATACGTGGAACACACTAATGTTGTAGCCACGAATACACAGAACCCACAAATGTTGGAACCATGCACACACAGAACGCACAAATGTTGGGACCATGAATACACAGAACGCACAAATGTTGGAGCCAGGAATACACAGAACGCAAAAATGTTGGAACCATGAATACACAGAACGCACAAATGTTGGAACAATGAATACACAGAAAGCACAAATGATGGAACCATGAATACACAGAATGCACAAATGTTGGAACCATGAATACACAGAATGCACAAATGTTGGAACCATGAATACACAGAATGCACAAATGTTGGGACCATGGATGCACAGAATGCACAAATGATGGGACCATGGATGCACAGAATGCACAAATGATGGAACCATGAATACACAGAATGCACAAATGTTGGGACCATGAATACACAGAACCCATGAATGTTGGGACCATGACTACACAGAACCCACAAATGTTGGGACCATGAATACACAGAACCCACGAATGTTGGGACCATAAAAACACAGAACCCACAAATGTTGGTACAATGAATACACAGAACCCGTGAATGTTGGGACCATGAATACGTGGAACACACGAATGTTGGAGCCACGAATACACAGAACCCACAAATGTTGGAACCATGCACACACAGAACGCACAAATGTTGGGACCATGAATACACAGAACGCACAAATGTTGGAACCAGGAATACACAGAACGCACAAATGTTGGAACCATGAATACACAGAACGCACAAATGTTGGAACAATGAATACACAGAAAGCACAAATGATGGAACCATGAATACACAGAATGCACAAATGTTGGAACCATGAATACACAGAACACACAAATGTTGGAACCATGAATACACAGAACACACAAATGTTGGAACCATCAATACACAGAACGCACAAATGTTGGAACCATGAATACATAGAATGCACAAATGTTGGAACCATGAATAAACAGAACGCACAAATGTTGGGACTATGAATACACAGAACGCACAAATGTTGGAACCATGAATACACAGAATGCACAAATGTTGGAACCATGAATACACAGAATGCACAAATGTTGGAACCATGAATACACAGAATGCACTAATGTTGGAACCATGAATACACAGAATGCACAAATGTTGGAACCATGAATACACAGAATGCACAAATGTTGGGACCATGAATACACAGAATGCACAAATGTTGGGACCATGAATACACAGAATGCACAAATGTTGGAACCATGAATACACAGAATGCACAAATGTTGGAACCATGAATACACAGAATTGACAAATGTTGGGACCATGAATACACAGAATGCACAAATGATGGAACCATGAATACACAGAATGCACAAATGTTGGGACCATGAATACACAGAACCCACAAATGTTGGGACAATGAATACACAGAACCCATGAATGTTGGGTCCATGAATATGTGGAACCCACGGATGTTGGAGCCACGAATACACAGAACCCACAAATGTTGGAACCATGCACACACAGAACGCACAAATGTTGGGACCATGAATACACAGAACCCACAAATGTTGGAACCATGAATACACAGAATGCACAAATGTTGGGACCATGAATACACAGAACGCACAATTGTTGGAACCATGAATACACAGAATGCACAAATGTTGGAACCATGAATACACAGAACGCACAAATGTTGGAACCATGAATACAAAGAATGCACAAATATTGGAACCATGAATATACAGAATGCACAAATGTTGGAACCATGAATACACAGAATGCACAAATGTTGGAACCATGAATACGCAGAATGCACAAATGTTGGAACCATGAATACACAGAATGCACAAATGTTGGAACCATGAATACACAGAATGCACAAATGTTGGGACCATGAATACACAGAACGCACAAATGTTGGAACCATGAATACACAGAATGCACAAATGTTGGAACCATGAATACACAGAATGCACAAATGTTGGAACCATGAATACACAGAATGCACAAATGTTGGAACCATGAATACACAGAATGCACAAATGTTGGAACCATGAATACACAGAATGCACAAATGTTGGAACCATGAATACACAGAATGCACAAATGTTGGGATCATGAATACACAGAACGCACAAATGTTGGGACCATGAATACACAGAACGTACAAATGTTGGGACCATGAATACACAGAATGCACAAATGTGGGAACCATGAATACACAGAATGCACAAATGTTGAAACCATGAATACACAGAATGCACAAATGTTGGAACCATGAATACACAGAATGCACAAATGTTGGAACCATGAATACACAGAATGCACAAATGTTGGAATCATGAATACACATAATGCAGAAATGTTGGAACCATGAATACACAGAATGCACAAATGTTGGGACCATGAATACACAGAATGCACAAATTTTGGGACCATGAATACACATAATGCACAAATGATGGAACCATGAATACACAGAATGCACAAATGTTGGGACTATGAATACACAGAACCCATGAATGTTGGGACCATGACTACACAGAACCCACAAATGTTGGGACCATGAATACACAGAACCCATGAATGTTGGGACCATGAATACACGGATCCCACTAATGTTGGGACCGTGAATGTTGGGGCCCGACTGTATAGGATTGAGTGTTTCACTCAGGCCCACTCGGCACCTCATCTCCCTCTCAGCACGTGTGGTGATGTCAGCACGTCCTGGGAACCAATCCGGTTGATTCGTCCTTGCATGACCTATTGCTTGTTCTGCTTCTGCTGCAATGCACGCCTTCTGGTTGTCCCAATTCTGCTCCGTGGAGCTCTCAGATTGTGTGGCATTTGCTGTAGTCGGTGTGCCACACCCTCTCAGTGAGCTTCTTCTCAATCTGGGCTGCGTAGCTGGTGGACTATCAATTGGACTGACGCACTCCATCTCTTGGGTCATGAGTCTCCACTCGCACTTTGTCTCTTAACAATCGGTGATCTGACAGGCAGTTTGCTCCTCTCATGACCTATACATCAGTACAGAACATTCGGTGACTGGCATGCATCAAAACATAGTCAATCATGTGGTATCTTTTCGTAGCAGGGTACATCCATGTGCCCAGATGGATGCATTCCTTTTCAATACCAAGTGTTCATTACTGTGAGGTGGTTCATCACGCAGGACTCTAGGAACTCTTCACCAGTAGATTTACAGTAGCTCGTTCATTCCGAATGTTCCTCACAACAGGTCACTTGCTGGATCTATTTTGCCAACCCGAGCATTGAAGTTACCAAGTGTAATAAAACCATTTGACTGTGGCACCCTGTCCAACGTATTTTGAAAGTCAGCAGACAACTTCTATTTTACTCCAGGGGGTACCAGGTCATCTCTGCCCCGAAGTTGGAGTTTCAGCTGAGTTGTAACAATTCCCGAGTTCACTGCTTCCCACACCTCACCACCCTCTTTCCATGCTGTTGCAGCTTTCTCTTCCAATGTGATCCCAACATGCACCCTCATTTCTTACTATACCCTCATTGCCATTTAGTCGGGGTCATCCCGAGCATAGAAATGTGTTTTACCCATGTGCAGGTCACACTTCGTTGCCAAACCATTTGTCTCATGAATCCCAGCTACTGACACATAATATATCTGAGTTCTTTCACCAGGAAGTCCAACTTACGATCTATTGCCTGGGGATTACTCCAACTAGACATACCCACTCTCTCCCGGAGCGAGAGGATTTGTTTTCATAATTGGCATCGATTTCTACCTGCAATAAGGGGCAGGGGCCAGTGGTTAAACCACTTGCACGATTCCACGTGTACAGGCAAAAAACGCCTGTCGTCTCCACAGACGTGGGCATAGGGGGAGAGGGTGTTTATGTAATGTCACTGACCAGACTCTGGGTACCCCATGCACGAATGCAAAATTTGGTGGAGGTCAGCCAAGTGGTTTTCGATTCCATAAGGAACAGACATACAGACATTGTCTTCTATATATAAAAAAGAAAGTTTTGGTTTGTTTGTTTGTTTGTTTGTCTGCACGCCCTAATCTCCTGAACGGTGAAAGACAGGAGGAAACCTCTGAAACAAAAAATGTCGGGACGGGCCCCGGGAAGGTTATAGGCTAGGTGGCGAGGCCGGTCGAAGCCGCCTCGGCTGGGCTGGGCCCATTTAGCAATTAAAAGCTGAGCTGAATTATAGTAGTCAATCTTCTACGGTCGCGAGTAAAAGCTGAATTATAGTAGTAAATTCATTCAAAAAGAAATAAAAATGTCGGGACGGGCCCCGGGAAGGTTATAGGCTAGGTGGCGAGGCCGGTCGAGGCCGCTTCAGCCGGGCTAGGCCCATTTCGCAATTAAAATCTGAGCTGAATTTGTAGTCAATCTTCAGTTGTAGTCTTCAATCTTTAGTTGTTGTTGTAATTTGTAGGCAATCAAATTTGTAGTCAATTTGTAGTCAATCTTCTACGGCTACGACTAAAAGCTGAATTATAGTAGTAAATTCATTCAAAAAGAACCCGGGCAATGCTGGGTGCTTTCGGCGAGTCTACTATTTTATGAGAGTCGTTGGTCTATGTGTCTGTGTCACCATTTTACTCAGAGATGGCTTAACGGATCTTCATCAAACTTTCAGAGGTTCATCAGTGAGTGTTTTAGGCGTGGGTGGGGGGATTTTTTTTTTTTTTAAATAAAAATGTTCGTATTTTTGGATTTTAAAAAATCGCTCTATAGTGCCTAAGCCTTTTGATTAATGACTTATATACAATTACACATTTGCATAAATAAATACAAAACAATTACCAGACATTTGAACACAAAAAAATTAATCAAACAATTCCAGAAGCGGTCAAAGATGGTGGTAAAGCCCTTGTCACACCTTGACGATTTAGCCAGCGTATGCCGATATCAAAATTGAGTGCTGGTGTGAGTCATATGCTGGCATACGTCAACAAATTTTGTGCATGCACGAAATTTGTCGACGAGCTCAGCGTACTACGACGTATGCCAGCGTGCTTCAGCGTGCTCTTCACGTAGCCAAATTTTTCATACGTCGGCATACGCTGGCTAAAACGTCAAGGTGTGACAGCGGCTTAAGGTTTCTTCTTCTTCATGAACGTCATCATACTTAACTCAGAAACGTGATAAACGGCATATTCACCAACATATATTCAACGAAAAGGTGAAATTATGATTTGACATTTGTGGTGGATTCTGATTTGGATGCAATTGCTTTTCCATTATATTTGCCCTCATATTCAAATATGTTAATGTTTCTTTTTTGCTTGAGCAATGCCAGTTACTCCAGCTATAAACGCTTTGATACTTTACTTGGGGTACAAATACAAATACAACTTTGTCTGGGGTGGGGGTGGGGGGGGGGGGGGTAACACAGGCTATGTGGTCAAGGCCTCATTTGATGGTGCGGGGGACCTGGAGAGGGACGTAAATTCTCTATTTAAATGTGTACCGTGTACCGCCACCTGGTGGTGGCAGAGGGTATTACAAGTTCCTTTTTTACCTGTGTAACACTGAGGTTATAAAGCACTCTTTGCATGGGAAATTTTTTCCTCCTTCCGTTCCGCCCCCTCCCCCAAACTGGAGGGGCCTGTCAAAGACACCCCACCCCCCATAAGATGTATATGTAGTATATATTTCCCCTCCTCTCCCATCACGTCCTCCTCCCCCTTCCACTCCACCCACTCCCTTCCTCACCCCTCCATCTCCTGCTCCCCCCCAACGCCGGGTACTCCTGCTAGTGTTTTATATAATAGGATTCAAGATGTATGCTTCCTGCAGATACGGTATTTTCCTGATCTTTTACACTAACAAGCGTACATTCCAAGTTGCTACTGATACAACGTTCCGTGAACAGCGTCTCTTGCCCAGCTCGGGCAGTACAGTTCTGCTATGGCAGTGTCAAACCACTTTCCCTAATAATTTCCTCTTGAAATTCGTAAGTTAGTAACTTCACCTTTATTTGCAAGATCAAGGCAAGTAGACCACCGTCAGGTTCTGGACTACCCACGATACGTGGTGGTGACTGGTCAGCTTTAGCAGCAGTTCCAATGGGACGTTACATTACCGAGGTTCATCACGCAGACGTAGCAGACCAGGGAAACCCACACACACGCACCTTCTGTGTCCCGCTTCCTTCAGGTCCATCAACAATATGGCCTAGCAGTAAAACAAAGCCTTACTGCAAATCATCCTTCAGAACGAAGCGAAGGAATTTGATCTTAACTCATTCACTGCTGCTGGGAGCCGTTCCAGCTGACCGGACAGCGCTTGTTTATTAGGTGCTTGATTTACACATTGCGGAAGGGAGTAATGGAACGCTGTGTTCCAAAGTCAGGAGATGCCTGCTGGAACGAGCTGGTCTGCCCTGTAATGAGGGCCAACGGTGAAACAGAGCTGCACCCTAAAGTCCATTGGACCTTCGGTACCGGTATATCTCTTCATTGGTTCATGGTGCGGCTGCAGGTGCATGGTAATTGGCAAATATTCAAGAACCTGCAGGTATTGAAATTCCTTCACCTGATGAAAAAGGAACTTGGTGAAAGATCACTGACTGATAAATACCATCGCTGGGGGTTCCCAAAACTACAGAAGTACAAATAGCACTTTGAGTGTGCATCAAAAGATGGCAGACGCACCTTGTCGGTAAGATAGCACAACCACAAAACAAGCAATAATTACAATAGATGTGACAAAGGAGAAAATGCTGAATAATTTAGTCTATCGGGGATTTGTTGCCAAAACCTAGGGGTGATACACTTGACCTCAGCACACAAATTTCTGTTTCTGGTCCATTTCATGTGATCTGTTTCCTGATTTCTGTTTCCTGTGATGATTCCTGTTTTTGTTTCCTGATTTCTGTCTCTGCTTCCCATGAAGATTTCTGTTTCCTGGTCTTTTGGCGTGAGGTAGACCGAACACAATGTACAAGGAAAGATCATCTGCACGCTCGGGGACCACCAAGCAAGGTTTAGGAATGAGAGCACATCCCGCGCCCCGATCCATCACCATTAACTCTTTCCAACACTAACTCACACGCCGCAGAGTGGGAGCCATGGCCTCCTCTGTGCAGTAAAACACGCGCCTTGCTCATTGCTGATGCCTTGGGTCGACAGTTCGAGGTCTTCACAATGAGAAACTGTCGGGGGACCGTGTCTGCAGGTATGATGAGCTTTTTGTTCGAATGGTTTGCCGCTTGCCATGAGGCCAGGAGTCACATCAGGATTTGCCTCAAGAATCCTTTTTATTTCAAACCTCGAATCCTCTGCGACTTGGAATAAACCTTTCAACAACAAATACATTCAGACCCAATCATGATCAGTGATATATTTTACCTCCATTTCTCTCCTGACTTTGGGAATCTCTGACAATTTGAAGGGGTTAGTGGTGGCAGATGTTCCAGGAATTTTCCTTTTTGGATACATGATCGAGGCTCGTGGAAGACCTAGAGCAGAATGGAAGGGAACAAAATGAAAAGGGGAAACACCAACAACAGAGTAGAAGTGAGAGTGGGAATGAGGGGACGGGAAGAAGGACGCATGGGAGTGAACAAGCCTCACACAAGTTGAATGGAACACAGCGACAAGAGGAAGGGGAAAGTTGGGATGGAACAGAAAAGGAACAAACCAATTGATAACTATCAAAAAAATAGGTGAGGGAGAGGGGGATTCTGGGATTGAGGAAAATTATTACGTGGAGAGCTGGAGGTGGCCGGGTTGTTGGCAGGGATAATGGGGATAAACTGGAAACGATTTGAAGTCATCACATTGGAGAAAATGAGGTGGGTAAGGAGTTCTTAGTAATAATCCGGCCGTGATAAGAACCTTTACACTTGAATCTAATAAGCGTGTCCGACGGCACAATAACCTTTGGAGAAATCTCATAATTCAATGCACTTTTCTGGCATGATAACGACATGTTTGTCATTGCATGATAGCAGGGCTTTGTGTTCTATCTCTGTAAAAGCAATGCTTTGTTTGCACTTAGAGTTGAGAAGAGATTCATGATTTATTTTTTTAATTCATGAAATTTGATTTGAGAATAAACCCTACCATTCCAACCACCATGAACCGTGCTCTACTATGTGGAACATCATATCTTGTTCTACCATCTGGAACATCATAGATTGCTCGATCATGTGGAACATCATATCTTACTCGAGCATCTGGAACATCATATATTGCTCGATCATGTGGAACATCATATCTTACTCGAGCATCTGGAACATCATAGATTGCTCGATCATGTGGAACATCATATCTTACTCGAGCATCTGGAACATCATATATTGCTCGATCATGTGGAACATCATATCTTACTCGAGCATCTGGAACATCATAGATTGCTCGATCATGTGGAACACCATATCTTACTCGAGCATCTGGAACATCATATATTGCTCGATCATGTGGAACATCATATCTTACTCGAGCATCTGGAACATCATAGATTGCTCTACCATGTGGAACATCATATCTTACTCGAGCATCTGGAACATCATATATTGCTCGATCATATCTTACTCGAGCATCTGGAACATCATAGATTGCTCTACCATGTGGAACATCATATCTTACTCGAGCATCTGGAACATCATAGATTGCACGATCATGTGGAACATCATAGATTGCTCTACCATGTGGAACATCATATATTGTTCTACCATCTGGAACATCATATATTGCTCGATCATGTGGAACATCATATCTTGTTCTAGCATCTGGAACATCATAGATTTCTCTACCATGTGGAACATCATAGATTGCTCTGTCATGTGCAACATCATATCTTGTTCTACCATCTGGAACATCATATATTGCTCTGTCATGTGCAACATCATATCTTGTTCTACCATCTGGAACATCATAGATTGCTCGATCATGTGGAACATCATATCTTACTCGAGCATCTGGAACATCATAGATTGCTCTACCATGTGGAACATCATAGATTGCTCCACCATGTGGAACATCATAGATTGCTCTGTCATGTGCAACATCATATCTTGTTCTACCATCTGGAACATCATATATTGCTCGATCATGTGGAACATCATATCTTGCTCGAGCATCTGGAACATCATATATTGCTCTGTCATGTGCAACATCATGTCTTGTTCGACCATCTGGAACATCATATATTGCTCGATCATGTGGAACATCATATCTTGTTCTACCATCTGGAACATCATATATTGCTCTGTCATGTGGAGCATCATAGATTGCTCTGCCATGTGGAACATCATATCTTGTTCTAGCATCTGGAACATCATATATTGCTCGATCATGTGGAACATCATATCTTGTTCTACCATCTGGAACATCATATATTGCTCGATCATGTGGAACATCATATCTTATTCGAGCATCTGGAACATCATATATTGCTCTACCATGTGGAACATCATATCTTACTCTACCATCTGGAACATCATATATTGCTCTACTATGTGGAACATCATATCTTACTCGAGCATCTGGAACATCATGGATTGCTCTACTATGTGGAACATCATATCTTACTCGAGCATCTGGAACATCATGGATTGCTCTACTATGTGGAACATCATATCTTACTCGAGCATCTGGAACATCATAGATTGCTCGATCATGTGGAACATCATAGATTGCTCTACCACATGGAACATCATCGATTGGTCCACCATGTGGAACATCATATCTTGTTCTACCATCTGGAACATCATATATTGCTCTGTCATGTGGAACATCATAGATTGCTCTCCCATGTGGAACATCATATCTTGTTCTAGCATCTGGAACATCATAGATTGCTCTGTCATGTGGAACATCATAGATTGCTCTACCATGTGGAACATCATATCTGTTTTAGCATCTGGAACATCATAGATTGCTCTACCATCTGGAACATCATATATTGCTCTACCATGTGGAACATCATATCTTGTTCTACCATCTGGAACATCATAGAATGCTCTACCATGTGGAACATCATATCTTGTTCTATCATGTGCAACATCAAAGATTGCTCTGTCATATGGAACATCATAGATTGCTCTACCATGTGGAACATCATATCTTGTTCTACCATCTGGAACATCATAGAATGCTCCACCATGTGGAACATCATATCTTGTTCTAGCATCTGGAACATCATAGATTGCTCTACCATGTGGAACATCATAGATTGCTCTACCTTGTGGAACATCATATCTTGTTCTAGCATCTGGAACATCATAGATTGCTTTGCCATGTGGAACATCATATATTGTTCTCGAATCTGGAACATCATAGATTGCTCGATCATGTGGAACATCATAGATTGCTCTACCATGTGGAACATCATATATTGTTCTCGAATCTGGAACATCATAGATTGCTCGATCATGTGGAACATCATATCTTGTTCTAGCATCTGGAACATCAAAGATTGCTCTACCATGTGGAACATCATATCTTACTCTGGCATCTGGAACATCAGAGATTGCTCTATCATGTGCAACATCATATCTTGTTCTAGCATCTGGAACATCATAGAATGCTCTATCATGTGCAACATCATATCTTACTCTACCATCTGGAACATCATAGATTGCTCTACCATGTGGAACATCATATCTTGTTCTAGCATCTGGAACATCATAGATTGCTCTACCATGTGGAACATCATATCTTACTTTGCCTTCTGGAACATCATAGATTGCTCTACCATGTGGAACATCATATCTTGTTCTAGCATCTGGAACATCATAGATTGCTCTACCATGTGGAACATCATATCTTGATCTCGCATCTGGAACATCATAGATTGCTCTACCATATGGAACATCATATCTTACTCTACCATCTGGAACATCATAGATTGCTCCACCATGTGGAACATCATATCTTACTCTACCATCTGGAACATCATAGATTGCTCTACCATGTGGAACATCATATCTTGTTCTACCATCTGGAACATCATAGATTGCTCGACCATGTGGAACATCATATCTTGTTCTACCATCTGGAACATCATAGATTGCTCTACCATGTGGAACATCATATCTTACTCCACCATCTGGAGCATCATAGATTGCTGTACCATGTGGAACATCATATCTTACTCTACCATCTGGAACATAATAGATTGCTCTACCATGTGGAACATCATAGATTGCTCTACCATGTGGAACTTCATATCTTGTTCTAGCATCTGGAACATCATAGATTGCTCTTCCATGTGGAACATCATATCTTGTTCTAGCATCTGGAACATCATGGATTGCTCGATCATGTGGAACATCATAGATTGCTCTTCCATGTGGAACATCATATCTTACTCTAGCATCTGGAACATCATAGATTGCTCTGCCATGTGGAACATCATATCTTACTCCAGCATCTGGAACATCATAGATTGCTCTACCATTTGGAACATCATATCTTGTTCTAGCATCTGGAACATCATAGATTGCTCTACCATCTGGGAGATCATAGCTTGCTCGACGATCTGGGACATCATAGATTGCATTACCATTTTGAACATCATAGCTTGCTCTGCGATCTGGAGCATTATAGATTGCTCTACCATCTGGAACATCATAGATTGCTCTACCATCTGGGAGATCATAGCTTGCTCGACGATCTGGGACATCATAGATTGTATTACCATTTGGAACATCATAGCTTGCTCGATAATCTAGAATATCATAAATTACTCCACCATCTGGAACATCATAGCTTGCTCGACGATCTGCAACATCATAGATTGCTCTACCATGTGGCATATCATAGATTGTTCCACGATCTGAAACATCATCGATTTCTCTATCATCTGGAACATCATAGATTGATCTATGATCTGGAACATCACAGCTTGCAATGCGATCTGGAGCATTATAGATTGCTCTACCATCTGGAACATCATAGATTGCCCTACCATCTGGGAGATCATAGCTTGCTCTTCCATGTGGAACATCATATCTTGTTCTAGCATCTGGAACATCATGGATTGCTCGATCATGTGGAACATCATAGATTGCTCTTCCATGTGGAACATCATATCTTACTCTAGCATCTGGAACATCATAGATTGCTCTATCATGTGCAACATCATATCTTACTGTAGCATCTGCAACATCATAGATTGTTCGACAATCTGGAACATCATTGACTGCTCTGTGATCTGGAGCATCATAGATTGCCCTCCCATCTGGACCATCATAGATTGCTCTACCATCTGGGAGATCATAGCTTGCTTGACGATCTGGGACATCATAGATTGCATTACTATTTTGAACATCATAGCTTGCTCTGCGATCTGGAGCATTATAGATTGCCCTACCATCTGGAACATCATAGATTGCCCTACCATCTGGGAGATCATAGCTTGCTCGATGATCTGGGACATCATAGATTGCCCTACCATCTGGACCGTCATAGATTGCATTACTATTTTGAACATCATAGCTTGCTCTGCGATCTGGAGCATTATAGATTGCCCTACCATCAGGACCATCATAGATTGCCCTACCATCTGGGAGATCATAGCTTGCTCGACGATCTGGGACATCATAGATTGCCCTTCCATCTGGACCATCATAGATTGCCCTACCATCTGGGAGATCATAGCTTGCTCGACGATCTGGGACATCATAGAATGCCCTACCATCTGGACCATCAGAGATTGCTCTACCATCTGGGAGATCATCGCTTGCTCGACGATCTGGGACATCATAGATTGCATTACCATTTTGAACCTCATGGCTTGCTCTGCGATCTGGAGCATTATAGATTGCCCTACCATCTGGAACATCACAGATTGCCCTACCATCTGGGAGATCATAGCTTGCTCTGCGATCTGGAGCATCATAGATTGCCCTCCCATCTGGACTATCATAGATTGCTCTACCCTCTGGGAGATCATAGCTTGCTCGACGATCTGGGACATCATGGATTGCATTTCCATTTTGATCATCATAGCTTGCTCTGCGATCTGGAGCATTATTGATTGCTCTACCATCTGGAACATCATAGATTGCTCTTCCATCTGGGAGATCATAGCTTGCTCGACGACCTGGGACATCATAGATTGTATTACCATCTGGAATATCACAGCTTGCTCGACGATCTGCAACATCATAGATTGCTCTCCCATCTGGAGTATCATAGATTGCTCAATCATGTGCAACATCATATCTTACTGTAGCATCTGCAACATCATGGATTGTTCGACAATCTGGAACATCATTGACTGCTCTGCGAACTGGAACATCATAGAATGCCCTACCATCTGGACCATCACAGATTGCTCTACCATCTGGGAGATCATAGCTTGCTCGACGATCTGGGACATCATAGATTGCATTACCATTTTGAACATCATAGCTTGCTCTGCGATCTGGAGCATTATAGATTGCCCTACCATCTGGAACATCATAGATTGCTCTACCATCTGGGAGATCATAGCTTGCTCGACGAACTGGGACATCATAGATTGCCCTACCATCTGGACCATCATAGATTGCATTACCATTTTGAACATCATAGCTTGCTCTGCGATCTGGAGCATTATAGATTGCCCTACCATCTGGACCATCATAGATTGCCCTACCATCTGGGAGATCATAACTTGCTCGACGATCTGGGACATCATAGATTGCCCTACCATCTGGACCATCATAGATTGCCCTACCATCTGGGAGATCATAGCTTGCTCGACGATCTGGGACATCATAGATTGCCCTTCCATCTGGACCATCATAGATTGCCCTACCATCTGGGAGATCATAGTTTGCTCGACGATCTGGGACATCATAGAATGCCCTACCATCTGGACCATCACAGATTGCGCTACCATTCGGGAGGTCATAGCCTGCTCGACGATCTGGGACATCATAGATTGCATTACCATTTTGAACATCATAGCTTGCTCTGCGATCTGGAGCATTATAGATTGCCCTACCATCTGGAACATCATAGATTGCCCTACCATCTGGGAGATCATAGCTTGCTCTGCGATCTGGAGCGTCATAGATTGCCCTCCCATCTGGACCATCATAGATTGCTCTACCATCTGGGAGATCATAGCTTGCTCGATGATCTGGGACATCATAGATTGCATTACCATTTTGAACATCATAGCTTGCTCTGCGATCTGGAGCATTAGTGATTGCTCTACCATCTGGAACATCATAGATTGCTCTACCATCTGGGAGATCATAGCTTGCTCGACGACCTGGGACATCATAGATTGTATTACCATTTGGAACATCATAGCTTGCTCGATAATCTAGAATATCATAAATTACTCCACTATCTGGAACATCATAGCTTGCTCGACGATCTGCAACATTATAGATTGCTCTACAATCTGGAGTATCATAGATTGTTCCACGATCTGTAACATCATCGATTTCTCTACCATCTGGTACATCATAGATTGATCTATGATCTGGAACATCATAGATTTCTCTACCATCTGCAACATCATATATTGTTACATGATCTGCAACATCAAAGATTGCTCTACCATCTGCAACATCATATATTGTTGCATGATCTGGAACATCATAGATTGCTCGATGATCTGGAACATCATAGACTGCTCTACCATGTGGAACATCATAGAGTGTTCCATGATCTGGAACATCATCGATTTCTCTACCATCTGGAACATCATAGATTGCTCGATGATCTAGAACGTCATATATTGCTCGATGATCTGGAACATCATAGATTGCTTTACCATCTGATACATCGCATGTGATGCATATGTGATGTGTCATTGAATATTAGTTCATGTACCTGGAATTCCTCTATTCCGCCTAGCCCTCAGCACACTGAAGTTTCCAACGCCCAGATCATCATCGTCATTATCTCAAAATGAGAGATCACGGCCAGGCTAGTGCCTTTGAGTGGGTCATGTGTGCAGGGAAGTCTTCCCGTTTCAACTGCTGTCTCCAATATTCTCTCTTTTTGCTCCAACGAATGGTAAGTCCCGAAAGGTGAGTTTTTATTTTTATTCAAGGCGGATCAATCAACAACATTTAAGGTAATTTTAATATATTCTTGCACAGTCATGTCAACCATCTTGTACGCTCTTCCATCTTTCAAGTGTAGAACTGTCTTTCAACTTTCGTTTGGTATCTCTGATCTTGTCGGTCCTTCAGGAAGGTGCATCACTGCAGGTGCTTTCTGTTGGCCCCGTGTACTCCAAAGATGGCCGATCCGACAGGATCGTGCAGAGGTAGCACACTTACCTTTCGGCTGTCTCGTCTGGGTTTGATTTTCGATGTCATTATATACATGTGATAGCATTGGTTGTTGGTTGTTGGGTGTTAAAGACACCATGGTTTTTTCGCGAAGCAGAGAGGAGTTATCCCTGACAACCCTGAACAAATTACAAGTTTCTACCTGGACTACAGGTAGCAGGTGGTCTGGTATTCTCGAATATTCCTTGACACTGAATTACACCACTTACTATTTCAGAGTGTGGTTTCCCTGTGTGTTGCAGCTTCTACAGGAAAGACATATTGACACACCCAGGTGTTTACCGATCATATAAGTGAACCGTCATATTCTCAGATTTTAAGTGGTAACCATAAAGGGTTAGGGTAACTTTTGGTAGGTGGGCAGACATTACTTTTCACCCCTGTCTGTTTCTCTGTCTATCTTTCTGTGTGCACGATATCTCAAAGAGTTGTGGACAGATTCAGAAGAAACTTGATGGGAGAATTGGTTGTGCGACAAGGACAGATTCAGATGAAACTTGATGGATGAATTGGTTGTGTGAGAAGGACAGATTCAGATGAAACTTGATGGATGAATTGGTTGTGTGAGAAGGACAGATTCAGATGAAACTTGATGGATGAATTCGTTGTGTGAGAAGGACAGATTCAGATGAAACTTGATGGATGAATTGGTTGTGTGAGAAGGACAGATTCAGATGAAACTTGATGGATGAATTGATTGTGTGAGAAGGACAGATTCAGATGAAACTTGATGGATGAATTGGCTGTGTGAGAAGGACAGATTCAGATGAAACTTGATGGATGAATTGGTTGTGTGAGAAGGACAGATTCAGATGAAACTTGATGGGAGAATTGGTTGTGCGACAAGGACAGATTCAGATGAAACTTGATGGGAGAATTGGTTGTGTGAGAAGGACAGATTCAGATGAAACTTGATGGATGAATTGGTTGTGCGACAAGGACAGATTCAGATGAAACTTGATGGGAGAATTGGCTGTGTGAGAAGGACAGATTCAGATGAAACTTGATGGGAGAATTGGTTGTGCGACAAGGACAGATTCAGATGAAACTTGATGGATGAATTGGTTGTGTGAGAAGGACAGATTCAGATGAAACTTGATGGGAGAATTGGTTGTGCGACAAGGACAGATTCAGATGAAACTTGATGGATGAATTGGTTGTGGGAGAAGGACAGATTCAGATGAAACTTGATGGATGAATTGGTTGTGTGAGAAGGACAGATTCAGATGAAACTTGATGGATGAATTGGTTGTGCGACAAGGACAGATTCAGATGAAACTTGATGGGAGAATTAGTTTTGCGACAAGGACAGATTCAGATGAAACTTGATGGATGAATTGGTTGTGTGAGAAGGACAGATTCAGATTAAACTTGATGGATGAATTGGTTGTGCGACAAGGACAGATTCAGATGAAACTTGATGGATGAATTGGTTGTGTGAGAAGGACAGATTCAGATGAAACTTGATGGATGAATTGGTTGTGTGAGAAGGACAGATTCAGATGAAACTTGATGGTTGAATTGGTTGTGTGAGAAGGACAGATTCAGATGAAACTTGATGGATGAATTGGTTGTGTGAGAAGGACAGATTCAGATGAAACTTGATGGGAGAATTGGTTGTGTGAGAAGGACAGATTCAGATGAAACTTGATGGATGAATTGGTTGTGCGATAAGGACAGATTCAGATGAACCTTGATGGATGAATTGGTTGTGTGAAAAGGACAGCTTCAGATGAAACTTGATGGATGAATTGGTTGTGCGACAAGGACAGATTCAGATGAAACTTGATGGATGAATTGGTTGTGTGAGAAGGACAGATTCAGATGAAACTTGATGGATGAATTGGTTGTGCAACAAGGACAGATTCAGATGAAACTTGATAAATGAATTCGTTGTGTGAGAAGGACAGATTCAGATGAAACTTGATGGATGAATTGGTTGTGTGAGAAGGACAGATTCAGATGAAACTTGATGGATGAATTGGTTGTGCGACAAGGACAGATTCAGATGAAACTTGATGGATGAATTGATTTGGCGACAAGAACAAACCGATTAAAATTTGGTTCAGGTCTTTTTTTTTCTTTTTTCTTTTTTGTAATACTGAATCGAGGCTCGTGAAAGAGCTAACATTTATTTCACAAACAAATCAACCAGACAAACAAGATATACAAAAAGAGGGAGCGGAAGACAAGATGGGGAGAGAAGGGGAAGCACACAACCACAACATTTGAGAGCAGGGAGAAGTGTGGGAGGGAGAGGGCTTGGGGGGAGGAGGCGTGGGAGGAGGGGGGGGGGGGGGAGAGGTATAAAACACAAGGGGACCGAAATTAGCGGGGGTAGAAAAGATCAAGGTTTTGGATGGGGGAGGATACGAGATGGTGGTGAACAGCTGTTTTAAAGACCTGGAGGGTGGAGTGGGATTGAAGAGAGTGAGGGAGTTTGTTCCAGAGGCGGGAGAAAAGAGCAATGAAGGAGTGAAGGTGAGCAGAAAGTCTTGAATTTGGCAGTTTAACCATAAGAGGGTTGCAGGCAGATCTTGTGCGACCTGTAGGAATATTTGGGGGACAGAGCCCAGAGAGAGCTGGGGGGTGGGGGGGCAAGGCCAGAGAGGAGTCGGTAGAAGACGGAAAGACCACCAACCTGCCTGCGGTGAGTGAGTGAAAGGCCCTTGGAGTTAGCTTCATCGCGGGAGATTCCAATGATTCTGAACGCTTTGGTTTCAACAGCGTGAAGACGAGCTAGATGTGAGGCAGGAGCACCAGACCAGAGGGGAGAGCAGTATTCCATAGAGCTGCGGATGAAAGCCTTGTATGTGGTGAGGAGCTCAGGTGTGCCAAGGAAGGACTTCGCACGACGGAGGATGCCCAGTCGGCGACTGGCTTTGGAGGCCAGATTTGAAATGTGGTTTTCCCAGGAAAGATCATGGCAAATAGTGAGACCCAAAAGCTTGAGTGACAGAACTTCTTGGAGAGGATTATTCAGAAAATGGATGGGAGGGTTGTCCAGTTGGTCTTTTCGGAGAGACATCGTAAGAGTGTGAGATTTATCAGGATTGAAAGACATGTTCCATTTGTTTGCCCAGTCTGTGATTTTGTCCAGGTCTGCAGAGAGTGAGGAGGCTGCAGACTGCCGATCTGAGGGATGAGGAATGGAGCGACAGAGAGTAGAGTCGTCAGCAAAGAGATAGAGAGGATTTTCAAGAGAGTCAGAGAGATCATTGATGAAGACCAGAAAAAGCACAGGGCCCAGAACACTACCTTGGGGAACTCCAGCCTGAACAGGAAGAGGAGATGAGAGAAACCCATTCAGGGCCACACGTTGACTACGACCAGAGAGGAAGTCCGCCAGCCATGCGTGGAGATTTCCGTGGATACCAAAGGAGGAGAGTTTGGTGAGCAGAGCAGGGTGCCAGACCGTATCGAAGGCACGTGAAATGTCAAGGGAGACAGCTCTAATTTCCTGTTTGGCGTTGAGGACCTCCATCCATTGTTGAGAAAGCAGAAGCAACATGTCCAGAGTAGAGTGACCAGGTCTGAAACCAAATTGATGATCAGAGATCAAGCCATTGGAGAAGAGGAAAGATTTCATATCTGAAGCAATGATGGATTCCATGACTTTGCTGATAATTGGGAGAAGGCTGATTGGTCTGTAGTTGCTAGGATCTGTTTTTGCACCTTTTTGTGCAAAGCGGTGATGTTGGCTGATTTCCAAGCAGATGGCAGATGACCTTGAGCAAAAGAGAGGGTGAAGAGAACAGAAAGAGGGAGTGAAAGAGTGGAAGAACATGATTTTAGGACCCGTGGGCTGATGCCGTCAGGACCAGTTGCAGAATCAGAGTCGAGGGTTGACAGAAACTAGGGTCTGGATTCACATCCGGCATATCAGTGGATACAAGAGGTAAACTGTTGAGCCTGGCGGAGGTACGTGCTCTACCGAGTACCTTCTATTTTTTTCAAACCTCTCGTGAGGAAAAGTTAATTGTGGCAAAAACCAAAGAATAAGAGGGCATGACCTGGTTCAAAGGGGCATGGCTGATATCAAAAGAGCTTGGCTGGGTTTATGCCACCCTGCCATTGGAGCTGCTGACCTTTCCATTCAAATGGACTTTTTTTTTTTTTTGTATTTTTTTTTTTTTGTATACAAGATCGAGGCTCGTGAAAGAGCAAACATTAATCACACAGAAAGACAAACAGACACACAAAACAAATAACATCGGGAGCGGTAGACAAGATGGGGAGAGAGGGGGAAGGACACAAACACAACATTTGAGAGCAGGGACCGAGAGACATGGAGACATCGAGAGAACTGTGGGAGGGAGAGGGCTTTGGGGGGGAGGCATGGGAAGGGGGGGGGGGGGGTGGGAGAGGTATAAAACATATGGACATTGTTTCCATATGGACAAATGGACATATGGACATATGGACAAACATTGTTTCCATATAAATTAATTTAACATTTAATTTGTTAACTTCTTCCTACTTAACCTGCAACAATTGATGCTGCATGATTTTTTTATTATTTGCTTGTTGTCATAGTAATAGTAATAGCTGTTTGGTAGACTCACCTCTATTCAACATGGAGTATGAAAACATTGTCTTGCCTAGTTATAAGCATTTTCGTTCTGGGTGTTGAATTGATACTTGCCCTTGAGATGTGGTTAAACCCACTGAACCCCAAGAGGCCAAAAAGAAAGCTTCCTCTGTTGCTGATTTACAGGAAAAATAAGATAAACCTCAGAAATAATCTGATGGATGTGCTGCTATAACGATGGATATCAGCTGATTAAAATGGGCAATGCGACACCAGCTCGTGCGCTCACACTGCGGGTAAAAAGGTTGACTCTCCCAGTCTCCGCAGGTCAGACACCCACAGAGTACAGTGAGATCTACAGGGCACCGAGCTTCAAAGAGGGTATGAAGCTGGTTGGCTTTTCGCCCGTATCGTTGGTGGTTGGCGCTTGTCTTTTGGGCAATTTATTCTCGACGTTAATGCTACGTGGGACGTTCAAACGAGGAAAGTGAAATAAGGAAATAAAAGATGGCGGAAAGTGCCGACCCCCAGCGGAACGATCGTCTGTTTAATGTTTTCATCTCATGGTCACCGTTAGCAACTGCGGAGTGCGCGAAGCAGCATCGCTCGACCCAGCGGAACATACGATTTGTCTCTGGCTGCCACCCCACGGCGAGGGGTCCAAAATCCACGTGCGGCCAATGCAAATGTGGCCCGAAGCGGCCTAATTAGGGAAGAAACGTCGCAGGCTCTGTCTCCTAGACCAGCAAAGGCCGTCCTGAGAATGCCAATGAAGGAGGGAAAGTTTGGAGGAATTTTGAGCTCGTGATGTTGGGGAGGGTTGATCGGAACTCAACTTTTTCAAAGTCTCTAGATAGTTCTTTGTGATTTGCCATTTCATTCACGAGTTTAACCCTCCACCTCAGAGTTTAAATGAACTGACACCTAGCTGCCCCCTCTTCAGTCATATACTCATCCAACCTCTGATTTATGAGGATGTGACATGTCTCCATAGTCTAAAAGATATGACATGTAGTGTTTCCTGGGAGTGTGACACGAAGTTCTTCCTGCATTGTTTCCATATAAATATATGCTGTCGTTTTCTACTGTCGATGTCCTTCATTTCCTATCAACAAGTGCGGATACCAAGTTTTAAGAACAAAGATTCAAATGATGGACCAGGGTGAAAGGCATATTCATGCTCCGAGCAGGACGACAATAATTTATCCAACACACACAAAGAAATAGACATAGACACATGGACAAACACAGACATGTGGATGGATACGTAATTGTGTTGTTGCAAGGCAGTTCTGCAAGTGGGAGCCAAATAAATAAACAACATGTCATCCAGCGCGCGACATTGCCGGGGCGTCAGCACATGGAGAGGGAGTTGGGAGGCAACGGTGTACAATAATTGATTGATTAATTGACCGATTACGTCATTAAAATAAATAAATAGTAATCGAAAATAATTAACTTCTCAATCAATTGGCTAATGGCATACCTAAACCACCAGTGTTTCATCTGAATCTGTAACTTTTTGAAAATTAATTAAATAAGAAAGTAATCGAAAAAAATAAATAAATAATCGATTGATTAATCAATAAATAATTAATCGATTAATTGATTAATCAAGAAATAAAAAATACCGTTTATAGCCAAATCACTTGGTTAATGTGTGTCCGATTATCAGATTCGTAGCTCAATACATGCCTGCGATATTGCCCAGATGAGAAAGAAAATAAATTAATTGATTTTAAAATAAAGTCATCAATAATGGAAATAAATAAATAATGATTGTTAAATAATTGGCCAATAGCATACCTAAACCACCACTGACTGTTTCATCCAAATCGAACTTTTTGAAAATTAATTGAATAATTGATTAATCAAATAATTAAATAATGCATTGATTCATCAATACATCAAAAATACCCTTTACAGCTAAAATCACTTGGTCATTGTCGTGCCCAAATATCAGCTTCCTCGCTCAAAAGGTGCCTGAGATATTGCCTATATATATATATATATATATATATATATATATATATATATATATATATATATATATATATATATATATTGTATACAGAGTCGAGGCTCCTGTAAGAGCTAGCATATTTAACATGAAAACATGCACGGACACATAAAACATACAACATAGGGAGCGGGAGACAAGAGGGGGAGAGAAAGGGAAGCACTCAAGCACAACAGCAGAGAACAGGGACTTCGGTAGATCTGTGGAAGGGATAGGGCTGGTGGAGGAGGCGGGGAGGGGGGGGAGGGGTACACAGTAGAAAGCAAATGAACACTACTAGGAATGAAGTTGAAGATTGAAAGAGGTGGATTTGGGATGTTTTAACGGGGGTAGACAATATCAAGGTTTTGGATGGGGGGAAGTAAGAGATGGTGGAGGGAGGAGTGGGATTGAAGAAAGTGTGGGAGTTTGTTCGAGAGGCGAGAAAGAAAATAAATAAGTACTTAATAAATCGATAATAATTAAATAATTAATCAATTAACTTCTTAATAAAAAAACCAAAAAATCCCCTTTTTGCCAAAGCACATGCTCACTATTGTTCCCAAATTTCAGCTTCCTCGCTCAGAGGATGGCTGAGATATCGCCCGGACAAACAAGTAAGAAAACAAACAAACGGAGTGAAAACTGAGTACTCCCTTCCGGCGCACATCATTGCCGGGCCCCCTCTTGTCCCCGCGATGACGTCATGCAGTGCCTGGAGATGGAATAGGAAAGGATCGGTGTACAATTAGTGCAGGTCACAGGGCGCTCAGGAGTTTGGAAGCTTCACAAGGAAGGGTTTGCTGGAAGAACAAGTGTATGGAAGAGCATGAGGAGGGTTGGAGGGATGAAAGATCAGGGAAAACAAGACCGGACGAGAGTTGGTGGAAAACAGAGAAGCAATCCGATCTGTCTATGATGAGAGCGGCAGCACGCCTTGTCCGTATACTTATTTGTGGGAGATGCCAGTGATGTTGAATGATTTGGGTCCTGCATCATCCAAGAGATAAAAAGGTCTTAGAATCTGCTAGAATCCTCCAACCACGATGTCACCAAGAATGAAGAATTTCAAGTCTCACATGAATGTTCTGTAATTTTGCTGATCCCGACGACAAGCCAAGAAAAAGGATTTCCAGCTCGTTCTTCGTTCTCCATCATGTCGTTCTCCTGGCTGGAGTCCCACGGATATTCCGGAATCGATGCGCATCGCTATTAAAAGCATCGCTCACAACTGGACGTGGTGTCGTCGTTTTAATGCCGTACGTGGCAATGACTTTGATGGAATTTTATGAACGGAGACGCATTGGGTTGCACGTCTCGCCATCGATTTTGCTGTGTCTGCCTAAGGCAAAGCTGGTGTAGATGGATGTTTTTATTGCTCAACTTCCCCCCCATCTTCCTGCGCCCGTGGATGTGATGTCATCACACCGTTAGCTGCTGTGTGGGAAATGATGTGATGTAATTGTACCGCTTTAACCCTCCATTCAGATCTTCACACCCTGTGAAGAGTAAAGATCCTTCGACACTACCTGGTCGGTGTAATTACCCTGCGCTCGCGAAGCAAAAAAGGGGTTAAGTGAGCGGTTACGTCCGCAACTGTTGGTCCGATTGACACGAAATTTCGCACGATAGGATGGCCTCCGCCTGCATAATTGTCAGTGATAACTATGACGTCATGGGTCACGTCGTACGGACGCCATCTTGGAAAAAGGGTGTACATTTATATTTCCGAAACCACTCAAAGGATGGACGCAACATTTTCACCAGAGGAGCGCCTCTGCCTGTATACTTTTAAATGAGAATATGACGTCATAGGTCACATGGTACAGGCGCCATCTTCTAAAATCCGAAAAAAGGGTGCACCCTTATCTTTGCCCTTGGGCAAAGCAATCCAGTGGGGCCTCTTCCCACCCACCCACCCACGGGAATAAAAATGTAAACGGTCAATTTTTTATATATTTTTTGTATACAAGATCGAGGCTCGTGAAAGAGCTAACATTAATCACACAAAAAGTCAAACCGACACACAAAACACAAAATAACGGGAGTGGTAGACAAGATGGGGAGAGAGGGGGAAGGACACAAACACAACATTTGAGAGCAGGGACATCGAGAGAACTGTGGGAGGGGGAGGGCTTGGGGGGAGGTGGGAGAGGTATAAAACATATGGACACTGCAAGGACTTCCAGGAAAGAAGTTGGAATTTCAAAAAAGTGTATCTGGAGTGAATTAGCGGGGGTAGAAAAGATCAAGGTTTTGGATGGGGGAAGATAAGAGATGGTGGTGAACAGCTGTTTTAAAGACGTGGAGGGATGAGTTGGATTGAAGGGAGTGGGGGAGTTTATTCCAGAGTTGGGAGAAAAGGGGAATGAAGGAGTGAAGGTGAGCAGAGAGCCTAGATTTTGGCAGTTTAACCATAAGAGGGTTGCTGGTAGATCTTGTGCGACCTGAAGGAATATTACAATATAACAATAAAATTGAACCTATAGATTTATTGGTACTTTCAACAAAATCAATGTTTAAACATAAAAAAACATGCTGTAAAGCGAGGATTAATCAACACAAACTTTTGAACAATATAACATAAGCTTTGAAAAAAAAAATCATTTCAACATATAAATGATAATAATTGGTCCACCGTACAGACCGAGATGGTACAGTATGAATTATTTATTATTATGCAAACGTTTGCCAAATTTCTTTGCAGAGAATTGATTTATAATTGGCTTGAAGTCGATGGTCTTCAGGACGTCATTTTCCCTGCACATGAGTGAAAGCCGGTTCAAACCGGCTGCCGCGTTGCGCTGCGCAGCTGATTCTTTGTGAGCTTCAATCTTGAAAACGAACGTTCCCCTGTACAGTTGGTCACCATCATGCGCATGAACACTCTGAGTGCAATTTCAACATTGGGAAACACAGATTTCAAGTTGTCCGAAATTATTTTTCGCAACGCAAGGAGAGTCTCACAATTTTCATCAAGAACCATATAGTGCTCGAGTTGCTGGCATTCATTGAGAAGGTCACCATAATCAAGGTCTTTGTGATACACATGAGCCAGGTGTTCACACTTTTTGTTTAGCTCATCAGAACTAATCGTTTTCAATTGACTGAAGAAGGAAAACAGATTTCCAATCCATGAATAAGCATCTGCACATTTTGTCAGGTCAGAGTTCAGAGAGTCCAGAACAGGAAGGAATGTTTCCACCCTGAACTTCTCACTTTTGTTTCGAAGTATCTCTTCTTCTGATCCATCATATGTAGTAAGACGTACACTTCGCAATCGCACCCGTTTATTCACATCGCTGTAATCCGAATCTGGACACCTACTCCTGACCTTCGGTTCATATTCACTAAATTTGTCTCCAATTTCCTGAAGATACGTTTTCAGAGACTCAAGAAGATTCATGGCAACAAGTAAGTCCACATCTTTTGACTGCAGGACCTTACTTGTTTTGCTCACTCTTTCGAGAATGTCGTTCCAAAGAATTGTCAGAAAAATCGTTTCCAGGTTCTCCATTTTCTCGCTCAATCCTTCTGCCTCTCGCCTTGTGTTCACTTCCTGGTCAGTGTCAGCTGATACCGAATCCAGTGCATGTTTAATTTTCTCGAAACCTCAATGCAGAGCATGGACAGCATCAAAATGTGGCGACCATCTCGTGTCAGATAGACGCTTGACCACAATATGATCTTTTCCTAAAGGATAAACTCGATTAGGTGAACGACACGATTGGGATAAACTCAATTCTTCGTGCCCAGTGGACATGGACACTTTGACAATCATTTCGGCAAATATTGGTTGTTAATGCATTATAATTGACAACGAATTTAAATACCTTATCACATAAGAATGGATATTCACAATTCACAAAAGTGACAAGACAAATAGTTAGCGCTGTGAAATGCTGATGGCGCTTGCAAGAATACATTTGAGAGAATATGTCAGCATGGTGCCCCTAGAATCGTGGGGCCCCTGGGCAACTTGGGGCCCCCTGGGCCACTGCCCAGTGTGCCCATGCCTTAAGACGGCCCTGACCCCTATATCTCCAAAACCGCTCCATGGAAAAAAATTGAAACGTGGCTCCAATGTAAAGAACTCTGCATGGGGAATAAAAAATTTTAAATTTATGATATAATTATGATGTCATAATTCGACAAGTACAACTCTTAGTCCGATCAGCTTGAAATTTATTGAGCATGATCTATGCAACAATTATGTTGGAGAATGTAAATGTATGATGTCATCGGTCACGTGATCTGGTAGCCATATTGGATCAAAGAAAAAAACCTTAAAAAGAAGAAGAGTTGGCTCGCACCAAGTTGACCGCTTGGGGTAAGAATTCCATGAATACCATCTAGTTAAACATGGAGTCTTCTTAAACATTCTATTAGATTGAAGTAGAGCGATGTCGAGACAAAGTGTACTGTTCTGCGTGGCTTCTATTAGCTAATGTGCAACAATGGCATATCCGTTTGGCCTAACCGAATAAAGAAGGACTGGGCCTCCACATTAATCCAAACTCTCCAGGGTTTTGAATGTAAGAGGTATGCGCTCTACCGAGTGTCGTTCTAGTTAACTCTGTGATGCCTGGAATAGTCTTTGTAAGAATCACTGTGGATGCATTTCCGGACAGGTTTAGGCCGAAAAAAATATATTTCCGGTCTCTGGTCAGCGGCGCGCATCGATTTTGACCCTGCGCGTCAACATTTTTTTTTTTTAAATTTCCAACGGCACCGACAAGAGCGCGCACCTGTTGTTGCCGGGCCGGCGCGCTATCGCGGGAGATACGGGTCTGTGAGGGTCGCCATTGGTATCGACGTTCGTGCACGGTTCCGCCCTACAAAACTCCGTTTAGTTTGTCCAAATCCACCCAGCCGTTCCAAAGATATGAGTAGTTTTGTGTGCCGTGACGTCATGAATCTAATCGGCTGGATGTTGTCATTTATTGAAACGAAGACGTTCTTTGTCGGGTTCGTGTGAAGCAACCAGACGGCCTAGAGAGCTGCGGGTGGTCTCGTTAGTTAGGCCTGGATCCTATCTCGTTTGTCATGACGTTGTAAGTGTCTGTAATAATCTGGTGGACTGGGAGAAGAGATCGTGGGAGACCATCGGCCTGTTAGACCAATTGCGCATGCGCAGTGTTGACGCGATCGACGCATTGGAATGTTTGACGGTACGGCGAGGCGATCTCGAGAACGAAATGGCAGTCTATAATATGATTGAAGAACTTAATGATTTTCAGAATAAATACATTTTAAAATAACTTAAGCTTGTGGTCATTATTTACAAAAAAAAAGCCAACATGTGTTAGCTGGCTGTCTTTAATTTCTCTCTGGACGGCGCCACGGCAGATGAGGAGGACCGCAAGGCATGAGGACACAAAAAACACCTTTATATGTGCAATCCATGCTTTTCAAAAAAAAGAAAGAAAAACAAACCGCATCGCCGCATCAATTCTGGAACTTTGGTCTGACCAGAGACCAGCAATATTTTTTTTCGGCCTTATCTTAGGGGATTCCAAGGATAAGGAAAGTTATTAATGATCCAGGTTAATGAGCCAGGTTAATGAGGCAGGTTATTGAGCCAGGTTATTGAGCCAGCTTTGACCACATCATTTTGCTGTTGTCTAATTGAGTAAAGCATTTTTCTGGCTCTATTTGGGTTTGATTTTCAGGTTATTAGCCATTACCATTTCTGTTAAAGTGAAATGCCAGTTATTCATACATACTTCATCAAAACTCTGGTGGACTTTATTGAGTCTGTTCAAGGGGAGATAAATCTTTCCGCACATCGACAGGTGTATGGCTTCTTTGTTTTCTATCACCTTTTCTCCAGTCTTGTTTTCTCCGCTCTTTCAGGCATCTGTCCATCGCCAAGTGCTCCAGGTCATGTGTCCTTCCCTCCTTGTGAAGCTCTCTAAACTCAGGCACACCACTCACAAACACTCCTCTGTTTATATTTTGGTGAGTTCAATCCCACTCTTCCCTCCAGGACTTCAAGCTGGTAGTCCATCCTCCACCTCAGGTCATTCTCCATCCTTATCTGTGATCATTTCTATCCTCATATGTAGACTAAACCCATACACTTGCAAGTTGCTGTGTTTCCTTCCCCTTTCTCCTCCTCCACTTCATCCCCTTATTACATTCACCTGTGGAGCCACTGCCCTGCTCTCAGTGTACTACCTGCCACCCTCATCCACCTCACTCTGCTATGAGACTAGTTTTCATAAACAAAACCGTGCCTTTAGAAAGTATTCACACCCCTTGACTTTTTTCACATTTTGTTGTTACAGCCTGAATTTAAAATGGATTAAATTGTGATTATTTTCACTGATCCACACATAATATCCCATCATGTCAGCGTGGATTTTTTCAAAGAGAATTTTACAAATTCATTAAAAAATAAAGAGCTAAAATATCTTGAGTCAATAAGTATTCAACCTCTTTGCTATGACACACCAAATTGAGCTCAGGTACATCCAATTTCCTTTGATCATCCTTGAGATGTCTCTACAATTTGATTGGCCAATTCAATCGATTGGACATGATTTAGAAAGAAACAACCTTTCTATATAAGGTCCCACAGTTGACAGTGCATGTCAGAGCAGAAACTCTACCCTGAAGTCCAAGGAACTGTTCATAGATCTCAGATATAATTATGAGGAGGCATAGATCTGGGGAAGGTTATAAAACCATTTCTAGTGTTGAAAGTTCCCAAGAGCACAGTGAGCTCCATCATTAGGAAATGGAAAGAATATGGAATACCCAGACTCTTCCTAGAGATGGCCGTCCGACCAAACTGAGCAACCAGGTAAGAAGCACCTTCATCAGGGAGGTGACCAAGAACCCAATGACCACTCTGACAGAACTACAGAGTTCCTTGGTTGAGATGGGCGAACCTGCCGGAAGGACAACAGTCTCTGCAGTAGTTCACAAACCTAGGCTCTATGGGAGAGTGACCAGATGGAAGCCACTTCTAAGAAAAAGGTACATGACAGTACACCTGGAGTTTGCAAAAAGGCAGGGGAAAGACTCAGAGTATGAGGCAAAATATTCTGTGATCTCATGAGATGAAAATTGAACTATTTGACCTGAATGCAAAGCATTAAGTCTGACGGAAACTGAGCACAGATCATCATCCATGTAACACCATCCCGACCGTGAAGCATGGTGGTAGCAGCATCATGCTATGGGGATGCTTTTCAGTAACAGGGACTGGGAGACTTGTAATCATAGAGGGAACAATGAATGGAGGCAAATACAAGCAAATCATTGAAGAGAACTTGCTTCAGAGTGCAAAAAACTTTATACTACGGCAAAGATTCACGTTCCAACAGGACAATGATCCCAAGCTACACTGGAATGGCTTCAGAAGAAGAATGTGAAAGTCCTTGAGTGGTCCAGCTAGAGCCCAGACTTGAATCTCATTAAGAATCTGTGGAAAGACTTGAAGATTGCTGTTCACCGACGCTCCCCATTCAATTTGACAGAGATTGAGCAAATCTGCAAGGAAGAATGGGAGAAACTCCCCAAATCCAGATGTGCAAAGCAGATACAGACATACCCAAGAAGAGTCGAAGCTGTAATCACCGCCAATGGCGTAAAGTATTGACACTACAAAGTAGTAAGTAGTAGTAGTAGTTGTAGTAGTAGTAGTAGTAGTAGTAGTAGTAGTAGTAGTAGTAGTAGTAGTAGTTCTTCCTGGGGGGAGGCAGGATAGGTATAAAACGCAAGGACACCAAGGACTTCCAGGAAAGAAGACAAAAGTCACCTAAAAAAAGTGGATTTGGGGTGAAATTAGCGGGGGTAGAATCAACTGACATCATCTGTTGGGTCTATATGGTAAGACATGTGTAGTTGTTCTGTTCACACCACGGAGATGGTCGTAACCTGAAGTGCTCCCCGACCCAAATGCCTCGGTTTAAAGTTTGTATCCACAGCGTTACTCTCATAACATCAAATCCTTTTCAAAATAGATCCTCAAAACGTGCAGGGACATTTTGTGGCACTATGACTATGTTTCAACAGTTGATGTGTGAACCCTGTGGTGTGCTCCTCATCTTAATGATCGACGTTTTATTACCTGGGTCTGAAAAGCTGGATGACGTTGGTAAAAACTTTACGTGTGAGTTGTAAGGAAGTTGTTTCAAAACTGCTTAAACGTCAGGCCAATACTTCCTTCGACATTTGTAACTTGAGAACACTTGCTGGAACAAGTGTCACTTAGGAAGTCTCTTTTATAACTTTTAAAAGTTATGACATTTTAAAAAAGTTTCTACTTATTTATTTTTACTGATCTATGGCTCATGCTGGAATTTGTTCATGGAACTTATGCTATGCTGCTGGAACAGACAAGGGAATGGATGCATCCTGGAGGAGCTCAGAAAGGTCTGAGGGTTGAGAGAGGCTGAGGGTCTGAGGGTCTGAGGGTTGAGGGCCTCATCACAGGAAATATCAATAATGTTGAGAGCTTTAGATTCTATGGTAACTAGGAGATTGATGGAGATGTGATGCTGGGGTGTCAGTTCATAGAGAGGTGCAGTACTCCATTGAGCTATGGACTAAGACCTTGGATATTGAGAAATTCTGATTCTACAAGCAATGAGGTTGAATAATGGAGGATGTCCAGTCTGAAACTGGCTTTGGAGACCAACATGGCAGTGCAGTTGACATAGGATAGACCATGGCTGATGATGAGGCTGAGAAGTATAAAAGACTGAACGTCTTCCAGTGACTGACTGTTGAGATGGCTGGATTAATTTGATGATCCTCCAGCAGTGAGAGAGTGAGACTTGCCAAGATGGAAGAACATGTTCAATTTGTCAATCAAACAGATCCTAAATTACAGATCAGCAGAGAGTAATACAGATACTGTCTGCCTGTACATGGGATGGGGCACCTGTACGACACATCGTCTTAAAAAGGTCAGGGTTTACAGGTTCCGGGGGAAAGGTGGCTGTGCTAACACTCCAGTGTTCATGGGAAATCGACTCCAATATGCTGTTGGCATACCCCAACCTTAACCCCAACACTAACCCTAACGCATATATGGAGTGGAACATTCAGGGCAAGGTGCTTGCCCTTTGGGGTCATCTCATGCCCTTTTTTCAGGTCGTCTCATACATTCTAGGGTCATCCCATACTTCCCCTTAGGGTTCGTCTCATGCACCTTTTCATTTCAATGTGGCAGCGTTTCAAATCTAATTTACGCTTTATTTGCATACCTTTACATTAGATTCTCCACCAATACACTTTATGTGCACACCTTTACATTAGATTCTCCATCAATACATTTTCTTAGCACACCTTTACCCTAGATTCTTCACCAATACATTTTCTTTGCACACCTTTACACTCGATTCTTCACCAATACACTTTCTTTGCACACCTTTACACTAGTTTCTTCACCAATATACTTTCTTTTCACACCTTTACACTAGATTCTTCACCAATACGCTTTTGTTTGCACACATTTACACTTGATTCTCCACCAATGCACTTTTTTAGCACACCTTTACTCTAGCTTCTCCACAAATACACTTTCTTTGCACACCACCTCAACACTAGATTTCTCACTAATACACTTTCTTTGCACACATCTGCTCTATATTCTCCAGTAATACACTTTCTTTGCACACCTTTACACAAAATTATCTTCCCATGCACTTTCTTTGCACACCTCTACTCTAGATTCTTTACCATTACACTTTTGTTTGCACACCTCTACACTAGATTATCTACCAGACTATTATGACCAGACCAGACTATATGTTTTACTATTTATTTAGTTGTAATCCCATGATAATTACTGCAGGTCAATGTATTTTAAAAAGCCAGGTGACTCAAGGTTCCAACATTCTCAGCTAGAACGCCTGCATGCGCACACCGTAAGCCAGAACGCCTGCACATGCACACCGTAAGCCAGAATGCCTGCATACACACACCGTAAGCGAGAAAGCCTGCATACATACACTGTAAGCCAGAAAGCCTGCATGCGTACACTGTAAGACAGAAAGCCTGCACGCGAAAACTGTAAGACAGAAAGCCTGCATGCGAACACTGTAAGCCAGAAAGCCTGCATGCGCACACTGTAAGCCAGAACGCCTGCATGCACACACCGTAAGCCAGAACGCCTGCACGTGCACACTGAATGACAGAAAGCCTGCACGCGCAAACTGTAAGACAGAAAGCCTGCACGCGAACACTGTAAGCCAGAAAGCCTACACATGCACACTGTAAGCCAGAATGCCTGCACACACACTGGAAGCCAAAAAGCCTGCACACACAATGTAAGCCAAAAAGCCTGCATGCACACACTGTACGCCAGAACGCCTGCACGCGCACTGGAAGCCAAAAAGCCTGCATGCACAATGTAAGCCAAAAAGCCTGCACGTGCACACTGTAAGCCAGAACGCCTGCACGCGCACACTGTAAGACAGAAAGCCTACACGCACACATTGTAAGCCAGAATGCCTGCACACACACCGTAAGCCAGAACGCCTGCACACACACACACCGTAAGCCAGAGAGCCTGCACGCACACACCGTAGGCCTTGCCGTGTAAACATGAAGAGAAATCATGCGAAGACGATGAAAACAAGCAAACTGGTGGTAATCACGAAATCAAAATATAATGAGCAATCATGAGAGATGCGAGATGGGCATTGAGACAGCTGTCTGAATAAACACTTATCATATTAACAAGCAAATCGTTTTAACAACAAGACACTTAATTAACAGTTAAACTACACAAACAGTCATTATAAATACCAATTTAACATATTAGTCGCTCCCTGTCCCTGCCTTATCCAAATCAACCTTGGACAGCAGGGAAGCTCGGCCGTACAATGAGCTTATTTTGAGTATCGGGTGGGGTGCTGCATCGGGGAGTACCGTCATGTTAACTGAGTACAAACAGGTGCCAATCATCATCATCACCAACATCACCATCATCATCATCACCATAATCACCATCATCATCATCAACATCATCACCATCACCATCACAATAATCACCATCATCATCACCGTAAGCACCATCATCATCATCACCATCATCACCATAATCACCATCATCATAATCACCATAATCACCATCATCATCATAATCACCATCATCATCATCACAATAATCACCATCATCATCATCATCATCATCATCATCATCGTTTTATGGCCGCTTCCTTCCATGCTTGCATTTGTACACTCATCAGAGCAATCAAGGATATTTCCGATTTTATCAATACCTGCCCTTATGTGTGGGCTGTAGAAATATCACACCTTGGTGATGTGCGTGTGTGCGTATATTAAATGAGATAGACATATTACAACTGTCACAGTTTTTAAAACTTAGACAATGCCCAATTCGAACGTCCAGGAACGAAATCAATTTATTCAAACAAGCACAGAAGGTCTCTCAGCTGGAATGATTACAGTACATCAGGCCAATTCCATGCCTCACAGGTCCAGCGATGGCATGGGGCGGGAGGTATGTCGAGAATCCGAACACATCCATATACAGTGTTTGAGGTTGTAGAATCCATCCACATCCATATCCAGTGTATGAGGGTCTAGAATCCATCCACATTCATATCTAATGTATGGGGGTCTAGAATGTGTCCACAACCAAATCCAGTATATGAGTGTCGAGAATCTGTCTACCATTGTAGACATGGTACGAGGGAATATAAACTGTCCACATCCATATCCAGTGTATGCGAGTCTAGAATCTGTCCACATCCATATCCAGTGTATGAGAGTCGGGAATCTGTCCACATCCATATGGTACGAATGATGATGATGATGATGGTACGAATGAATATCCATCATTGTAGGATGGTACGAGGGAATATAAACTGTCCACATCCATATCCAGTGTATGCGAGTCTAGAATGTGTCCACATTCATATTGTTGTGGATATGAGAATGTTTTTTTATTTTATTGTTGTGGTAAAATGTTGTTGTAAAAGGTTGTTGTAAAATATCACCCCTCCTCCCTCCGTTGTGGTTGTATAAAAGGTCAAAGGGCGTTCCCGTAGTTAGTCCATAAAACATACATGCAGGACACGATATATCTTTTTTTTGACAGTTATACCCTTATTATGTGTATTAGCGTAAGGCTGTGTCTTCCATTAATTGAAATACTCCATTGCACCAGTGAAAGAGAATAGATTCCCTTTCCTTCCCATCCCCAAAACCTCCATTTCCATATTACATCCCCTCTCGTCACTGCTGAGCCCTCGATTCCCAATCACCTCCCCTCCAATAACCGCCATTGACCATGTGCTTTGAGTCGGAGAAGAAAGGCGTGTCTCCACCTCGTCAGAGGGGAGGAGGGGCGCGCCCACCCGTCGTCATCCAGGGAGGAGCCCGAGGGTCGCGCGACCAACCAGGGCCGAGGTGAGCACCCCGATGGGCGTGTCCAAAACGCCGGGGGCGTAATCGCTGGAGGCGCTATAAAAGGCGCAAAACGGAAGTGGTCACGAGGAGTTGGTCAGGGATGCACAACGAGTTGGTCAGGGATGCACAAGGAGTTGGTCAGGGATGCACAAGGAGTTGGTCAGGGATGCACAAGGAGTTGGTCAGGGATGCACAAGGAGTTGGTCAGGGATGCACAAGGAGTTGGTCAGGGATGCACAAGGAATTGGTCGCAAGGAGTTGGTCTGAGTTGGTCTGAGTTGGTCTGAGTCGGTTGCGTTGGTAAGGAGTCGGTGGTCAGTAGGTTGCGGTGCGGAGTCGGTGGTGAGGAGTGAGAGAAACAAGAAAGAGTTGAGGGTTTGGACCAGACAAGTCCTGGGAACGCAGCGGACGGAGGCCGCAGCAGCAAGAGCACCCAACAGCCAAAGGGGGCCTGAACGGCGGTTTGGAGCAGGGCCGAAGAGGAACGGCGGCTACTAAACGCGCCGGTGGTGCTGCGGGACCCCCTTGGACCTCCCTCTCCCTCCAACCATCCACCTCCTGCCTTTCCACCCTTCTTGTATACGTGAGTTTGTTTTGTTTGTTCTGTCCCTGGGTATTTAATTAAGTCTGTAGGTAAGCTAAAATTTGCACTGTGTCACCTGCGTCTTATGTGTTGTAAATAAACTTGATTGTTCCTTTTTGCTTGTGTGTGTAAATAATAAACCCCATTACTCGTCTGTACGTCTTCTCGTTTGATTCCTTTTTCCTCTTGCATTGCGTCGTTTTCGTCTTTTCCCCTCATTGAGCAGCTACGGTGCGATACGGCCAAAGTTCTGGGTGAATCGGGTGAGTCAGGGATCCTGTTAGGTCGCGGTCATACACCACCGCTCGGTCATCATAACATCTAAACCGCGATCTGTAACAATTGGTGTCTGGGAGTGGGATTCGAGGCCCGAACCAAATTTTTAAAACGAATAGAAAAAAAAAAAAAAAAAAATTTGGTCAAAATTACGAGCTGCCGAAATTTGTTTTGTTTAAAGCAAAACCCGAATTTTGAAATCGCGCCATGGCTGGGCAAGGCGACGGGATGCCGGTGGGAGAGCTAGAAGAGGGGTTAGGAGTAACCCAGGATCAAATGGAGGGGAGCAATGAGGAGGCGGTTGAGGGAGTATCAGACGCACAAAATGGCGGCCTCGCGCACATGATTATTGTGGCGCCAAATTTAGCCGCGCCCGTGACCGTAGCAGCGCCGCCGATGGATTGGGGCCTATTTATGGAACAAATAAAGGCGCTCATGGTCCAGACAAGTGAAGACCTGAGGAATGACTTGGGAAACCAAATGGGGGTAATGGGAAACCAAATGGGGGTAATGGGGAACCGGATGGATGCTCAGAGTGAGCAATTGGGAGTAATGAGGGACGAAGCGAGGGGTACCGGTGAGGGATTAAAACATGGGTTAACGGGGGTGGAAAATAGAATGGCTGCCCAGGAGAATCAGTTAGAGGGGGTGAAAAATGGGTTAATGGGGTTAGAAAATAGGATGGAGGACAAATTGCGGGAGATAGGGGAACAATCTGCCAGGGAAATCAAACGAATGGGAAACCAGATAGAGGAGGTGCAAATCGGGTAAGAAAGTAAACTGGATGCTCAGAGGGATGAATTGGGACAGATGAGGGTGGCATCTACAAAAGAGATGGGGGAGATGAAAGAGGAGATACGACGAGGTGTGGGTGCGGAGGTTTCGGGGCTACGCGAGGAGGTAAAGCGAGGTGAAAAGCGTATAGAGAAAGAGGTGAGAAATAATACGGCTAAGTTACAAGGGGGAATAGAAGATCTGACGGAGGAGGTGGAACAGCTGACAGAGGGACAAACGAAGTTAGTGGAGCAGGTTCAAAGGAACACTGCAGTACTCGGAGGGTTAAAGGCGACACAAAAAGAAATTAAAAATGACGATAGCGACACAGAGGCAATGTCAGATGGTACGTGAGGAACTGACAATGAGGGTGGACGAGGTGACAGAGATAATGGAGACAAAGGACCGGCAGGTGAGGATGCACATAGAGACGGTCACGGTAGCTTTAGAGGACGAACTTGAGGAGACGCACCGAGAAATAAAAGAGGTTAAACAAAAATTAGAGGAAGTGGAAGAAGAGGTGAGTGAAATTAAGAAGGGACGAACAGAAACTAAAAGAGAAATCCAGGAGGAGGTGATGGAATATGTGCAAGGTCGGTGCTCAACTCATGATGTGATGCTCACTAACCGAATAAAGAGTTTGCAGGTGGCAAAGGAGGTGCGGAGACGAAGTACGGAGGTGAGTGGCAATGTATATGATGTGAGGGGAGATTCAGTCGGCTTGGGGGGTGGTGTAGACCCGGGTGTTCGTGAAAGGCCGTTGGTGAAGTGTGTGACAGGTCAGGTGTGCGAAAAAAGAGGTGTGCGAGAATGTCCGACCATGGGGTGTGTGAGGAAAAAGTGCACGCCGAGGAGTGAGTGTGCCGTCAGGAGTGAGTCGGTCGAAGCGCGTGTGCGAGGGGGCACAGGGAAGCGCGGTGTGGTGAGTGTTACGGAGGAAGTAACGAAAAAGTGTGCGCGAGAGGATGCGCGAGAAAGGTGTGTAACGGACGGGTGCATGAGGAGGGAGTGTGCTGTCGAGAGTAGGGGTGAGTGCGCGGTCGGGAATGGAGGTGAGAGTAGTGAGAGTGAAACGGAGCGTGAGTTGGTTATGACAGGTGAGCGAGGATGTACACCTGGAATGGAAGGATGCACACCTGGAATGGTAGAGCGTGTGTGGGAAGGCACATTTGAGTTGGTAGTGAGGCACGTGGTTGGGTGTGCGAATGAGAGCACACCTGTGATTGTCACAGAGGAAGTGACCGAGGAGGGGGCGCGAAGAGGTGTGTTGGTGAGGTGTGCGACCAACGAATGTGTGCCAAAGTGTTCGGTGGTCAGGTGTGTGACCAAGGCTGGGAGTGGAATGAGTGTACCGAGGTGTGTAAGGAAAGGTACGAGGAGCATGGAGACGGCTGGATGTGTGAGCAAGGAACGGGCTGCGGGGTGTAAGCATCCAGGTGAAGCGTCGACGGTAACCAGGTTAGAGGTTAGAACGACTTATAGCCGACTCGGGCCCTCGGTGCGCGTCGGGCAGCTTCGCGTGCCGCGAGAACCAGCGGGGATCCGAGCCACGGCGGGTTCGAAAGGACCGCCGTGCGCGATCCACGCTGGGCCTCGCGTGGAACGGCCGCGTCCGGGCTCCACTAGACGGAGCGGGCCGCCCGATAGGAAGGGTCGTCATGGCGACCACTTTCTATTGAGACGTGCCGGCAGGTCGAGATCGGGACATTGGATGGCTCCACGCCGAGGTGGGGCGTGGGATCTCGGCCCGGGTAAGCCCCCATCCCTGCCACGAATGCGGGACGTATCCAGCCGCTGGCACAAAAGAACCCGCGTTCATGGCTCGGCTGTACGAAGCCGAGCTTTCGAAGGAAATTGCGCACCGAGAGGATGTAATAAGTAGACGGGTGATGAGGATAGTGTTTTGGCCCCGAAATTAGAAAAAAGCAAAATTTGATGATGGTATGGGTAGAATTGGCAGTAAATGGAAAATTTTTGAATTGGTTGGAATTTGGACGAGCAAAATTTACAGTGAGAGACCCCCGATGTGGTGGGATGGCAAATCCACCATCCCTCACAGTGGGGGCAAATGCGCAATAGCTTATGGGGTGTATGGCAGTGAAAACTAGCCCGGGTGGGTTAGGATATTGTTAGGGATCTAGCGAAGATGACATTAGGTAACGTTAAGGTTAGTTAGTGACTGATACCTGTAGTGGGGACGCAGGTAGATTAGTGTGGATTATAATGACGTGGGAGCGCAATAGTTTAAAGGGACGACTGGGAAGCGCAAGTTTCAGAGGGGAGTAGTTAGCTGAGATGATGCCGTGTGTGTGAGGATTGAACAGGTGAGAATGGAACAGGTGTGATTGCACAGGTGTGCAACTGAACAGGTGTGTGGAGCAGTGTATGAGGGAGTAGTGGTGATTGTGTGTTGTGTTGACCAACTGGTCCAGAAAGAGGAGGAGGGTGCAGGTGGCACCAGGTAGGATTGCACAGGTGTGCAACGACAGGTGAATGAAAGACAGGTGTATGGAATAAATGGTATGGAGTATTGGAATGGATGGTCGTGGAGTGAGTATGGTGGAAATTGTGGAGTGGAGTGGATGGTGCGAAGGTGTGAATGGGGGAAGAGTGGACCCCCATCACGGATACCCGGGGCGGGTAGTGTAAGTGTTAGGTAGAGGGTACAGGTAAATTGTGGTTGGATATTGGCATCTGTGGTGCGGGTGAAAGAATGGTATTTGGATGGGTGCATTAGTGTCGTGGAAATGGCTGGGCGTGTAGCCTGTTAGTGTGTGTAGTTGGTTGGGCGCGCCACCACTGTGAGGATGTCGGCCAGGTGAGGCCGCAGGTGGGCTCTGGGAGCCGGTAGTAGTTGTTGTGGATGGGGCCCGAGGATCCGGAGGACGGACCCGGGTAGCCCAGTGCCAGAGGGCACCGAGTGGGGTGACAGAGCCAGGAGGGGCCTGCCCCAGTTAGATAGGTTAGGGTGAGGAGCTAGGTAAGCTCGGGTGGCAACTACAGTGGTGGAGGTGTGCAGGTGGGTAGACCTGCTGGGAGAGTTACACGTCGCAGCCCAGAAATTGTGCGAGGGCACCGGGAGATGAATCGGGGGAGTGAGACCCCAAATTGAGAAGCACCACAGTTTGGGCAATGGGAATTGGTTATTAGAACCCATAGTGTATAGGCTCCGGGCCAGGTATGGTCCATCTGCACCCCCCCCCCACAACTCTCCGACCCTGGGTTTTTCTGAACCATTGGGGTGTCCTGGGGTGGAAATCAACTGGTAACAGTAAATAAACTTGGACTCACTACCCATTTGGTACCTATATTGGATGGTACCCTCAAAACAGCATATTTTTAAATCCGCGTTGCGCCATATTCGACACACGTGTTCTTTTGGTATTTGTGCCTGCTAATATTAACTCAGAATAAAAAGTTATATACCAAAAGAAAGCTGTTCATCTACTGATCATCATAGAATATTGACACATTACTTATAATGGTACCTTAATGGTCATAACTAGTGCTGAATAGCAGTACCCCACTTTAACGTAACATAATTCGGTATCGACCGTACTATTTCATCTTACACAAATAATATGAACACATTACACCTGATATGCTTACATATATATTTTATTGGCTTTCTCCTGTATATCAGCTTTAATTTGATACCAGATACATCCCCATAGCTTCAATTCTCTTTTTTATACAGCGTGTCAAAGATACTACCTGTTTCGCGGGAACCATGAATCATATAATCTCGGTAACAGTCTTTGTCTATATTCAAAAGAACTGCCTATTACACTTATAAATGTCATTCATAATCGAATATCATAATCATACTGCCATCTTATTAACATATTAAACAAGAAAAACTTGTTTATTAATCACAGTAGTTTTTAATATCATCATATTAATATTCATACACTGGGTCAAACACCTTCCACAGAACAGTAACAATGTAATGCTCGAATATTTACTGTAAAAGTAAAAATATTTCTTATTTGAAACTAAATTTTAACATCCCATTGAAAAAATTTTTAGTATCGAATATTTTGATGATAAACCAAACATTATTGCTCAACAACAGATATCATAATAATATTAACAGTCAGTTTTATCCCTACAATTACATATGTATGTCGTACACTCAGTTAACCACATTATATCATATAATACAAGTATCCACTCTCAAAAGAACACAAACAAACAATTGCATTTTGTTAATTATCAACAAAAGTCAAACACTGCATGAGTGCAGTCAAGTTGGCTTGCTTGCACGAATGGCATATGTCCATCATGATCAGTCATCGTCACTGTCACTTTCATCGGTATCACTGTACAAAACACGATCCATATCATCAGGTGTTTCATCACCTGATTCATCATCACTCTCATCGTCGTCTGACATGACCTGAGCTATATCAGCCAGCTCACGCGGAAGCATGTCTCCATCATACCAGAGAGGATCCAGGCAGCCTTTCTCCTCTTCCCAGCCATGGCCTGGACTTGCTTTGGGAATCCTTGGTCGAGGAACGTGAGCTCTCTTCCAAATTCCCACTTGGTGGTTGACCCTTCGGATGTGCTGTGTGAGGCTCCTCATACATGGTGGAATATTGGCCATGTCTACATTGCCTGAGGGTAGGTGACGATTCTCCTTGGCACATAGCTCATTTATTCTCAGGAGTCGCAGATCATCAACGTGTGATACCTTTCCTCTTCCATACATGGCACATGTGAAGCTGTCTAGTTGATTGTTCAGCTCTTCTGGCACATCCCACGTATCTCCAAGCTTGTTGAGAATAGGGATGTATTGCGGCAGACGAAGCAGCGTTTTAACAGGTTTGATTTTTCCAATCCCTCGGAAAGCGCTAGTGCTGTCACAACCGCTGTAGGCGTGAAGTGCCATAAGAGCAGTACTCTTCTCTTGGCCGAAGTCTGCTGCGAGTTTACTGACGTTTATTAGCCTCTGCTTGTTTCCTGTGCCTGTGTCAAACAGTATCTTTATGTCGTTTATCGATGCGGCGTAGTGCAGTAAGATGAAGAATACATCCGAGTCTGGGCTCTTCACTCGAACAAACTCATATTTCTGGCTCCTGGCGTAGTTTACGTATAATATCACGCGCGAGTCTGTTTCTTCTTGAGACGATTCCAGCTGAGGCAACTCTTTGGCATCAACTGCAGAGAACGCCGTTTGGTCCTAACTTGAGTTGGCCTTGCTGGACCAGATGCGGCATGATCATCACTGACTTTTTGCATCATGATCCCGTGTGCTGTATGAACAGAACCTTTTCCTGTCAGATCATTCACCAATGAGTCGAAATTGTCAAACTCCGAGTGGAAGACAGACGGCTCTCGTGGTGACCTGATGATTTGGTTGGAGAGTTGTGTCGATGACTTCATCACTGATTCGGCCAGTGCAGTCTCCAATTCAAGTGAAAATGAATAACTCTCACAGTGTCCCATTCTATTAAGAAGGGTTATGAGCTTTTCACTTCTGTATAGATGTCTCAGGGACGTGCACATGATGATGTGTTTTGGAAGCTTCCAAGAGCCTTTGGTGGCAGCGCGACAGATATCTTGGCCGATTGATTGAACTAATCGCTGGCTTCGTTGTGACCTTGCTGATGTTGTTCCAGTTATGATGTAGCATAGCAGCTTCTTGAGTGAATCTGGTATAACATCGTCCATTTGTTGGAGATCAGAAGGACTTGGTGGCCATTTCAGTTCTGGGGCATTCGAGAAATCATCCAGAATTGACAGTCGTAAATGGCTACCTGCACTCTCAAGCATATCTCTTGATCCCAATTTGAAGGCTTGTTTCACTGCTGTCTGGACGTCAATTGCAGTGCTGAATATTATGTAGGACTTTCCCAGATCACAGAATGATAGTCTCTCCCTTGAAAGGCTCGTGGTTTTCAAGCTTCAGTTTTAGTTTGCTGGCTCGGTAGTCAGGATTCGCATATTTGCTGGTTTGCAGGTTAATGACATACATTTGCCTCAGGTCGGATAGTTTCATTATCTTCTTGGCCATTAACACATCCCTTTCAATGGCATCACATACCACATCGAATGCCTGTCTGTGGGCTTCTTCTAATTCTCCTTGATGGTGCTGTGCCTCTTCGTCAGTACTGCGCCATTTCTCTGGCTTTTGCATATATTTCATACGGCAAGTTTTGTGGAACTTTGCCTCAGAGGCAAAAAGATCATGGCCTCGGATCCTCATTAAGAGCGTTTCATCTTGCTTCATTTCAGCCATCTCCAGTACCGGCTTCCAGCCTTCATACTCGAACTGGCTCATCCCCTGGGTAGTCCAACTGCCATGCACTTTCACTTTTTTACGACTTTCCGAAGAACAGAAGATACAGTCTGGCTTAAATATGATCTTGTCACCAGAACTAGTACGGGCCATCCGCTGAGTTGTGGCACCAGTTGTTTCAGATGTACCTGCAGTAGGAGGGTTCAGTCTGTCTAAGTTCATCGTGAAACGCTTGTAACACTCCCAGTGGAAACCATGGTGTTCGGCCAGAGATTCAGGGACCAAATCACATGTGTCCTTCATCATATGCGGAGACTGTGGGGGTTGTGCAAGGCGTCTTTCTTTGACCTCCTGCAGCTTGGCCAATTTCTTCTCAGAATTTTTGAGTCCAGATAACAAGTGCAACTCTCCATAGCTCAGTCCCTTTACATGAGTTATGCACACAATGGGTGGTTGTTCACTCTCACGTGTACGTTTCGCTCGCGCCGGATGTTCCATATTAGCGTTGTTACTTCACCTGCAAAACACATCAAAATATTGGTAAGTACCAAGCTGAATAATTATTATAAATTGCATCTTAATTATAAAAAATATCTTATATTGCATACTTAACGATGTAAAAAAAGGTGTTTAACTTAACTAATTGACTCGTTCTGTCGCTGTAAGAGACACTTAAATAACATAATTGTACAATCTGATGATCTCAATTTACGCAGGATACAAACATGGAAGGATCTGCATGCCATTTTCGTCAAAATTCCTGCAATAAACTACAGTGATACATCAATACAACAATATATTAAGTAACACATATTAACAATACATAGATTTTGTCATGTGTCCAACATATATGTACATGATATACGTGGCAGCATTTGTAAATTGACAAATGCAGCATCGCCTACAATATCACCCCATACCGGTAGTATCTTTGACACGCTGTATAAAAAAGAGAATTGAAGCTATGGGGATGTATCTGGTATCAAATTAAAGCTGATATACAGGAGAAAGCCAATAAAATATATATGTAAGCATATCAGGTGTAATGTGTTCATATTATGTGTGTAAGATGAAATAGTACGGTCGATACCGAATTATGTTACGTTAAAGTGGGGTACTGCTATTCAGCACTAGTTATGACCATTAAGGTACCATTATAAGTAATGTGTCAATATTCTATGATGATCAGTAGATGAACAGCTTTCTTTTGGTATATAACTTTTTATTCTGAGTTAATATTAGCAGGCACAAATACCAAAAGAACACGTGTGTCGAATATGGCGCAACGCGGATTTAAAAATATGCTGTTTTGAGGGTACCATCCAATATAGGTACCAAATGGGTAGTGAGTCCAAGTTTATTTACTGTTACCAGTTGATTTCCACCCCAGGACACCCCAATGGTTCAGAAAAACCCAGGGTCAGAGAGTTGTGGGGGGGGGGGGTGCAGATGGACCATACCTGGCCCGGAGCCTAGTAAGTTGGCCAATGGATTGGCAGGGAAAGACCCCGGGTAGTGTAAAGTGTGTTAAAGTCATTTAGAAAATAGTTAGGATGAAGGATCTCCTCGCACCATCTGCATCCACTCACCTGAGGTGACAGGTACTCCACACCATGCCATGTTTTGATTATTTTTTATGATGCAAATGTTTGGATTGTGAGACGCATCATGACGTGGGTGTGACATTGTGCGTAATTCCATCTCTCCCTCCTTATGAGGATTGATGATGAATTGGTGATGGCAAATTTTGAAGTAGAGGGATTGTGGAGACGAATTTGGTATAGGGGAAATATGGGGAAGACGTGACAGTAGTGACGAATTTGTAAATGGGTAGATTTTTGTACATATGGGGTAAGGGCAAGGGTAGGGTAGGTGACAGGGGGGTGACGTACGGTAGGGACGAGCTTTCTCACTTCGCCCTCCGTACGCATTTCGCCTTGCATTGCCTTATTGACGTGTACCCTTGTGACCTTACCCCTCGCTCAATTGTCTTTCTTTTGTCTCCCACATGACCTGTGCGCCGTTGGGCGCCGAGGGGAGCGTGCGTGGGTCGGCCATTGTGCGCCCGAAATTCCCAGAACCAGCTGTCTGCATCGATGCACCACATTATGGACCACATGTCTGTGGCCGAGCACCACTTATGGACCCCATGGGTTGGGGCATGGCCCCTCTGCTGGAACCGGCCATGAGGGCCCGAAATCTTGCTGGCGGACCTTGGCCACAGGGCACCGATGCCCCACAGGTGAACCACACTAGTCGGCCCTGTGGGCCATAAATAAAATCAAATAAAAAAGGGACACATGGGGCACACTTTATTGCAAATAGGCCGCCAGCAAGAAAAGCAAAGAAAATGACAACAACTGGAAGAAATAATAATAACCAGCAGAGGGAGCCGAAGAGCAAGAGACCACCTGCAGGGTTAGGGGTTGTTGAATTTATTTTTATTCATTGAACAATGGTGACTGCACCGATTGGTGCTTGGGTGTGTATTGGTGCGTTTTTGGGTGCGTTCATGGTGCGTCGATGCAGAGCAGACTGTCTCCCCCCCCAGAAAGAACAATCACAGGTCCTGGGTTAGTTTTGTAAATAAAAATAGCGTCATTGTAAATAATGCTTCCCACCGTCAGTGTATAGTTTGAAGACCATTCCGCAATTCGGTTAACTGTGGGCGTAAGTCTGTTAGGCAGGGTGCAATGGAGCAGCGGGACACATTTATTTATGTTTTAAAACTGTCGCACTCAGGGTCAGGTTAAAAGTAGAGGGAACTACACCTACGTGCCACACTAAGGTAAAAGTTATAGGCCCGGGACGTGCCTAAGGGGAGGAGGGTGCAGTGTTGTGGATATGAGAATGTTTTTTTATTTTATTGTTGTGGTAAAATGTTGTTGTAAAAGGTTGTTGTAAAATATCACCCCTCCTCCCTCCGTTGTGGTTGTATAAAAGGTCAAAGGGCGTTCCCGTAGTTAGTCCATAAAACATACATGCAGGACACGATATATCTTTTTTTTGACAGTTATACCCTTATTATGTGTATTAGCGTAAGGCTGTGTCTTCCATTAATTGAAATACTCCATTGCACCAGTGAAAGAGAATAGATTCCCTTTCCTTCCCATCCCCAAAACCTCCATTTCCATATTACATCCCCTCTCGTCACTGCTGAGCCCTCGATTCCCAATCACCTCCCCTCCAATAACCGCCATTGACCATGTGCTTTGAGTCGGAGAAGAAAGGCGTGTCTCCACCTCGTCAGAGGGGAGGAGGGGCGCGCCCACCCGTCGTCATCCAGGGCGGAGCCCGAGGGTCGCGCGACCAACCAGGGCCGAGGTGAGCACCCCGATGGGCGTGTCCAAAACGCCGGGGGCGTAATCGCTGGAGGCGCTATAAAAGGCGCAAAACGGAAGTGGTCACGAGGAGTTGGTCAGGGATGCACAAGGAGTTGGTCAGGGATGCACAAGGAGTTGGTCAGGGATGCACAAGGAGTTGGTCAGGGATGCACAAGGAGTTGGTCAGGGATGCACAAGGAGTTGGTCAGGGATGCACAAGGAGTTGGTCAGGGATGCGCAAGGAGTTGGTCTGAGTTGGTCTGAGTTGGTCTGAGTCGGTTGCGTTGGTAAGGAGTCGGTGGTCAGTTGGTTGCGGTGCGGAGTCGGTGGTGAGGAGTGAGAGAAACAAGAAAGAGTTGAGGGTTTGGACCAGACAAGTTTGGACCGCAGCAGCAAGAGCACCCAACAGCCAAAGGGGGCCTGAACGGCGGTTTGGAGCAGGGCCGAAGAGGAACGGCGGCTACTAAACGCGCCGGTGGTGCTGCGGGACCCCCTTGGACCTCCCTCTCCCTCCAACCATCCACCTCCTGCCTTTCCACCCTTCTTGTATACGTGAGTTTGTTTTGTTTGTTCTGTCCCTGGGTATTTAATTAAGTCTGTAGGTAAGCTAAAATTTGCACTGTGTCACCTGCGTCTTATGTGTTGTAAATAAACTTGATTGTTCCTTTTTGCTTGTGTGTGTAAATAATAAACCCCATTACTCGTCTGTACGTCTTCTCGTTTGATTCCTTTTTCCTCTTGCATTGCGTCGTTTTCGTCTTTTCCCCTCATTGAGCAGCTACGGTGCGATACGGCCAAAGTTCTGGGTGAATCGGGTGAGTCAGGGATCCTGTTAGGTCGCGGTCATACACCACCGCTCGGTCATCATAACATCTAAACCGCGATCTGCAACAATATACAGTGTATGAGGGTCTAGAATGTGTCCACAAACAAATCCAGTATATGAGTGTCGAGAATCTGTCTACCATTGTAGGATCCATTGGTACGATGGTACGAGGGAATATAAACTGTCCACATCCATATCCATTGTATGAGAGTCGGGAATCTGTCCACATCCATATCCAGTGTATGAGGGTTGAGAATCCGTCCACATCCATATCCAGTGTATGAGGGTCTAGAATGTGTCCACAACCAAATCCAGTATATGAGTGTCGAGAATCTGACTACCATTGTATGATCCATTGCACGATGGTACGAGGGAATATAAACTGTCCACATCCATATCCAGTGTATAAGGGTCGAGAATCCGTCCACAACCATATCCAGTGTATGAGGGTCTAGAACCTGTCCACATCCATATCCAGTGTATGAGGGTCTAGAACCTGTCCACATCCATATCCAGTGTATGAGAGTCGGGAATTTGGCCACATCCATATCCAGTGTATAAGGGTCGAGATTCCGTCCACATCCATATCCAGTGTATGAGGGTCTAGAACCTGTCCACATCCATATCCAGTGTATGAGGGTCTAGAACCTGTCCACATCCATATCCAGTGTATGAGGGTCTAGAATCCATCCACATCCATATCCAGTGTATGAGGGTCTAGAATCCGTCCACATCCATATCCAGTGTATGAGGGTCGAGAATCCGTCCACATCCATATCCAGTGTATGAGGGTCTATAAACCATCCAAATCCATATCCAGTGTATGAGGGTCTAGAACCCGTCCACATCCATATCCAGTGTATGAGGGTCGAGAATCCATCCACATCCATATCCAGTGTATGAGGGTCGAGATTCCATCCACATCCATATGCAGTGCATGAGGGTCTAGAATCCGTCCACATCCATATACAGTGTATGAGGGTGTAGAACCTGTCCACATCTATATCCAGTGTATTAGGGCCTTGAATCTGTCCACATCCATATCCAGTGTATGAGGGTCTCAAATCCGTCCACATCCATATCCAGTGTATGAGGGTCTAGAACCCGTCCACATCCATATCCCGTGTATGAGGGTCGATTATCCGTCCACATCAATATCCAGTGTATGAGGGTCTAGAATCCGTCCACATCCATATCCAGTGTATGAGGGTCGAGAATCTGTCCACATCCATATCCAGTGTATGAGGGTCGATAAACCGTCCAAATCCATATCCAGTGTATGATGGTCTAGAACCCGTCCACATCCATATCCAGTGTATGAGGGTCGAGAATCCATCCACATCCATATCCAGTGTATGAGGGTCGAGATTCCATCCACATCCATATGCAGTGCATGAGGGTCTAGAATCCATCCACATCCATATCCAGTGTATGAGGGTGTAGAACCTGTCCACATCTATATCCAGTGTATTAGGGCCTTGAATCTGTCCACATCCATATCCAGTGTATGAGGGTCTCGAATCCGTCCACATCCATATCCAGTGTATGAGGGTCTCGAACCTGTCCACATCCATATCCAGTGTATTAGGACCTTGAATCTGTCCACATCCATATCCAGTGTATGAGGGTCTAGAATCCATGCACATCCATACCCAGTGTATGAGGGTGTAGAACCTGTCCACATCCATATCCAGTGTATGAGGGTCTCGAACCTGTCCACATCCATATCCAGTGTATTAGGACCTTGAATCTGTCCACATCCATATCCAGTGTATGAGGGTCTAGAATCCATCCACATCCATACCCAATGTATGAGGGTCTAGAATCCATCCACATCCATATCCAGTGTATGAGGGTCTAGAATCCGTCCACATCCATATCCAGTGTATGAGGGTCGATAATCCGTCCACATCCATATCCCGTGTATGAGGGTCTATAATCCGTCAACATCCATATCCAGTGTATGAGGGTCCAGAACCCGTCCACATCCATATCCAGTGTATGAGAGTCTAGAATCCATCCACATCCATATCCAGTGTATGAGGGTCTAGAATCCATCCACATCCATACCCAGTGTATGAGGGTCGAGAATCCATCCACATTCATATCCAGTGTATGAGGGTCCAGAAACCGTCCACATCCATATCCAGTGTATGAGGGTCGATTATCCGTCCACATCCATATCCAGTGTAAGAGGGTCGAGAATCCATCCACATCCATATCCAGTGTATGAGGGTCTAGAACCCGTCCACATCCATATCCAGTGTATGAGGGTCGATTATCCGTCCACATCAATATCCAGTGTATGAGGGTCCAGAATCCGTCCACATCCATATCCAGTGTATGAGGGTCCAGAACCCATCTACATCCATATCCAGTGTATGAGGGTCCAGAACCCATCCACATCCATATCCAGTGTATGAGGGTCGATTATCCGTCCACATCCATATCCAGTGTAAGAGGGTCGAGAATCCGTCCACATCCATATCCAGTGTATGAGGGTCGATAAACCGTCCACATCCATATCCAGTGTATGAGGGTCTAGAACCCATCCACATCCATATCCAATGTATGAGGGTCGAGAATCCATCCACATCCATATCCAGTGTATGAGGGTCCAGAACCCATCCACATCCATATCCAGTGTATGAGGGTCTAGAACCCATCCACATCCATATCCAGTGTATGAGGGTCCAGAACCCATCCACATCCATGTCTAGTGTATGAGGGTCGATTATCTGTCCACATCCATATCCAGTGTATGAGGGTCGATTATCCGTCCACATCCATATCCAGTGTAAGAGGGTCGATTATCCGTCCACATCCATATCCAGTGTATGAGGGTCTAGAACCCATCCACATCCATATCCAGTGTATGAGGGTCGATTTTATCCGTCCACATCCATATCCAGTGTATGAGGGTGTAGAATCTGTCCACATCCATATCCAGTGTATGAGGGGTCCACATCCATATCCAGTGCATGAGGGTCTAGAATCCATCCAAGTCTTCATCTGCAGCCCTCCGACCCATTTAAGTTGCACCCTCAGCAACATGCCTTGTCTCTGCTCAAGTGAGTGACGATGTATTGTATCCCGATGAAGTTATTAAAATATTTTCGGTACCACATTAAAAGTAGGGTAAAAGCATCAGGCATTTCCTAATGCTCCACTCAGGACATCAGCAATCCTCGCCTGGCACACCTGTCGGATGCGACGATGAGTAATTAAACAATTAGGCAATTCTCACCTCCATTTTTCAGCTTCACACAGTTGCTATTTTGGTTCGGGAACCTAATGAGCTCCCAGTTGATTTATCCTGGTTGGAGGGAGATAACTGTGAGCACTACAGCAGTGCCCATATGATGCCCCCACGTTAACTGTTAAGGTCACATTGTGAATGGATTGACAGGTATGATCATCCAATGTTTTTCCCCCTTTTCTGTTGGGCAGGTATTTTTCCTTCTCCATGACCACAGGAACTCAAGCAGACGTCACAGGTTTTCCCTAAGCACTCAGTTAGTTCATCCTGACATGATTATTATCCCAGAGGAACATTTCTTGGGTATCTAATGTCCTTTTAACAGTGCTTGGTCAATGTAAACAGTGACTGTGATAACATTATTTCATTTCACTTCCTGTTCCTGTTGTACAAACATGTCTCAAGTGACTTTCAGCAATAACTTACTAACAGAAAGACACTTAACACAGCAAAAGTGGTCACTCAGGACGAACTGGTTTCACTATTAAAGTCACTTCCGTGTGTAATTATCACTTCTGTGTAAGTGTAGCACTGAAGACACAGTGGAATGATAAAATGGCTGAAAGTTGATGGCATATATGACGTTCCCAAAATATGACGTCATTTATCCATTATATGAAATGCTGTGTCATGAAATAGGTATGAGCTCATCAAACATGATTTTTGTTGTCATTTTAATTTGAGAATATGGTTATTCTGCATGCTGAAGTGATTTAAAGGGGAAACGAAAAAGCATCTGAAAATGCAAACCCGTCCGCGTCCACTTGTATTCAGACATTTTGTTCTTCGTATGCTCAAAATAACAAAAACAGTTAAAAAAAAATACAAAATGAAAATTGATTTTATGCAGCCATGACCTTTGAGCTTTGGATCTAAAAAAAAAATCATCTTCTAGCTTTTCATTGCTGGACCAATTCTGTCACCAATATGCAAATTCTTAAAATTTCAGGTCAATTGGACGAAAATTGACGATTTTATGCAACTTTGACCATTGACCTTTTGAATTTTTGACCAAATTATTAATTTGCCTTCTCCATATTCTCATCATAAAGCTTTGTTGAAAATTTGCTGACAAAACTGAAATGGTAAATTTAAATTTCAGGTCAATTGGATGAAATTGATGATTTTAGGTGACACTGAGTGAGCTTTAACCTTTTGGCAAAATTATTAATTTTCCTTTTTTTTTTTTTTTTTACAACATCGAGGCTCATGAAAGAGCTAACATTAATCACACAAAAAGTCAAACCGACACATAAAACACAAAAAATAAGGGGAGCGGTTGACAAGATGGGGAGAGAGGGGGAAGGACACAAACACAACATTTGAGAGCAGGGACATCGAGAGAAATGTGGGAGGGAGAGGGCTTGGGGGAAGGTGGGAGAGGTATAAAACATATGGACACTGCAAGGACTTCCAGGAAAGAATTTGGAATTTCAAAAAAGTGTATCTGGGGTGAAATAGCGGGGGTAGAAAAGATCAAGGTTTTGGATGGGGGAAGATAAGAGATGTTTTTTTTGTTTGTTTGTTTGTTTTTTTGTATACTGAATCGAGGCTCGTGAAAGAGCTAACATTTACTTCACAAACAAATCAACCAGACAAACAAAATATATAAAAAGAGGGAGCGGAAGACAAGATGGGGAGAGAAGGGGAAGCACACAAACACAACATTTGAGAGCAGGGAGATGTGTGGGAGGGAGAGGGCTTGGGGGGAGGAGGCGTGGGAAGGGGGGGGGGGGGGGTGAGAGAAGTATAAAACACAAGGCCACCAAGGACTTCCAGGACAGAAGTTGGTATTTCAAAAAAGTGGAATTGGGGTGAAATTAGCGGGGGTAGAAAAGATCAAGGTTTTGGATGGGGGAAGATAAGAGATGGTGGTGAACAGCTGTTTTAAAGACCTGGAGGATGGAGTGGGATTGAAGGGAGTGGGGGAGTTTGTTCCAGAGGCGGGAGAAAAGAGCAATGAAGGAGTGAAGGTGAGCAGAGAGTCTTGATTTTGGCAGTTTAACCATAAGAGGGTTGCAGGCAGATCTTGTGCGACCTGTAGGAATATTTGCGGGACAGAGACCAGAGAGAGCTGGGGGGGGGGGGGGGGGGCAAGGCCAGAGAGGATGCCAATTATTTTTGATGTCTAGAGCTCAAAAGGTCAACATAGGTCAAATTTCTAAAATCCTCAATTTTCATCCGATTAACTTTAAATTTGAAGAGGATTTGCATACCAGGTAACTAAATTCACCCACCAAGTATTTTTGAGGTCAACATAGGCCAAAAGGTCAACAGGTTAGGTGCGATTTCTAAAATCCTCAATTGTCATTCGATTGACTTGAAATTTGAACAACATTTGCGTATCAGGTCACTCAATTCAACCACCAATTATTTTTGATGTCTAAAGGTCAAAAGGTTAACATTGGCCAAAGGTCAACAACTTATTTTAAGGATTTTGCAAGTATCGAGCAATGCACGACATATTTCTTCTTGTTGTTTCTTTTCACTCACCCTGTCATAGTTACATCATATTACTCGGTCTGCATTGATTTTTTGGGATATTTTTCCATCACATCATCGGTCACTCTTCGTGGCATGATTTGTTTTATAACCGGTTTGATAAATAAGTCAAATAAAAATTCCAAAAAAGGTTGAGTAAAGCAATAAGGCACCCTGGTATCTTTCCCTCATTCTAGTATTATCAAATTCTACCCATCATTTTTATTGGTGTGTGTGTGTGTCACTGAATTGAGAACTCGCTGATTGTTTTGCTACTTGCACTTACTAGGCGTGCCGTGAGCAGTGCCGTGACAGTGTGTGAGGTCTGGTAAACGAGTTGAATACAAATGTAAGATGCAAAAGATGCAAGCTGGATATTTGTTCGTTCGTATGCATACTGGAGTGCCAATCAATTTCGAGTTCAGCCTGCAGGTGTGCACCCTTCAACAAGGACCATGCTTGTGCCTCCATTGCAATGCATTTTGTAGGTTCGGGCATGAATTTGTAATTTGTTCAGGGTGCTGGCAATAACTCACTTACTCTTCGCGAAAGACACCGTTGCATTTTTAATGTCCAGCAACTAATTCAAGCAGACTTTTCGATCAGGGATGGAAAATTTTGTGATGAAACGGCCTGCAAGGTGCAATACCTCATCGCCATCCTGGATTTAGAAGGAAAGAACAAAAGAGAAAGCAGATGAGAATGTCATAATTTTATCCCATTGAACTTCCGGTCCCTAACATGCCAGCATTGCGTCCTGTATATATGTCAATCATTGCGGAGATGAAGGCTAGACAAATGAAGAAATGATGCTAAAGGGATGGATGAAGTGAGAGATGTGAATATAAGAGAATGTTTTATACATTGAAAGGTTTTAAACTGAAATATTATGTCCATGATTTGTCTCTAACAGATGTCATATTGTAGCACGCGGTGCTACGCGCGCGACTTGCGACCAAGGAGGAAGCGGACAATGCGGTAAGTTTATAGTTCTTTATTCCAAAGAGGTCACTGTAGCACTCGCGCGCTCCGGGCTGCGCGCCCGGTGTATATCCTGAGGCCACTCCTACCCCTCGGGCGTGGCCGCCGCCCACTTGGTGCGCGGAATGATGTCACCACGCCAGTGGGCTTTCGTGTACGCCACACGCGCCCCCCCAGAATTGCCACGCACCTGGAGGGCCAGTTTGCGGGGCAAACGGATGACCCGGCCGAAGGGCCCTCTGGCGACTGGCGGCGTCCAGGGTGCAGGGATGCCAGGTGGGATGCCCCCGGCTGTACCCGGGATGGGTGCCGGACCGGGGGGCGGCGTGCCTGCGGTGCTGGGCGGTGCCGGGGGTCCGCCCACAGCGGGGCGGCCCCGACGCGGGGGCCGAGCCATCGGCGGTGGGTGGTCCACGTCGAGGTGGGCCGGCTTGAGGTGGTCTATGGAGACCCGGTCAGGAGTGCCACCAATGTCCAGGGTGAAATGTTTCACCCCGGTCTCCAGAACGCGGAAAGGCCCGTCGTACGGGGGCCGCAGTGGTGTCCGGTGGGCGTCGTGCCGGATGAAGACGTACTCCGTGGTGCGAAGCTCCGGGGCGACGTGTGTAGGAGGGTGCCCGTGGTGCGCCGTCGGCACCGGGGTGAACCTCCGGGCGGTCTCCTGCAGTGCAGAACGCTCCTGCGCCGTGGACCAAGGTGCCGTGGGGTCGGGGAGGAACTCGCCCGGCACCCGCAGCAGTTGTCCAAAGACCAACTCCGCCGCGGATGTGCGCAGGTCCTCCTTGGGCGCCGTCCGGAGGCCCAGCAGGACCCAGGGGAGCCTGTCGACCCAGCCGCCGCCACGGAGGGTGGCGCGGAGCGCGGCCTTCAACGAGCGGTGGAATCGCTCGCACAGGTCATTGGCCTGGGGGTGGTAGGCCGTGGTTCGGTGCAGCTGGACCCCGAGCCCCCGCGCGACCATGGCCCAGAGCTCCGAGGTTAACGGGGGGCCGCGGTCGGACGAGATGTCCGAGGGGGCGCTGAACCGAGCGACCCAGGTGGCGATGAACGCCTGCGCGACGTCTGCCGCCGTCGTCGCCGCCAAAGGCACGGCCTCCGGCCACCGGGTGGTGCGGTCCACCATGGTAAGGACATGGGTGAAACCCTGAGAGGGGGGCAGAGGTCCCACTAGGTCCACGTGCACGTGGTCGAACTGACGTTCTGGCACTGTAAACGGGGCCAAGGGGACCTGGGTGTGCCGGTGCACCTTCGCGCGCTGGCACGCGAGGCACGTCCTGGTCCAACCGTGGACGGCCTTCCGGAGGCCATGCCAGACAAACTTGTTGGCGACCAACCTCTGGGAGGCCTTCATGCCCGGGTGGGACAGGCCGTGGATGGCGTCAAAAACCTGGCGCTGCCAGCCTGCGGGCACGATGGGGCGAGGCCGCCCGAGGGAGACGTCGGAAACGAGGGCCGTGCCCGCGCCGTTGAAGGGCACCTCAGTGACGCGGAGGCCCGTGACGGCGGTCTACAAGGCCTGGACCCCGGGGTCGGCGGCCTGGTCCGCCGCCATCCGGGCATAGTCGATGCCAAGGTGGACTGCGTGGGCGACGGCCTGGGAAAGGCAGTCGGCCACCGGGTTGTCCTTTCCCGCGACGTGTCGGATGTCCGTCGTGTACTCGGACACGGCCGCGAGGTGACGCTGTTGCCGGGCCGACCACGGCTCGGCGACCTTGCCCATCGCGAAAACCAGCAGCTTGTGGTCGACGAAGGCCGTGAACGCACGGCCCTCGAGCAGATGGCGGAAGTGCCTGACCGCTAGGTGGAGCCCGAGCAACTCGCGGTCGAAGGTACTGTACCGGCGTTCGGGCGGGCGAAGCTGCCGGCTGAAGAACGCCAGCGGTTGCCAAGCACCACGCACCCATTGCTCGTGCACCGCGCCCACGCGTAGTCCGAGGCGTCGGTGGTGAGGGCGATCGGTGCATCGGGCGCCGGGTGCGCGAGCATGGTGGCGTTGGCCAAGGCGAGCTTCGCGCCCAAGAATGCCGCGTCCATCTGCTCGGTCCAGGTAACGTCACCTTTGCCCGGCTTCCCTCGAAGGGCCTCGTGTAAGGGGCGCAGGAGCTGGGCGATGCGGGGCAGGAACCGATGGTAAAAGTTTACCATGCCCAGGAACTCCTGGAGCCCCCTGATCGTGCGGGGGCGTGGAAACCCCTTCACCGCCTCCACCTTGGCCGGTAGGGGGACGGCCCCGTGCCTGGTGACGCGGTGCCCCAAAAAGTCGATTTCAGCGACACCGAACCGGCACTTGGCGGGGTTCACGATCAGGCCGTGCTGGCCTAGAGGTTCGAAGAGCGTGCGGAGGTGACGAAGGTGCTCTTCGCGGGACGCTCTGGCGACGAGGATGTCATCCAGGTAGACGTACAAAAAATCCAAGCCGCGCAAGACGCTGTCCATGAGGCGCTGGAATGCCTGAGCCGCATTTTTCAAACCGAAGGGCATCCAAAGAAATTTGAAAAGCCCGAACAGCGTGATGACCGCCGTCTTCGGGATGTCCTCCGGCCTGACAGGGACCTGATGGTAGCCGCGTACGAGGTCCACCTTTGAAAAGAAGGACATCCCCGCCAACCGGGCGGAGAAGTCCTGGATGTGGGGGACGGGGTAGCGGTCGAGGGTGGTGGCGTCGTTGAGGCGCCGGTAGTCCCCGCACGGTCGCCATCCCCCGCCGGGCTTGGGCACGATGTGGAGCGGCGACGCCCACGCGCTCTCGGAGCGCCGCACGATGCCGAGCCGCTCCAGCGTAGCGAAATCCACTTTAGCTATGGCAAGCTTCGTCGGCTCGAGGCGGCGTGCCCGGGCGTAGACCGGTGGCCCGGCGGTGGGGATGTGATGTTCCACCCCATGCTTGACGGTCCCTGCCGAGAAGGTGGGCCGCGTGAGGGCCGGGAAACCCGCGAGGAGGTGGGCGAATTCGTCCGCTGCCGGAAGCGTACAGATGAACCTGGCCGGAATGGAACCGCTCAGCAAGCCGCTCGGCGAGCTGCTCGGTGAGCCGCTCTGTGAGCTGCTCAACGAGGCGGGCAGCGCACACGCGAGCGAGCTGAATGTCTCAGCCTGGACAAGCCTTCTGCGCTTTACATCGACCAGTAATCCATCAGCACATAAGAAGTCCGCGCCGAGCAGTGCCATGGGCATGTCGGCCGTAACGAACGACCAACGGAAAACCTGACCTCCGAACCGCAGGGAGAGACAGCGTTTTCCGTACGTGCATATAGACGTACCATTGGCCGCAAGCAGCACGGGACCTCGGCCCGCGGTGTGCTTGTCGGACGTACCGGCAGGAACGACACTCACCTGCGCCCCCGTGTCGCACAGGTAACGGCGCCCGGACAAGGTGTCCGTTATATACAGAAGGCTGTTTGAATTGCCGACGCTCACCGTTGCTACCGAGCGCCGCCCCCCCGTTCCCGACCTGCCGAATGAGCACGGCGGGTGACACTGCCGAGCCTCGTGGCCGAACTTGGCGTGGAAGAAACACCAGGCGGGCAGCTGCGGCGTCGGAGGCCACGGTTTTCTTCGCGGCGGCGGCAGTGGTGGTGGGCGGGGCGTGACGGCGGACACGAGGTGCGGTGCATCGGGGAAAGCCTCGGGAGCCTTGGGAGCCTCAGGAGCGGCAACCGCGCCAAGACTCGCCTGCGTGTCCAAAGCCGCGTAGTATTTGTCGGCCTCAGCAGTGAGCGCACGGGGTTCCGTTAACGCGGAACCAGCCAAAGCGAGGCGGACTCGTGCTGGCAGCTGGCGTCGAAACAACGCCCGGAATAGAGCGTTCGGGGTTTCGTCGCCCATGAGCGCCAGCATATGGTCCATACGGACTGATGGTCGCGTGTCCCCGATCTCGGGGAGGTCCAAGAGGCGATCGGCCCGTGCGTCCACCGTAAGGTCGAACGTGGCGAGGAGGAGACGCTTGACCACCTCGTACTTGCCGTCGGCAGGTGGATCCCTTAGGACCGATACGACGCGGGTGGCCGTGCCGGGCCCGAGGGCGGCGACCACGTGGCAGTACATGGTCTCATCCACCGTGATGCCTCGAAGTCGGAACTGGGCTTCCGCCTGCAGGAACCAAACTTCAGCTTGTGACTCCCAGAATTCGGGGAGCTTGATGGAGACCGCGTTGGTAGCCATTGTTGCGGCGGTTTCGGGTAGTCAGCGACGGCTGACTCGAATATCGGAGGTCACCAATGTAGCACGCGGTGCTACGCGCGTGACTTGCTACCAAGGAGGAAGCGGACAACGCGGTAAGTTTATAGTTCTTTATTCCAAAGAGGTCACTGTAGCACTCGCGCGCTCCGGGCTGCGCGCCCGGTGTATATCCTGAGGCCACGCCTACCCCTCGGGCGTGGCCGCCACCCACTTGGTGCGCGGAATGATGTCACCATGCCAGTGGGCTTTCGTGTATGCCACAATATTCGATTTCCATCCACGTTGAGCAGAAATTTCCATCAGTCTATTTCTATTCCAATCGACTCACACCGAAGCTCAAACGCACTACAAGGAAGGCAGTTATTTTTAAATGCTGCAGGATTCTAACCCAGAGAGGAATACAGAGAATGCGAATGTTCTGTAGAAGCCTTTATATATTAAAAAAATCCTCAAAGTGAAAGTGAAAATATCTTCAAAAGCATAGAGGCCTTTAAATATGAAGGATAATAAAAAAAAACCTGAGTTGTGTAAAATGAGACAAATTGGACAAAGGGGAAAAACGATGGCAAGTACATCTCTCTGAAGGAAGATTCGAGCGAAATCTCCCTGAGAGCTCCTCGTAGGAAAATTGGTGTTGAATCGATGGCCGCCCGGCCCAGGATCCCATTGCACATCGTTAAGCGCAAGGCGCAAGTTTCCAAATCGTTCTGTGCCATGCGGACTGGGTCTTATCAGCAGAAAAAGATGCTGCGTCCCATGTTATGGAAGCTCCTTTGCTTGGTATTTGCCTCGTCTCTGATCTGTTGAGATTGCCTGCAAGTATTGTATGTTGTATGTTTTTGTGTTGTATGTTGTATTATTGTATGTTTCCCTTTATTGTATGTTATGTGTGTCCGTTTGTCCATTTTGTGATTGATGTTAGCTCTTTCACGAGCCTCGATATTGTATACAAAAAAAATAAATCTCTTCTACCCCCGTTAATTCATCCCAGATCCACTTTTTTTTTTTGAAATCCCGACTTCTTTCTTCCCTGGAAGTTCGAGCAGTGTCCATGTGTTTTATACCTCTCCCACCCCCCATTACCCGCCTTCCCATGCCTCCTCCCCCCAAGTCCTCTCCCTCCCACAGATCTCCCGATGTCCCTGTTCTCTGCTGTTGTACTTCTGTGCTTCCCTCTCTCTCCCCATCTTGTCTCCCGCTCCCTTTATTGTATGTTTTGTGTGTCCGTTTTCTTTTTTTGTGATTGATGTTAGTTAGCTCTTACACGAGCCTCGATGTTGTATACAAAAAAAATCTCTTTTTCCCCCGTTAATTCACCCCAGATCCACTTTTTTTTTTTTTGAAATCCCGACTTTTTTCTTTCCTGGAAGTTCTAGCAGTGTCCATGTGTTTTATGGCTCTCCCACCACCCCCCTGCCCCCTTCCCATGCCTCCTCCCCCCAAGCCCTCTCCCTCCCACAGATCTCCTTATGTCCCTGTTCTCTGCTGCTGTACTTCTGTGCTTCCCTCTCTCTCCCCATCTTGTCTCCCGCTCCCTTTATTGTATGTTTATGTGTCCGTTTGTCCTTTTTTCTGATTGATGTTAGCTCTTACATGAGCCTCGATGTTGTATACAAAACAAAAACAAAAAAAAAGTATTCAGAACAACAAACCTGAGAATGTTCCACCGTCACAGAAATCCACGATCTCCCAGAGGACCCGGTGACGAGTTCCTTGAGCTTCAGTGAGATGTCCTAATTGGCCGCAGATCCTTGGATGGATCACCGGGACAAATCGTGAGATTGTGCAGGAAAGAATTGCTTCGAATTTACACTGTGAGGTGGAACAAACAACCCGCAACACTCGGTATTCAAAATCGTGGCGATGACGGATGGTTTTGCCACTACAACTCAATTAAAGCTTGGCCTGCTGATATCACAGATACACATCCAGGGAGAGAATAAATAAGTTGAAATCTTGCCAATCGGGAGCAGTTTTATCTGACTTTGGCTCATTCTTGAACATTCTCACCTGCTTCCAATGACGTTTGGTATCGCAGAGCGTTTCGGGCACAGAATAATCAAATGATCATCGCATTCTGCGAGCTAGCAGCTATTCCTCCAAACGTCGGAACGATAACGCAAATGGCAAACTGTTCTCCGCACTCCAAACCGTGATTAAAAACAAACAGCGTTTCTTTCTTTTTCATCTTATGCGAAGATTAAATGTGTCTAAGTGTCCCATCTTATACGAAGGACATCGAAGTGTCCCAAAGCAAGGATGGAATGTTCCGGTTGGTTATGAGGATGTTATCGCTGGCCTAGTAAAAGAATCTTATACAAGAAGATTTGTCTCGTGCTTGAATACAAGTCCCAACGGCATTGGCTTTAAACCTTGTCAAACCAACATGGCCATTGAACCCTGTCGGAGGTGCTGCTCTCTGTGCAGATCTCTTCACTAAATGTATGAAGTGTTGCACTCTGTGCAGATCTCTTCACTAAATGTATGAAGTGTTGCACTCTGTGCAGATCTCTTCACTAAAGGTATGAAGTGCTGCTCTCTGTGTAGATCTCTTCGCTAAAGGTATGAAGTGCTGCACTCTGTGCAGATCTCTTCACTAAAGGTATGAAGTGCTGCTCTCTGTGTAGATCTCTTCGCTAAAGGTATGAAGTGCTGCTCTCTGTGCAGATCTCTTCACTAAATGTATGAAGTGTTGCACTCTGTGCAGATCTCTTCACTAAAGGTATGAAGTGCTGCTCTCTGTGTAGATCTCTTCGCTAAAGGTATGAAGTGCTGCACTCTGTGCAGATCTCTTCACTAAAGGTATGAAGTGCTGCTCTCTGTGTAGATCTCTTCGCTAAAGGTATGAAGTGCTGCACTCTGTGCAGATCTCTTCACTAAAGGTATGAAGTGCTGCTCTCTGTGTAGATCTCTTCGCTAAAGGTATGAAGTGCTGCACTCTGTGCAGATCTCTTCACTAAAGGTATGAAGTGCTGCACTCTGTGCAGATCTCTTCACTAAAGGTATGAAGTGCTGCACTCTGTGCAGATCTCTTCACTAAAGGTATGAAGTGCTGCTCTCTGTACAGATCTCTTCACTAAAGGTTTGAAGTGCTGCACTCTGTGCAGATCTCTTCACTAAAGGTATGAAGTGCTGCACTCTGTGCAGATCTCTTCACTAAAGGTATGAAGTGCTGCACTCTGTGCAGATCTCTTCGCTAAAGGTATGAAGTGCTGCTCTCTGTGTAGATCTCTTCACTAAAGGTATGAAGTGCTGCTCTCTGTGCAGATCTCTTCACTAAAGGTATGAAGTGCTGCTCTCTGTGTAGATCTCTTCACTAAAGGTATGAAGTGCTGCTCTGTGCAGATCTCTTCGCTAAAGGTATGAAGTGTTGCTCTCTGTGCAGATCTCTTCACAAAAGGTATGCGGTGCTGCACTCTGTGCAGATCTCTTCACTAAAGGTATGAAGTGCTGCACTCTGTGCAGATCTCTTCACTAAAGGTATGAAGTGCTGCTCTCTGTGCAGATCTCTTCACTAAAGGTATGAAGTGCTGCTCTCTGTGCAGATCTCTTCACTAAAGGTATGAAGTGCTGCTCTCTGTGTAGATCTCTTCACTAAAGGTATGAAGTGCTGCACTCCGTGCAGATCTCTTCACTAAAGGTATGAAGTGCTGCTCTGTGCAGATCTCTTCGCTAAAGGTATGAAGTGCTGCTCTCTGTGCAGATCTCTTCGCTAAAGGTATGAAGTGCTGCACTCTGTGCAGATCTCTTCACTAAAGGTATGAAGTGCTGCTCCCTGTACAGATCTCTTCACTAAAGGTTTGAAGTGCTGCACTCTGTGCAGATCTCTTCACTAAAGGTATGAAGTGCTGCTCTCTGTGCAGATCTCTTCACTAAAGGTATGAAGTGCTGCTCTCTGTGCAGATCTCTTCACTAAAGGTATGAAGTGCTGCACTCCGTGCAGATCTCTTCGCTAAAGGTATGAAGTGCTGCACTCTGTGCAGATCTCTTCGCTAAAGGTATGAAGTGCTGCACTCCGTGCAGATCTCTTCGCTAAAGGTATGAAGTGCTGCACTCTGTGCAGATCTCTTCGCTAAAGGTATGAAGTGCTGCTCTCTGTGCAGATCTCTTCGCTAAAGGTATGAAGTGCTGCACTCTGTGCAGATCTCTTCACTAAAGGTATGAAGTGCTGCTCCCTGTACAGATCTCTTCACTAAAGGTTTGAAGTGCTGCACTCTGTGCAGATCTCTTCACTAAAGGTATGAAGTGCTGCTCTCTGTGCAGATCTCTTCACTAAAGGTATGAAGTGCTGCTCTCTGTGCAGATCTCTTCACTAAAGGTATGAAGTGCTGCTCTCTGTGTAGATCTCTTCACTAAAGGTATGAAGTGCTGCTCTGTGCAGATCTCTTCGCTAAAGGTATGAAGTGCTGTTCTCTGTGCAGATCTCTTCGCTAAAGGTATGAAGTGCTGCTCTCTGTGCAGATCTCTTCACTAAAGGTATGAAGTGCTGCTCTCTGTACAGATCTCTTCACTAAAGGTATGAAGTGCTGCACTCTGTGCAGATCTCTTCACTAAAGGTATGAAGTGCTGCTCTCTGTACAGATCTCTTCACTAAAGGTTTGAAGTGCTGCACTCTGTGCAGATCTCTTCACCAAAGGTATGAAGTGCTGCACTCTGTGCAGATCTCTTCACCAAAGGTATGAAGTGCTGCTCTCTGTGCAGATCTCTTCACTAAAGGTATGAAGTGCTGCTCACTGTACAGATCTCTTCACTAAGGGTTTGAAGTGCTGCACTCTGTGCAGATCTCTTCACTAAAGGTATGAAGTGCTGCTCTCTGTGTAGATCTCTTCACTAAAGGTATGAAGTGCTGCTCTCTGTACAGATCTCTTCACTAAAGGTATGAAGTGCTGCACTCTGTGCAGATCTCTTCACTAAAGGTATGAAGTGCTGCTCACTGTACAGATCTCTTCACTAAAGGTATGAAGTGCTGCTCTCTGTACAGATCTCTTCACTAAAGGTTTGAAGTGCTGCACTCTGTGCAGATCTCTTCACTAAAGGTATGAAGTGCTGCTCTTGTGTAGATCTCTTCACTAAAGGTATGAAGTGCTGCTCTGTGCAGATCTCTTCGCTAAAGGTATGAAGTGCTGCTCTCTGTGCAGATCTCTTCGCTAAAGGTATGAAGTGCTGCTCTCTGTGCAGATCTCTTCACAAAAGGTATGAGGTGCTGCACTCTGTGCAGGTCTCTTCACTAAAGGTATGAAGTGCTGCTCTCTGTGCAGATCTCTTCACAAAAGGTATGAGGTGCTGCTCTCTGTGCAGATCTCTTCACGAAAGGTATGAAGTGCTGCTCTGTGCAGATCTCTTCGCTAAAGGTATGAAGTGCTGCTCTCTGTGCAGATCTCTTCGCTAAAGGTATGAAGTGCTGCTCTCTGTGCAGATCTCTTCACAAAAGGTATGAGGTGCTGCACTCTGTGCAGGTCTCTTCACTAAAGGTATGAAGTGCTGCTCTCTGTGCAGATCTCTTCACAAAAGGTATGAGGTGCTGCTCTCTGTGCAGATCTCTTCACGAAAGGTATGAAGTGCTGCTCTGTGCAGATCTCTTCGCTAAAGGTATGAAGTGCTGCTCTCTGTGCAGATCTCTTCGCTAAAGGTATGAAGTGCTGCTCTGTGCAGCTCTCTTCGCTAAAGGTATGAGGTGCTGCACTCTGTGCAGATCTCTTCGCTAAAGGTATGAAGTGCTGCTCTCTGTGCAGATCTCTTCACAAAAGGTATGAGGTGCTGCACTCTGTGCAGATCTCTTCACTAAAGGTATGAAGTGCTGCTCTGTGCAGATCTCTTCGCTAAAGGTATGAAGTGCTGCTCTCGGTGCAGATCTCTTCACTAAATGTATGAAGTGTTGCACTCTGTGCAGATCTCTTCACAAAAGGTATGAGGTGCTGCACTCTGTTCAGATCTCTTCACTAAAGGTATGAAGTGCTGCACTCTGTGCAGATCTCTTCACAAAAGGTAGAAGTGCTGCACTCTGTGCAGATCTCTTCACTAAAGGTATGAGGTGCTGCTCTCTGTGCAGATCTCTTCACAAAAGGTATGAGGTGCTGCACTCTGTGCAGATCTCTTCACTAAAGGTATGAAGTGCTGCACTCTGTGCAGATCTCTTCACTAAAGGTATGAAGTGCTGCTCTCTGTGCAGATCTCTTCACTAAAGGTATGAAGTGCTGCTCTCTGTGCAGATTTCTTCACTAAATGTATGAAGTGCTGCTCTCTGTGCAGATCTCTTCACTAAAGGTATGAAGTGCTGCACTCCTTGCAGATCTCTTCACTAAAGGTATGAAGTGCTGCACTCTGTGCAGATCTCTTCACAAAAGGTATGAAGTGCTGCACTCTGTGCAGATCTCTTCACTAAAGGTATGAAGTGCTGCACTCTGTGCAGATCTCTTCACTAAAGGTATGAAGTGCTGCTCTCTTTGCAGATCTCTTCACTAAAGGTATGAAGTGCTGCTCTCTGTGCAGATTTCTTCACTAAATGTATGAAGTGCTGCTCTCTGTGCAGATCTCTTCACTAAAGGTATGAAGTGCTGCACTCCATGCAGATCTCTTCACTAAAGGTATGAAGTGCTGCACTCTGTGCAGATCTCTTCACAAAAGGTATGAAGTGCTGCTCTGTGCAGATCTCTTCACTAAAGGTATGAAGTGCTGCTCTCTGTGCAGATCTCTTCACTAAAGGTATGAAGTGCTGCTCTCTGTGCAGATCTCTTCACTAAAGGTATGAAGTGCTGCACTCTGGGCAGATCTCTTCACTAAATGTATGAAGTGCTGCTCTCGGTGCAGATCTCTTCACTAAATGTATGAAGTGCTGCTCTCTGTGCAGATCTCTTCACTAAAGGTATGAAGTGCTGCACTCCATGCAGATCTCTTCACTAAAGGTATGAAGTGCTGCACTCTGTGCAGATCTCTTCACAAAAGGTATGAAGTGCTGCACTCTGTGCAGATCTCTTCACTAAAGGTATGAAGTGCTGCTCTCTGTGCAGATCTCTTCACTAAAGGTATGAAGTGCTGCTCTCTGTGCAGATCTCTTCACTAAAGGTATGAAGTGCTGCACTCTGGGCAGATCTCTTCACTAAATGTATGAAGTGCTGCTCTCGGTGCAGATCTCTTCACTAAAGGTATGAAGTGCTGCACTCTGGGCAGATCTCTTCACTAAATGTATGAAGTGCTGCTCTCTGTACAGATCTCTTCACTAAAGGTATGAAGTGCTGCTCTCTGTACAGATCTCTTCACTAAAGGTATGAAGTGCTGCACTCTGTGCAGATCTCTTCACCAAAGGTATGAAGTGCTGCTCTCTGTGCAGATCTCTTCACTAAAGGTCCCAATTCAGTTCCCTTACCTGTCATGTTTCATGGAAGAGTTGAAAAGTGTACATTAACTTGTAGCCCAAACACCTTGAGAGTCCCTCAGGTCAATATCTGAGTATGTCCACTTGCCCTAGCTTGTTATGTAGCGTGTACGAGACGTATTGACGAATGCTTGTTGTGGTAGAATAACATTCCCCTCACCACACCCTGCTTGGTGTGGAACAATAACACCACCTCATCACACCATGCTCATCATGGTACAGTAACACCACCTCATCACACCATGCTCGTCATGGTACAATAACACCACCTTATCACACCATGCTCGTCATGGTACAATAACACCACCTCATCACACCTTGCCCGTCATGGTACAATAACACCACCTCATCACACCATGCTCGTCATGGTACAATAACACCACCTCATCACAACATGCTCGTCATGGTACAATAACACCACCTCATCACACCATGCTCGTCATGGTACAATAACACCACCTCATCCCACCATGCTCGTCATGGTACAATAACACCACCTCATCACACCATGCTCGTCATGTTACAATAACACCACCTCATCACACCATGCTCGTCATGGTACAATAACACCACCTCATCACACCATGCTCGTCATGGTACAATAACACCACCTCATCACACCATGATCGTCATGGTACAATAACACCACCTCATCACATCATGCTCGTCATGGTACAACAACACCACCTCATCACACCATGCTCGTCATGGTACAATAACACCAACTCATCACACCATGCTCGTCACGGTACAATAACACCACCTCATCACACCATGCTCGTCACGGTACAATAACACCACCTCATCACACCATGCTCGTCATGGTACAATAACACCACCTCATCACACCATGCTCGTCATGGTACAATAACACCACCTCATCACACCATGCTCGTCATGGTACAATAACACCACCTTATCACACCATGCTCGTCATGGTAAAATAACACCACCTTATCACACCATGCTCGTCATGGTACAATAACACCACCTTATCACACCATGCTCGTCATGGTACAATAACACCACCTCATCACACTCATGGTACAATAACACCACCTCATTACACCATGCTCGTCATGGTACAATAACACCACCTTATCACACCATGCTCGTCATGGTACAATAACACCACCTTATCACACCATGCTCGTCATGGTACAATAACACCACCTCATCACACCATGCTCGTCATGGTACAATAACACCACCTCATCACACCATGCTCGTCATGGTACAATAACACCACCTCATCACACCATGCTCGTCATGGTACAATAACACCACCTCATCACACCATGCTCGTCATGGTACAATAACACCACCTCATCACACCATGCTCGTCATGGTACAATAACACCACCTTATCACACCATGCACGTCATGGTACAATAACACCACCTCATCACACCATGATCGTCATGGTACAATAACACCACCTCATCCCACCATGCTCGTCATGATACAATAACACCACCTCATCACACCATGCTCGTCATGGTACAATAACACCACCCCATCACACCATGCTCTTCCTGGTACAATAACACCACCTCATCACACCATGCTCGTCATGGTACAATAACACCACCCCATCACACCATGCTCGTCATGGTACAATAACACCACCTCATCACACCATGCTCGTCATGGTACAATAACACCACCTCATCACACCATGCTCGTCATGTTACAATAACACCACCTCATCACACCATGCTCGTCATGGTACAATAACACCACCTCATCACACCATTCTCGTCATGTTACAATAACACCACCTCATCACACCATGCTCGTCATGGTACAATAACACCACCTCATCACACCATGCTCATCATGGTACAATAACACCACCTCATCACACCATGCTCGTCATGGTACAATGACACCACCTCATCACACCATGCTCGTCATGGTACAATAACACCACCTCATCACACCATGCTCGTCATGGTACAATAACACCCACTCACCACATCCTGCTTGTTGTGGTGCAATAGCCTCCCCTCAATATACCCCACCAACCTCAGCCAATCCTATCCTTGTGTGGTGTTCGGAAGCCTCGATAACACACAACGTTTTGTTACGTCATCTTCCATGTCGCCCGTTAATCTTTCCCTAACTCGTGTACAGATGTGTACATGATCAGATGCACATGATCAGATGCACTTGATCAGATGTGTACATGATCAGATGTGTACATGATCGGATGTGTACATGATCAGATGCACTTGATCAGATGTGTACCTGATCAGATGTGTACATGATCAGATGTGTACCTGATCAGATGTGTACCTGATCAGATGTGTACATCACCAGATGTACATAATCAGATGTGTACATGATCAGATGTGTACATCACCAGATGTACATTATCAGATGTACATGATCAGATGTACATGACTAGATGTGTACATGATCAGATGTGTACATGATCAGATGCACTTGATTAGATGTACATGATCAGATGTACCTGATCAGATGTTTACATGATCAGATGTACATGATCAGATGTACATGATCAGATGTACTTGATCAGATGTACATGATCAGATGTGTACATAATCAGATGTGTACATGATCAGATGTGTACATGATCAGATGTACATGATCAGATGTGTACATGATCAGATGCAGATGATGGAAACGATAGGAGCGAAGACATATTTTAGTAGAGGATGCGCTAACGGCCTACTTTGTTTCCCGTCTCCTTCTGCTCCTTGATAGACAAAAGTGATGTCCCACAGTGTACCACAGTATCCAATAGTGCCCCATATTAGGGGCCCATAATGCCCATAATGTTATAGTGCCCCATAACCCTAACCCTAACCCATAGTGTCCCGCAGTATCCCACAGTGGCCCACAGTGTCACATTGTGTCTCTCAGTGTCCCAGTGTCACATAGTGTATCTAAGTGTCCCACAGTGTCTGATAGTGTCACCTAGCGTCCCATAGTGTCCCATACTGTCTCACAGTGTCGCATAGTCTCTCACAGTGTCCCACAGTGTCACATAGTGTCCCGCAGTGTCACATAGTAGTCCATAGTGTCCCACAGTAGCCCATAGTGTCCCAGTGTCCCACAGTGTCACATCGTATCCCACAGTGTCCCACAGTGTCACATAGTATCCCACAGTGTCCCACAGTGTCACATAGTGTCCCACAGTAGCCCATAGTGTCCCAGTGTCCCACATCGTCTCACAGTGTTCCATAGTGTCCCACAGTTTCACATAGTGTCCCACAGTGGCCCATCGTGGCACAGTGTCCCACATTGTCTCACAGTGTTCCATAGTGTCCCACAGTATCCCACAGTGTCACATAGCATCCCACAGTGTCCCACAGTTTCACATATTGTCCCACAGTGGCCCATAGTGTCACATTGTGTCTCTAAGTGTCCCAGTGTCACATAGTGTATCTAAGTGTCCCACAGTGTCTGATAGTGTCACATAGCGTCCCATAGTGTCCCATACTGTCTCACAGTGTCGCATAGTCTCTCACAGTGTCCCACAGTGTCACATAGTGTCCCGCAGTGTCACATAGTAGTCCACAGTGTCACATAGTGTCCCACAGTAGCCCATAGTGTCCCAGTGTCCCATAGTGTCCCACAGTATCCCAGTGTCACATCGTATCCCACAGTGTCCCACAGTGTCACATAGTATCCCACAGTGTCCCACAGTGTCACATAGTGTCCCACAGTAGCCCATAGTGTCACACTGTCGCAGTGTCGCAGTGTCCCACATCGTCTCACAGTGTTCCATAGTGTCCCACAGTTTCACATAGTGTCCCACAGTGGCCCATAGTGGCACAGTGTCCCACATTGTCTCACAGTGCTCACAGCACAAATCCAACGGAAGCAAATCTCATTTCCTTTCACAAAGCCCGAAACAAGTGTGTGTCCACCCTCAGGAGAGCCAGGAAACAATATCTCTCCGTTCTCAAGACCGAACTCTCTTATCTGTCTCCCTCTTCCAAATCCTGGTGGCGTCTGGTCAAATCTGTTTCTGGTGTTTGTTCCCCCTCCATCCCCTCCCTCACCTCAAACGGCCACACGGCTGACTCCGCACATGAAAAAGCTGAATGCCTCAACTCTGTGTTTGCCTCTAAATCTTGTGTCCCAAACCCATCCCTCTCTGTACCCACCGTACCCAGTCGGACCCAGCTGCTCCTGGACTCTGTGTCCTTTCCTCCTGACAAGGTGGAAAAGTTTCTGTCAACCCTCGACTCTGATTCTGCAACTGGACCTGACGGCATCAGCCCACGGGTCCTAAAATCCTGTTCTTCCGCTCTTTCACTCCCTCTCTCTGTTCTCTTCACCCTCTCTTTTGCTCAAGGTCATCTGCCATTTGCTTGGAAATCAGCCAACATCACCGCTTTGCACAAAAAAGGTGCAAAAACAGATCCTAGCAACTACAGACCAATCAGCCTTCTCCCAATTATCAGCAAAGTCATGGAATCCATCATTGCTTTCGATATGAAATCTTTCCTCTTCTCCAATGGCTTGATCTCTGATCATCAATTTGGTTTCAGACCTGGTCACTCTACTCTGGACATGCTGCTTCTGCTTTCTCAACAATGGATGGAGGTCCTCAAAGCCAAACAGGAAATTATAGCTGTCTCCCTTGACATATCACGTGCCTTCGATACGGTCTGGCACCCCGCTCTGCTCACCAAACTCTCCTCCTTTGGTATCCATGGAAACCTCCACGCATGGCTGGCGGACCTCCTCTCTAGTCATAGTCAACGTGTGGCCCTGAATGGGTTTCTCTCATCTCCCCTTCCTGTTCAGGCTTGAGTTCCCCAAGGCAGTGTTCTGGGCCCTGTGCTTTTTCTGGTCTTCATCAATGATCTCTCTGACTCGCTTGAAAATCCTCTCTATCTCTTTGCTGATGACTCTACTCTCTGTCGCTCCATTCCTCATCCCTCAGATCGGCAGTCTGCAGCCTCCTCACTCTCTGCAGACCTGGACAAAATCACAGACTGCGCATGTACAAGTGGAACATGTCTTTCAATCCTGACAAATCTCACACTCTTACGATGTCTCTCCGAAAAGACCGACTGGACAACCCTCCCATCCACTTTCTGAATAATCCTCTCCAAGAAGTTCTGTCACTCAATCTTTTGGGTCTCACGATCTGCCATGATCTTTCCTGGGAAAACCACATTTCAAATCTGGCCTCCAAAGCCAGTCGCCGACTGGGCATCCTCCGTCGTGCGAAGTCCTTCCTTGGTACACCTGAGCTCCTCACCACATACAAGGCTTTCATCCGCAGCTCAATGGAGTACTGCTCTCCCTTCTGGGCTGGTGCTCCTGCTTCACACCTAGCTTGTCTTCACGCTGTTGAAACCAAAGCATTCAGAATCATTGGAATCTCCCGTGATGACGCTATCTCCGAGGGCCTTTCACTCACTCACCGCAGGCAGGTTGGTGGTCTTTCCGTGTTCTACCCACTCCTCTGTGGCCTTGCCCCCCCCCCCAGCTCTCTCTGGGCTTTGTCCCCCAAATATTCCTACAGGTCGCACAAGATCTGCCTGCAACCCTCTTATGGTTAAACTGCCAAAATCAAGACTCTCTGCTCACCTTCACTCCTTCATTCCTCTTTTCCCCCGCCTCTGGAACAAACTCCCTCACTCTCTTCAATCCCACTCCACCTTCCAGGTCTTTGAAACAGCTGTTCACCACCATCTCTTATCTTCCCCCATCCAAAACCTTGATCTTTTCTACCCCCGCTAATTTCACCCCAAATCCACTTTTTTGAAATACCAACTTCTATCCTGGAAGTCCCTGGTGTCCTTGTGCTTTATACTTCTCCCACCCGCACCCCCCCCCTTCCCACGCCTCCTCCCCCCAAGCCCTCTCCCTCCCACACATCTCCCGATGTCCCTGCTCTCAAATGTTGTGTTTGTGTGCTTCCCCTTCTCTCCCCATCCTGTCTTCCGCTCCCTCTTTTTGTATATTTTGTTTGTCTGGTTGATTTGTTTGTGAAATAAATGTTAGCTCTTTCACGAGCCTCGATTGAGTATACAAAAAAATAAAATAATAATAAGTGTTCCATAGTGCCCCACAGTATCCCACAGTTTCACATAGTGTCCCACAATTTCACATAGTGTCCCACAGTGGCCCATAGTGTCACAGTGTCCCACATTGTCCCACAGTGTCCCACATTGTCACATGGTGTTCCTCAGTGGCCCATAGTGTCACAGTGTCCCACATTGTCTCACATTGTCACATGGTGTCCCACAGTGGCCCGTTTGGTGGACTGTGTAAGGCCACGTTGCATTACTCGTACAGCTGTGGGAGTGTGGGTTCAATTCCCACCACTTCTCCCATCCCAAGGATTCCCAGCAATGGAGTCTTGTCTGGGATTACCTTTTCCTCAAGAAACATTCAAGTCTTGTCAGTAGCATCCCTGGCTCGATAACAATCCCTCCACCGTTGGAATATCCATAATGTCTCTCCTCTTCGCCGCCATGACACGTCTATAATTTTGACCGCCCAGTACATTGTTCGGTGCTGTTACCCCACGTCCATTTCTCTCAGCATTATCTCCTTTCTCCATGCGCTACATTCTTCCATCGGACAAATATCAATGGACACGATTTCTCCAAACAAAAATGTGCGCGACTTCCCGCGTGTATCACAGACATGGCGATATCGATGGCGATCTACATGAAGCCAGACGAGCGAGGGATGTTTAACCGAACAGGGAGATGGGAAAAGAGAAGGATTGGACATTGGTAATGGGACCGAGTGAGGAGTACAAATCGACCTCTCCCTGATGAACCACCTCCAACACCGTTTGCCTGAGCCTGGGGCCCGAGATAAGAGGCCATGGGTCCGGCATCTTCACCTTGAGCTTTGCTCTCTCTCGATGCGCTCCGCAGATCTCCGGCTCTTTCTAATTAACGGGAACAACCGTTTTCCTATGAGCATCGATTGATCCGTGTTCACCATGCATTGCTGTGCAGACATGGAGTCTTCGAGGGTGGCCAGATAAACACCCTCGCCGTGACTCGTGCCGAGGAGCAATTGGCCCGACTTGCTGGGAAAACTAAAAAAAATTCCTAAAAAAAAACAAAAATATTCCAATTATTATTTCCGGGGAGGAATTTCTAAAAGTCTGGAAGAAAATATCAATTTTTAAATACAATTTTTTTGACATCATCCCTCGGATGGACTCTTCCCACACTCATAAGTCAATCTATACGTGATTAACGCAGCTATTGATTCGCCTCCTGCGGCAGTATATAGTTTTGTAATTATCTCTATTTTTAATGCTTGTCAGAAACGGAGGCAATTTCAGCAAAAGCACCCTTTGACAAACTGGCAATTTCAGCACAACATTGTAATTACTAAACTATAATAACTGTGTTCTAAAATATATATCAAAGTTCCTCGTATTATTGATTCATTATTTCCCTCGTCTTATTTTTTTATCAACAACACCTGATGTTACTCACCCAAATCGTACTGTGACCGGAGCGCTATCGTAGCGCGTTCCGGCACCGCTCACGGCACGGTTGGTCAGTGGAAACGCGTTCGTAGAGCGTTGCTGCACCGCTCATGGCACGGTTGGTCAGTGGAAACGCGTTCGTAGAGCGTTGCTGCACCGCTCACGACACGGTTGGTCAGTGGAAACGCGTTCGTAGAGCGTTGCTGCACCGCTCATGGCACGGTTGGTCAGTGGAAACGCGTTCGTAGCGCGTTCCGGCACCGCTCACGGCACGGTTGGTCAGTGGAAACGCGTTCGTAGAGCGTTGCTGCACCGCTCATGGCACGGTTGGTCAGTGGAAACGCGTTCGTAGAGCGTTGCTGCACCGCTCATGGCACGGTTGGTCAGTGGAAACGCGTTCGTAGAGCGTTCCGTCACCGCTCACGGCACGGTTGGTCAGTGGAAACGCATTCCTAGAGCGTTGCTGCACCGCTCATGGCACGGTTGGTCAGTGGAAACGCGTTCGTAGAGCGTTGCTGCACCGCTCATGGCACGGTTGGTCAGTGGAAACGCGTTCGTAGCGCGTTCCGGCACCGCTCACGGCACGGTTGGTCAGTGGAAACGCGTTCGTAGAGCGTTGCTGCACCGCTCATGGCACGGTTGGTCAGTGGAAACGCGTTCGTAGAGCGTTGCTGCACCGCTCATGGCACGGTTGGTCAGTGGAAACGCGTTCGTAGAGCGTTCCGGCACCGCTCACGGCACGGTTGGTTAGTGGGAACGCGTACGCGCGATGTTACATTCACTCACATCCAAATCGTACTATGACTATTGGCGCAGTTTTCAAACTGTTAATACAAATCATCTCAAAAGCACGAACTACATTTACAAAAGCTAGTAAGACACGCGAAACTTCAAATTTATATCCAGTAAGTTTTATTGAGACATCTTTCAAAAAAAAAAACCACAAAATTGCATCAAAGTTCAAAGGAAAAACTTTTAATGAAATGAGGAGATGTCATTCATTTAATAATAAAAACAAGATAAAGTAACATCATGTGAAGTAACTACTAAATAACTAAAACAAACAGTGCTGTAGCTTTTTGTCAAAAAAACTTGTTGTATAATATGGAAAAATCGATTTTAAAAGGAAATAGAAAGAGATTGAGAATGCGGTTTTGTGTGCGGAACACTCGGGTGATGTTTGCCACATCGACCTTTTTACATTTGATGGAACCTTGAACCCCCTCTTATCTCATGGTCAAACCTCTGTTTATAACATAATCAACTATTGTTACCCTCATTTCATTAGAAAGAGCAGACAGTCTAAGTCTATTATTACCCTTATTTCATTACAATCAGACAACCTAGGTCTATTGTTACCCCTATTTCATTACAAACATCAGACAACCTAGGTCTATTGTTACCCTTATTTCATTACAAACATCAGACAACCTAGGTCTATTGTTACCCTTATTTCATTACAAACATCAGACAACCGAGGTCTATTGTTACCCTTATTTCATTACAAACATCAGACAACCTAGGTCTATTGTTACCCTTATTTCATTACAAACATCAGACAACTTCGGTCTATTGTTACCCTTATTTCATTAGAAACAGCAGACAGCCGAAATCTATTGTTACCCTATTTCATTAGAAAAAGCAGACAGCCTCAGTCTATTGTTACCCTTATTTCATTAGAAACAGCAAACAGTCTAGGTCTATTGTTACCCTTATTTCATTAGAAACAGCGGACAGCCGAAGTCTATTGTTACCCTTATTTCATTAGAAACAGCAGACAGCCTAAGTCTATTGTTACCCTTATTTCATGAGAAACAGCAGACAGCCTAAGTCTATTGTTACCCTTATTTCATTAGAAACAGTAGACAGCCTAGGTCTATTGTTACCCTTATTTCATTAGAAACAGTAGACAGCCTCGGTCTATTGTTACCCTTATTTCATGAGAAACAGCAGGCATCCTAAGTCTATTGTTACCCTTATTTCATTAGAAACAGCAGACAGCCGAAGTCTATTGTTACCCTTATTTCATTAGAAACAGCAGACAGCCGAAGTCTATTGTTACCCTTATTTCATTACAAACAGCAGACAGCCGAAGTCTATTGTTACCCTTATTTCATTAGAAACAGCAAACAGCCTAAGTCTATTGTTACCCTTATTTCATTAGAAACAGCAGACAGTCTAAGTCTATTGTTACCCTTATTTCATTAGAAACAGCAGGCATCCTAAGTCTATTGTTACCCTTATTTCATTAGAAACAGCAGACAGCCGAAGTCTATTGTTACCCTTATTTCATTAGAAACAGCAGACAGCCGAAGTCTATTGTTACCCTTATTTCATTACAAACAGCAGACAGCCGAAGTCTATTGTTACCCTTATTTCATTAGAAACAGCAAACAGCCTAAGTCTATTGTTACCCTTATTTCATTAGAAACAGCAGACAGTCTAAGTCTATTGTTACCCTTATTTCATTAGAAACAGCAGGCATCCTAAGTCTATTGTTACCCTTATTTCATTAGAAACAGCAGGCATCCTAAGTCTATTGTTACCCTTATTTCATTAGAAACAGCAAACAGCCTAAGTCTATTGTTACCCTTATTTCATTAGAAACAGCAGACAGTCTAAGTCTATTGTTACCCTTATTTCATTAGAAACAGCAGGCATCCTAAGTCTATTGTTACCCTTATTTCATTAGAAACAGCAAACAGCCTAAGTCTATTGTTACCCTTATTTCATTAGAAACAGTAGACAGCCTAAGTCTATTGTTACCCTTATTTCATTAGAAACAGCAGACAGCCTAAGTCTATTGTTACCCTTATTTCATGAGAAACAGTAGACAGCCTATGTCTATTGTTACCCTTATTTCATTAGAAACAGCAGACAGCCTAGGTCTATTGTTACCCTTATTTCATTAGAAACAGCAAACAGCCGAGGTCTATTGTTACCCTTATTTCATTAGAAACAGCAGACAGCCTATGTCTATTGTTACCCTTATGTCATTAGAAACAGCAAACAGCCGAGGTCTATTGTTACCCTTATTTCATTAGAAACAGCAGACAGCCGAGGTCTATTGTTACCCTTATTTCATTAGAAACAGTAGACAGCCTAGGTCTATTGTTATCCTTATTTCATTAGAAACAGCAGATAGCCTAAGTCTATTGTTACCCTTATTTCATAAGAAACAGCAGACAGCCTCGGTCTATTGTTGCCCTTATTTAATTACAAACAGCAGACAGCCTCAGTCTATTGTTACCCTTATTTCATTAGAAACAGCAGACAGCCTCAGTCTATTGTTACCCTTATTTCATTAGAAACAGCAGACAGCCTCGGTCTATTGTTACCCTTATTTAATTAGAAACAGCAGACAGCCTAAGTCTATTGTTACCCTTATTTCATTACAAACAGCAGACAGCCTCAGTCTATTGTTACCCTTATTTCATTAGAAACAGCAGACAGCCTCAGTCTATTGTTACCCTTATTTCATTAGAAACAGCAGACAGCCTCAGTCTATTGTTACCCTTATTTCATTAGAAACAGCAGACAGCCTCAGTCTATTGTTACCCTTATTTCATTAGAAACAGCAGACAGCCTCAGTCTATTGTTTCCCTTATTTCATTAGAAACAGCAGACAGCCTCAGTCTATTGTTACCCTTATTTCATTAGAAACAGCAGACAGCCGAAGTCTATTGTTACCCTTATTTCATTGGAAACAGTGGACAGCCTAGGTCTATTGTTACCCTTATTTCATTAGAAACAGCAGACAGCCGAGGTCTATTGTTACCCTTATTTCATTGGAAACAGTGGACAGCCTAGGTCTATTGTTACCCTTATTTCATTAGAAACAGCAGACAGCCTAGGTCTATTGTTACCCTTATTTCATTAGAAACAGCAGACAGCCGAGGTCTATTGTTACCCTTATTTCATTAGAAACAGCAGACAGCCGAGGTCTATTGTTACCCTTATTTCATTAGAAACAGCAGACAGTCTAAGTCTATTGTTACCCTTATTTCATTGGAAACAGTGGACAGCCTAGGTCTATTGTTACCCTTATTTCATTAGAAACAGCAGACAGTCTAAGTCTATTGTTACCCTTGTTTCATTAGAAACAGCAGACAGCCGAGGTCTATTGTTACCCTTATTTCATTAGAAACAGCAGACAGCCGAGGTCTATTGTTACCCTTATTTCATTAGAAACAGCAGACAGCCTCAGTCTATTGTTACCCTTATTTCATTAGAAACAGTAGACAGCCTAGGTCTATTGTTATCCTTATTTCATTAGAAACAGCAGACAGCCTAAGTCTATTGTTACCCTTATTTCATAAGAAACAGCAGACAGCCTCGGTCTATTGTTGCCCTTATTTAATTACAAACAGCAGACAGCCTCAGTCTATTGTTACCCTTATTTCATTAGAAACAGCAGACAGCCTAAGTCTATTGTTACCCTTATTTCATTGGAAACAGTGGACAGCCTAGGTCTATTGTTACCCTTATTTCATTAGAAACAGCAGACAGTCTAAGTCTATTGTTACCCTTGTTTCATTAGAAACAGCAGACAGCCGAGGTCTATTGTTACCCTTATTTCATTAGAAACAGCAGACAGCCTAGGTCTATTGTTACCCTTATTTCATTAGAAACAGCAGACAGCCGAGGTCTATTGTTACCCTTATTTCATTAGAAACAGCAGACAGCCGAGGTCTATTGTTACCCTTATTTCATTAGAAACAGCAGACAGTCTAAGTCTATTGTTACCCTTATTTCATTGGAAACAGTGGACAGCCTAGGTCTATTGTTACCCTTATTTCATTAGAAACAGCAGACAGTCTAAGTCTATTGTTACCCTTGTTTCATTAGAAACAGCAGACAGCCGAGGTCTATTGTTACCCTTATTTCATTAGAAACAGCAGACAGTCTAAGTCTATTGTTACCCTTATTTCATTAGAAACATCAGACAACCTGGGTCTATTGTTACCCTTATTTCATTACAAACATCAGACAACTTCGGTCTATTGTTACCCTTATTTCATTAGAAACAGCAGACAGACTAAGTC